>NC_134689.1:281277689-281877689 GCF_050947455.1 Rhinoderma darwinii | reverse complement strand
TTTCAAAACGTAAAAACCGCACTGAAAAACGCACAATTACCTCCTTTTTTTACCTGCTAATTTCCTGAATATTGCTGCGGTTTTGGTGCGTATTTTCCGCAGCAAAATAGGCAACGTGTGCATGTAGCCTAACAGGATTTAACTCTTTATATGGAATATATTATTGTACCAAAAAAATATTCTAATATAATATTATATAGTACCATGTATTTCAACAGATTATAAAGCTGTTACAGAACAGCCACGTCATGGTTAATTATAAGGTAAAGTAGAAAAACTGGAGTATCCAGATGTTAGTTTTATCATTTCTGTTGCTTATATAGCTCAAGCATATTTCACAGCGCTGTACACAGATTGTAATCAGATGCATGCAAATCAAATTTGGCAAAATCTACTTCACATTTTTTGTTGTAAAAACAAGTTTTTTTTTAGAAACTACAGCATTCCTTAAAGGGTATTACAAGAATCATCAATTCGCACCTATCCATAGGATAGGTGACAATTGTCTGGTTGTGTGGAACCCCACTGCTGGAACCCCAACCGATCGTGAGAATGGGTGTCTCGAACCCCCAGTTTCTCCTCACTGCTCGACCATTGAAAAGAGCGGCGGTCGATCATGCGCGCTGCCGCCCAATTTAAAGTCTATTGGAATGAAGGAAACAGCCGAGTACAGCGTCCGGCTGTTTCCGTCAGTCACGGAGCAGCGCACGCATGCTCGACTGCTGCTCCATTCAAACTAATCCTCACTGCAGCCAATGCAGGGAGAATCTAGAGGTTTAGGATTCTAGTCCTCATGATCAGTGGGAGTTACAGCAGTGGGTCACCTAGCAATCAGAAAATGATCACCTATCATGTGGACAGGTGATAATGTCGATATTAAGACAACCCCTTTAATATTGGTGATTTTTCTACCATTTATTAAAAGATGTGACTGATAGAAACACAGGAGGAGATATATCAAAGCTGGTGTACTTGTCCACATCAACCAATCAGGTTCAAGATCTCATTTTTCAGAGGCCCTTTGGAAAATGAAAGCAGCAACCTGAGTGGTTGCCATGGGCAACTGCTTCAATTTTCCTTTGCACCAGTTTAGATATATCTCCCTCTTATGTTCTACTGAAAACCACGGCGTTTTCAGCCACATTGTGTTTATCTTTTTTTTTTTTTCCAATTCTACTCACTACAATGTAACAGCTGGTTGCCATGGCAAAATTTTGCGGCCATCAAAAGGATACCAAAAAATGTGGTGAACCCACCTTAAATTCAAGCCACAATCCATATGGCGGATTTGTTGTGAATTTTTTCGCAGCAAAAGCTGTATGTGTCACGTGTGGATTTTCGTGCTGATTAACCGCAGATTTCACCACTTTTATATTGAAATTGCCAGAAACGTCAATATGATGTAACTAGTAACCACGGGACACTGCAAAAAAGAAAAATGGAGCTCGAGGTCCAAAGACAAAGTCCAAAAAATGGTCCAAACAAAATCAAAAGCAAAAGAGGTCCTCCACTCACATTCCACGAATACACCGCAATATCTTATCCACATGGCTGATACCAGAATCTTCAGCAGAATTTCTGTAAGCAAATTTGCACGGAAAATATGTAGCATTTCCGCTCCGTGGCTGTGCAGGTGGCCTATTTCTTTGCCTCACTATAAACTGCAGCTAAGCCGTTGCGTGTGCACATAGCCTATTGAGTGTGCATTATTGTGGATAAATAGGGGACCCATTCGTTTCTATGGCCACATGCACACGACTGTGGTTTTCATGGATCCATGCTGGAGACGGAAATCCGGACCACAATCTATATGGATACCCACACACCTGGCAGATTTTTGGTGAATTTTTCCACAGAAAAAGCTGCATGTGTAACATGTCGATTTTGGTGCTGGTTTACCCCAGATTTTACCACTTCTACATTGAAAATGGCAAAATCCACTGTGAATGTCTGTAACGGAATGAGCATGTTTAAAGAGAAACTTTCACCTGCCCATAACTGTGCAGCTGAGTGCACCATATAATAGTCACTGCTGCACAAACCGTGTGTCACCTAAATTATTTTTTTTCTATCCTCATCCGTTATTTAGATATCGGAGCCGTTATATTTGCCGTCCGATATGTAAATAGCCCCTGAACAGTTAATGGGGCGACTTATTTCTAAATGGCAGGGGGGGGCGTGTTACTTAATGCTCTGACACTGTGCAATCCGCTACGGACAGTGTGAGTGCGCCTTGTGCTGTGTGATCTCTCTCTCTCGAGATCACACAGTCTTGTCATTCTGCGGGGCACTTGCAGACTGTGTGATCTCAGGAAAGAGATCACACAGCAAAAGCCGCTCTGATACTGTCTGTAGCCGATTGGACAGTGTCAGAGCAATAAGTAATACGCCCCTGTTGCGGAAGTCATGGCTCAAAATATATTAGACTGAAAATTTAGACAAGTGTTTCAACCGACAGTCACTCCGGAAATGTATTCATCTCCAAATCATAGATTCTATCGATATATCGGAGAGAAGTAGAGACACAAACATTGCCTGTATGCTCAAAATACTCCTCTGAGGTTTATTGCCAAATTCAATTACAATAAAATTATTCAAAAGGGGTGTGTAGGCTTGAGGTTAACCAATCATTTACAATATGATAATAACTCCTCTGATTCAGCCAATATCATACAATGAGAATATTTCATATTGAGCCAATCACAGACATACAATACATTTCAAATTTAAAACTATAATTCTTCATTAGATGCTTACGTCTGGTTCCAGCTGTTCTATTTGGAATACAATAGCTTGTTCTTCTAACATGTGGAAGTTGTGAGGGAGTTATATTCACACACAAAAGGAATGTGTCTCTCTCACTACCTTCAGACTAGAACACACTATTATCTCACTCCCCTCATTCCCCCCCCCCCCTTTGAAAGAGCTGTTTAAATTTTGAGGTCACTATGCATCTTCTTACAACCAACCTCTCCTTCACAGCTAGGACACACATAACTAACTAAGAAACATACAATATCAGCATTAATATACTTGTCTTAAAGCAACAAATGGCTTTTATTCACAAAATGGATTCTTTAAGACACAAGAAATATATATATATTTCTTAAAACAGGGGGAGAAGGTCTTTGCAGGTGGAATAGAATCCGGCATTCTGCTTGATAATTCACAATGTAATTTAATACAGAGAATATAAGCACATTAACCATCCATCACACCCCCATGCCATTTTGAAATAAAGAAACGCCCCATTCACAGTTAGGGTATGTTCACACGGCCTATTTACGGACGTAAATCGGGCGTTATTGCCGCGAATTACGCCCGAAAATAGCGCCTCAATAGCGCTGACAAACATCTGCCCATTGAAAGCAATGGGCAGACGTTTGTCTGTTCACACGAGGCGTATATTTACGCGCCGCTGTCAAATGACGGCGCGTAAATAGACGCCCGCGTAGAAGAAGTGACCTGTCACTTCTTTGGCCGTAATTGGAGCCGCTATTCATTGACTCCAATGAATAGCAGCGCTAATTACGGCCGTAATTGACGCGGCGTTCAAGCGCCTGCACATGCCGGTACGGCTGAAATTACGGGGATGTTTTCAGGCTGAAACATCCCCGTAATTTCAGCCGTTACGGACCCCCGCCGTGTGAACATACCCTTACATAGTTACATAGTTACATAGTTAGTACGGCTGAAAAAAGACACATGTCCATCAAGTTCAACCAAGGGAAGGGAAAAGGGAAGGAAAAATTTCTACACATAGGAGCTAATATTTTTTTGTTCTAGGAAATTATCTAACCCTTTTTTAAAGCCATCTACTGTCCCTGCTGTGACCAGCTCCTGCGGTAGGCTATTCCATAGATTCACAGTTCTCACAGTAAAGAAGCCTTGTCGCCCCTGAAGCTTGAACCTTTTTTTCTCCAGACGGAGGGAGTGCCCCCTTGTTTTTTGAGGGGGTTTTACAAGGAACAGGATTTCACCATATTTTTTGTATGTGCCATTAATATATTTATATAAGTTAATCATGTCCCCCCTTAGTTGTCTTTTTTCAAGACTAAATAGGTTTAATTCTTTCAATCTTTCCTCATAACTTAAATTCTCCATGCCCCTTATTAGCTTCGTTGCTCTTCTTTGTATTTTTTCCAACTCCAGGGCATCCTTTCTATGAACTGGAGCCCAGAACTGGACTGCATATTCTAGATGAGGCCTCACTAATGCTTTGTAAAGTGGTAATATTACATCCCTGTCCCGCGAGTTCAGGAGGTTATTTACATATCGGATGCCAAATATAACGGCACCGATATCTAAATAACGATGGAGGATAGAGTTTTTGTGAGACAAGGTTTGTGCAGCAGTGCCCATAACATGGTGCACTCAGCTGCACAAGTATGGGGAGGTGAAAGGTTCTCGTTAAATCTTATCCAGATGGCTGGTACTAGAATTTTCAGCAGATTTTCTGTGTGCAAATCCGAACGGAAAATATGCATTTCCATTCCGTGTGCCGGGGGGCCTTTGTCACACTATAGATCTGCAGCTAAGCCATTACGTGTGCACATAGCCTAAGGCCTCAAGCACATGACCGTGGCTTTCACGGATCCTTGCTGGCGCCACAAATCTAGACCGAAAGAACTCAGGACAAGTCATTTTACGGTCCAGATTTGCGGCTTCACTAAATTGGTGAAATCATTTCTTTTTGTTGTGGATCTGTAAATACTGATCACACACAGTAGACTGCGCTATTGATTCCGTCCAAACCTACAGAACCCTGTCACAACGGTGACAGACGGAAAACATTAGCTAGGATTCCGTCACCATTGAGTTCAATGGTGAGGGAAACGAAAGCTGAGGTTTCCGTTTGACTTTCCGCTGAGGGGTTAACCCGACGGAAACCTCCGACTGAACCCCTCAGTGGAAACTAACGCTGATGTGAACACACTCTTAAGCGTTTCTATTCTATTCTAACATAAGCCAGGGGCTGATTCGCCCTGAAGGCAAGTTAGGTGTAGTGAGTAAATGCCTTTTTTTATGTATGCTCTGAGGTGTATTTTGGGGGCTGATCCATACTGGGAAAAGCTTCATTCAAAAGTGGCATGGGGCTTCGCACTATCTAACTACACCTCTGGCAAATGCCTATTGAGCGCATCATTTAAGGGGTTAAATGGCTGTTATTTGGGGTTTATCTGATTCCAGCTATAACATCTGGAGCCCAGCTGTCAATCACAGCTCTGCTCTTACAGGCATGGCTCTTGCGTCTGCGCCATCATCTGGATGTATTATTACCTCCTATTGCGGTTAGTGGATAGTAAAAGTGGCAAAAACTGCACGTGTGAACCCGGCCTAATGGCTTATTTGTTTCATGTACTCGCTTTGCTACGAGGTTTCGTTAATGTGCAACTAGAAGCAGGTAACAATGGCAGATCACCCACCAGTCTGCAGAACTGCATCCGACTCCAGTACTTCTGCATTGTGGATCTCTCAGCAATACAACGCAGGTATTGCTATCTCTTATTTGTAAAGTAGGGGGCTATAAAGTGGGCACAGGGGAATGGGGACGGGGGTCTTACATAAATTAGAGCTGCTGCCGTCCAGCTAGTAATAATAATCTAGTGGGCGGGTTTGTTGGTGATGAATAATGTATTAACAAGCTTCCTTGCTCTAATGGACACAAGAATAACGTGCACAGAGAACAAAACTGAGGCAAGTTTAACACATTTTTGTGCAATTTTTTTGTATTCAAATTTTAACAGATTGAAAAATTCATGCCAAAATGATTTCCACTTGAAAGGATATATTCCCACATTGTGGTCAAATTGTGGATTTTTGCAAAAATCGTTGCGTTAAGGCCTCGTTTACACAAGTGTGATATACGTCCGTGCGACGCGCGTGCTTTTCACGCGTGTCGTACGGACCTATGTAAGTCTATGGGGGCATGCAGACAGTCCGTGAGTTTTGCGCAGCGTGAGTCCGCTGAAAAAAACTCACGACATGTCCTATATTTGTGCACTGTTCGCGCATCACGCACCCATTGAAGTCAATGGGTGCGTGAAAATCACGCAGGTCACACAGAAGCACTTCCGTGCGAACAGCGTGATTCGCGCAACAGCTGTCAAACTCTGAATGTAAACAGAAAAGCACCACGTGCTTTTCTGTTTACAAACATCCAAACGGAGTGTCATAATGATGGCGGCTGCGCGAAAATCTCGCAGCCGCGCATCATACGCTGATGACACACGGAGCTGTTAAATGCCTTTTGCACACGCAAAACGCCGCTTTTTTGCGTGCGCAAAACGCACACGCTCGTGTAAACCAGGCCTAAAAGTGATATGACCACAATTGTGTGAATAGATCTTAACATCTGTTGGAAAAGGAAAAAAACAAACGACATTTGCCCAAAAAATTGGTAAAGAAAAACAGATTCTTCTGTAATGGTTCTTATCAGTTACCCCCCTTTGGCGTATGTTCTTACAGGTCGGATATGCAGCGTAATCGCAGAACATTCCGCAACTATCGTCATTTGTTGCAGAATTTTAACTCAATGGGGACGTTTTGCATCAAATGCGCAGGTTATAATCCGCACCGCAGGTCAATTTATGCACGGATTTTGTTCCTGATTTTTTTCTGCGGCAAAAAACTCTGTGTGAACAAGGCCCTAAAGTAACATCTGGCTGCAGTGTTTTTAGCCTAAAAAAACACTGTGAAAAACACCAAAGAAAATCATATTAAAAAAAAATGGAGCAAGTGAAGTGTGAATCCAGATTTAAAAATATGTTCACTTGTGGAGATTTTTAAGTGTTTTTTGCTGTGGTTTTTCTTTAAAAAAATAAATAAAACTATTTTCCTGTGTTTTTTGTTTGTTTTCTTTTACAAAATAATGTCCAAAAAAATGCTGCGAAAATGCGACGTGTGAACATACTCAGAAGCTGTGTGGACAGAGCCTGCATGGTGATAGACCGAGTCTGTACAGTGCCATACGGCTACATACTACAGTACATTCACTTCAATGAAGGTGAGCTGCAATACCAGACACAACCCATAGACAGGCCTGGAACTATTTCACGGCACGTGATTACGGGCACTGCCGGCCACGGACTGTCATCCATATTTGCGTACCGTGCTCCCATTATAAAGTATGGGAGCACGGTCCGTAAAATAAAAAAATAGGACATGTCCTATTTTTTATGAAAGGTTTCTACGGCATGGGCACCTTCTCGTAAATATACGGAAAGGTGTCCGACGGCCATAGAAATGAATGGGTCCGTAATTACGGACGAAATCTACGGTCTCGTGCATTGGGCCTAATCTCCTACAACCCCTTTAATGCGTATCTGTCATTTTGTGCCCTTTCTACAGTTCATAGGATCACTGAAAGAATACCATGGACTCATATTTATGAAGTGTTACCCCCGCCCCTCATGCCAGTAATTGACAGGCTGCTGTGAAAACGGGCATACACAGCAGCCTTCTTAGTCACCTCAGAGAGGGACGGGAGAGAAATTTCTGCAACAAAAACTGCCCCGTATGAATTCACCCTTAGGGCATGTTCAGACGTGGCGGAATTGCTGTTGAATTCCTCTGCGGACAGTCCGAAGTGAAAATCTGCTGCAGACGTTTTTTCCATTGTTTTCTATACCTCTCTTTAGGAAACTTAGTTCAGACATTACGGAAAATTACAGTGCAGTATTTAGGCTGCGGTGCAGAATTTTCATTCCGCAGCATGCATGTCTGCCAGCGGAGAAGCAACAGGCTTAGGCCGGATTCACACGAGCGTGTGCGTTTTGCGTGTGTTGCAGTTCCGTGTGTCATCAGGGTTTGGTGCGTGGCTGCGTGATTTTCACGCATATGCCATCCTTATGACACGCTGTTTAGAAAAATAAATGAAGGAAGTGCTTTAATTTTTTCCTTAATTTCTTTATCTATTGTTGCGCGAATCACGCACGACACACGGAAGTGCTTCCGTGTGCCGTATGCGATTTTCACGCACCCTTTGACTTGAATAGGTGCGTGATGCGCGAAAAACGGCCAAGTATAGGACATGTCGTGAGTTTTACGCAGCGGACATACGTTGCATGAAAATCACGGACTGTCTGAACGGCCCCATTGACTAACATAGCTCCGTGCGACGCACGTCATTTTCACGCGCGTATCACGGACTTTAAGCACGTTCGTGTAAATAAGGCCTTAGGACCCATGCACACGACCGTAAGAAATCTCCGTAATTGCGGACCGTAATACGGTCCGCAGTTACAGAACTGCACCGGTTCTATTGGCTATGCACACCTTTCCGTGTTCCTACTCACGGACCGTGATTACGGGCACGGCCGCGTGCATGAGGCCTTACACTGCAGATTTCTGCCTTTGCAATGCAGAGGCTGAAATCTGCGGCTTGTCTGCTGTGATATCCACAACGTCTGAATTACCTGTCAAATATGCGAATGTTGCTGCAGATTCGTTGCATACTTGCCGTGAATTCGCAGAAAAATTCCGCCACGTCTGAACATGCCCTTAGGCCGGGTTCCCACGTAGCGTAAATGCTGCGAAATTTCTGCAACGGAATTCTGTGCAGAAATTCCTTAGCATTTACAGTAGCAGCAAAGTGGATGAGATTTTGAAAATCTCATGCCCACGTTGCGGAAAGAAAAAGCAGAGAAAACATTAATAAATTGACCTGCAATGCGGAATTTCAATCCGCAACATGTCAATTTATGCTGCATTTTCGTTGCTTCAGGCAGGGTTGCCACGGGACAGATAAGCTGCATAAAAATCACGCAGCGTATCCAAACTGGAATCCAAAGTATATTCTGTCCAAAAACCATACCACATTGTGGTGCGTTTTCTCGGACAGAATTTCCGTTGTTATGGCGATGCATCCCTCCTGTGCAGTCCGGCCTGGCCTCAGCTCCAGCTGCCTGTAATCAGTGTGAGGAGGCTCTCACATACAATTGGACAGCGCTGGCGAGGCAAGGGAACCATCAGTTCCCTTCCCCGCCATTTGGCGCAATTCTTGTGATGCAGGTAGTGGTATTACGTCCCTGAGTCGTTCTGCTGGAGTAGACAAAAGAGACCGGGCCTGCATCACTGGAGGATGACGTGAGAACGGGGACATGTGAGTGTGACACTATCTACATCTGTGGCACTATCTACATGGGCACTGTGTGGCACTATCTACATGGGCACTGTGTGGCACTATCTACATGGGCACTGTGTTGCACTTTCTACAGAGGGCATCGTGGCACTATCTACAGAGGGCATCGTGGCACTATCTACAGAGGGCAGGGTATGGCACTATCTATAGAGGGCATCGTGGCACTAGCTACGCTGGTTTTTACGCTAAGAGTGGTGGTCAGCACACATCCACTAGCCTAGCCCTTTATATTAGAGCTTGTAATATAAGGGGCTAGGCTGGCAGATACATGCTGACCAATACTCGTAGCGTGAAAACCAGAGAGTAGTGGGAGCACGGCGAAAATAACTTGGTTAAAAAATATGCATTTGGAAACCCCCTTTAAAAATCCTCTTGCCTCTAAGTAGCTGTCTAAAATCTCCTTGTAGACCATGGCCCTAGAGATTTTAGTTTAAAGAGGCTCTGTCACCAGATTCTCTAATCCCTATCTCCTATTGCATGTGATCGGCGCTGCAATGTAGATAACAGTAACGTTTTGTTTTTTTAAAAACTTTCATTTTTGGCCAAGTTATGAGCTATTTTATATATATATGCAAATGAGCTTTGAAATGGACAACTGGGCGTGTATTGTTTTTAACTGGGCGTGTTTGCGTGTATGATGCTGACGAATCAGTGACCAGTCAGCATCATACACTCATCTCCATTCATTTACACAGCACATAGTGTTCTTACTAGAACGATGTGCAGCCACATACACAAGTGTCCTGATAATGATTACACATGAAATCCAGCCTGGACGTCATGTGTACTCAGAATCCTGACACTTCTGACTCTTTTCTGTGAGATTTCCAGAAAGGGAAAAGAAATCTAGTTTACCTCGTAATCTCGCGAGATTACGCGTGGCTTGCTGGAATCTCACAGAAAAGAGTCAGAAGTATCAGGATTCTGAGTACACATGACGTCCAGGCTGGATTTCATGTGTAATCATTATCAGGACACTTGTGTATGTGGCTGCACATCGTTCTAGTAAGAACACTATGCTGCTTGTAAATGAATGGAGATGAGTGTATGACGCTGACTGGTCACTGATTGGTCAGCGTCATACACGTAAACACGCCCAGTTAAAAACACAATACACACCCAGTTGGACATAACGAAATAAAAACGCCCAGTTGTCCATTTTAAATCTCATTTGCATATATATAAAATAGCTCATAACTTGGCCAAAAATTAACGTTTTTAAAAAACAAAACGTTACTGTTATCTACATTGCAGCGCCGATCACATGCAATAGCAGATAGGGATTAGAGAATCTGGTGACAGAGCCTCTTTAAGTCAAATTTATTAAGTGAATGGAGTTAAAAAGGTGCAAATCTACACTACACCTGCTCATAGATGATTTTTTGTCTGTTTGAGGTCAAAATGTGCCAATTTTTTTTAAAGAGATGTGTGCCTTTTAATAAATTTGCCGCAAAACACTCCAACTACCTCCTTTGCTTTGACTGGCAGTAAATTTGGGCCATTACGTTTATGGAGGGGGTTGTGGGAAGGATCCAGCAGGGGCTTCTACCCGCCGGAGATTACTTTTACAGATGGCCATAGTGACTCTAACAAGACGGTGAATGCTGCAAGTGGTGGGACTGACAAGCCATGCGTCTGCGGTGACATTAGGATCCTCTAAATATGCCTATAGATTCGGAGTGGTGCAAACACTATATATCCCAGTGCTATACCTCTCCGACATATTCCTCAGGGATGTACAGAGATTGTACACACTCAAAAACATTCAATACTGAATTGTGTGTATATATATATATGTGTCTATGGTCACCTGGAGAACGACCTGCAGTGACAACACGACCTCCAGCAGACGCCCAGCTCTGGGATCAGTCACTTCGCACAGGCCACTGTCCCTTCAAGGAACTTTACGTCTCATAGTCAGTCACCGGCTGGAAGAAAGTCACGACAACTAAAGCAGAAGGGACGTTACCTGTGTGTAGAGCTCAGCCAACGCCATGGTGACCGATGAGAGGGGGTCGCGTCCGCTCTCACCGCCGTTCTGCTTCGTGGTATTGATGGTGTAGTGAACCGGAGGGTCTGCCCAGTGCGCGTCCACGACCCCGCTAACCTGTAGCTGACAGCCGTGAGCGCGCCTCCCCTGTCCCGACACCTGAGCGGGTGTGGCGGCCCCGGCTGGGATGACTGTACAGTCACCGCTCGGCAGCAAGGCACCTGCTTAAAGGGACCTGCACAGCAGCCCTGCACCTGCGGTTATGGAGCCGGGCTCTAGAAGCTTCGGCTTGCCACACATAGTGGTTATTAACTACAGGGGACATACCTTATCATTTTATACCAGTCATGGAACTAGAGAATTCATGTTGCCTAAGGCAGCAATCATACATGCGGTTTTTAAGGCAGTTTATTTGTGATAAAACCAGGAGTGAATACAAAAAAGAAGGCAACGTATAAAGGAAAGACTGGCAGGTCTCTCTTTTGAATCCACTCCTATGTTTAGCTAAAAAAAAAAAAACTGCATTAAAACCTGCCGTGAAAACTGCATGTTATTCCAGGCTTAAAGGGGTATTCCCAAAATCATAAATGTTTACCTATCCACAGCTCACTAAAAACGCCAGAAAAACACTGTGGGGGTATGTGCTAACATAGTGTTTTCAGGCGTATTTCGGGGCATTTACATCTCGAAAAACGCCTGAAATAATAGAAGCAGAATGCCTACAAACATCTGCCCATTGATTTCATCGGGAAAAACGGCGTTCCGTTCCAACGGGCCGTTTTTTTAAGCTGGCGTTTTGAAAAACGGCCGCGTAAAAAAAACAGCCGCGAAAAAGAAGTGCATGGCACTTCTTGAGCCGTTTTTGGAGCTGTTTTTCATTGACTCTATAGAAAAAACGCTCCAAAAACGGCCGTAAGAAAACGCAGCGAAAAATGCAAGTGGCTTAAAAAAGTCTGAAAATCAGGAGCTGTTATCCCCTGAAAACAGCTCCGTATGTTTTTAGTTAAGCGTGTGAACATACCCTAAGGTATAAAAAAAAGTTAAAAAAACAGCCCGTCGGAACAGAACACCGTTTTTCCCATTGAAATCAATGGGCAGATGTTTGGAGGCGTTCTGCTTCCGCTTTTTACGGCCCGAAAAACGGCCAAAAATAAGCCGTGTGAACATACCCTTACATCTTAGGGTATGTTCACACGACAGCGTCCGTAACGGCTGAAATTACAGTAATGTTTTCAGGAGAAAACATCCCCGTAATTTCAGCCGTAACGGCATGTGTGGGCGCTTGAACGCCGCGTCCATTACGGACGTAATTGGCGCTGCTTTTCATTGGAGTCAATGAATAACGGCTCCAATTACGCCCCAAGAAGTGACAGGTCACTTCTTTGACGCGGGCGTCTATTTACGCGCCGTCATTTGACAGCGGCGCGTAAATATACGCCTCAAAAACACCGAAAAAGGCCATACTTACAAATGGACACAGCCAGGTCAGAAACGCTGATGAAAGGGTGAGCAGGTGCTTTAAATAATAATAGCCACTCCCGTGTGAACAGACAAACGTCAGCCCATTGCTTTCAATGGGCAGATGTTTGTCAACGCTTTCAAGCCGCATTTTTCGGACGTAATTCGGGGCAAAAACGCCCAAATTACGTCCGTAATTAGTGTGTGTGAACATACCCTTACAAGACAACTGCATTTTAACATGTATTTTTTTCATGCAGTTAAACCGCCAGAAAAAGCGTGTGTGTGAAGGAGGCCTAAATGTAACAAACCACAGAGGGAGCAGGTCCATAACTGGACTGTCAGTGATGATTTCATTTCCATAGAACGCCCCTTTCTTGTGTGTGAACACAGTGCTAACAGTGCATAGCAAATGAATCATTGACTCTCCTGCAGAAACAGATGGTCAGCGTTATCACATATCAACAGACTGTTCGCATGACTTGTCACTGATTCTGGTCAGGTATTTCCTTGAAATTCCGGCTATAAGGCCTCATTTACACGAGCGTAATATACGTGCTTTTCACGCGTGTCGTACGCACCTATATTACTCTATGGGGCAGTGCAGACAATGCGTGAATTTTGCGTTGCGTAAAACTCACGACATGTTCTATAATCGTGCGTTTTTCGCACATCACGCACCCATTGAAGTCAATGGGTGTGTGAAAACCACGCATGCCGCACGGAAGCACTTCCGTGCGAACTGCGTGATTCGCGCAAGAGCTGTCAAACTGAATGTAAACAGAAAAGCACCACGTACTTTTCTGTTTACAAACATCCGAACGGAGTGTCTTAGAGATGAGCGAACCGAACTTCACCGGGTTCGGCCGAACTCGTTTTGACCGAACCCGGCAGGAGACAGTCACTGTCCAGGGTGCTGAAAGAGTTAAACTGGTTCAGCACCCTGGACAGTGACTTCCGATTCCAATATACGTGAACGTGTAAAAAAAAAAAAGTTCTGACTTACCGATAACTCCCGGCTTCTTCCTCCAGTCTGACCTCCCGGGATGACAATTCAGTCCAAGTGACAGCTGCAGCCAATCACAAGCCAAGCACAGGCTGCAGCGGTCACATGGAGTGCCGCGTCATCCAGGGAGGTGGGGCCAGATGTCAAGAGAGGTGCGTCACCAAGGACGCGTCACCAAGGCAACGGCCGGGAAGTTCTCGGTAAGTACGAACCTCTTTTTTTTTTAAACAGGTTACTCCATATGGTGATCGGAATTCACTGTCGAGGGTGCTGAAAGAGTTACTGCCGATCAGTTAACTCTTTCAGCACCATGGACAGTGACTGACGTAGACTAGCCTCATCTCTATGATGGCGGCTGCGCGAAAATCACGCAGCCGCACATCATACACGGATGACACACGGAGCTGTCAAGTGCCTTTTGCGCACGCAAAATGCTGCGTTTTTTGCGTGCGCAAAACGCACACGCTCGTGTAAATGAGGCCTAAAGAGCATGTTTTTCACAGCACACAAGGATCATAGAACGGTGAATACTTTTCTTAAAATGGGTTTTCCATCAAAATACTATTATGACATCGATCAAAAATAGAAAAAGAGGAAAAGCAGCGAAGTGTAACTATTAGTATTCACCTCAGACTTGGATGCAACTGTCATTATATCAGGTCCGCAATCTTGACAATGATGAAGATAGTTTATGTTATAAATATTATAGGTCTTTGTTCATCCAATGCAATGTGTTAGTTTAAAGGCTATGGACACCTTTGGGGGCATTTTTTTTTTTTGTTTTAATAATTAGATTAGTCAGTGTGATTAGTGTAACTTTGTAATTAGTCTTTATTAAAAAAGATCCTTCTACTTTTGGGGATACAGCTGTTCTGTATTCTCTATACAGAGCAGCTTATCGTTCGCTTTACACTGAATCCGTCAGTCCCGCGGACCTGACGGGTTCAGTTTCGGCAGGTCCACGCAGGATCAACCTGTCATCGATCACATCTAAGTGATGTGATCGTTTACAGGTGGGTCCTGCGTGTCACAGACATTCAGGACCTGCCGAGACTGAACCTGGTCAGGTCCACGGGACTGACGAATTCAGTGTAAAGCGAACGATAAGCTGCTCTGTATAGAGAACACAGAACAGCTGTATCCCCAAAAGTAAAAGGATTTTTTAATAAAGACTAATAACAAAGTTACACTAAACACACTGACTAATTTATTTATTTATTAAATTGCCCTCAAAAGTGTACATATCCTTTAAATGCAACCTGTCACCAGCATTTCACCTATTGAACTATACTCACCACTCGCTGGCCACTGCTGTCAAATGTTCATTTCCGTTATCCTCCCTCCTGAACTCATCCTCTGACCTTAAATTATGGTCTGCAAAGATTTTGCGCCTTTTATGATAAAAATCCGGCAGTCTTGTTTGTTCCTCTTCTTATGCCCACCCACCGCCGAAAACTGGCCCGCCCTGAATGCCAAAATCTCGTCTGAGATAGCGCTATTGCTAGTTTAATAGGTGAAATGCTGGTGACAGGTTCCCTTTAACCCCTTAATGACAAGCCTATTTTGGACCTTAATGACCAAGCTATTTTTTACGTTTTTCAATCGTCGCATTCCAAGAGCTATAACCTTTTTTATTTTTGCGTCGACATAGCTGTATAAGGTCTTGTTTTTTAATAGCACCATTTTGGGGGACATATTATTTATTGATTAACTTTTATTAACTTTTTTTTGGGGGGGAATAGAAAAAAATCTGAAATTTCGCCACTCTTTTTTGCGTCCTAAATCTACGCCGTTTACCGTGTGGTATAAATAACACAATAACTTTATTCAGCGGGTTGTTACGATTGCAACGATACCAAATTTGTATAGTTTTTGTATGTTTTACTACTTACACAGTAAAAACGCTTTTTTTTCTAAATTATTTGTTTTTGTGTCTCCATATTTGAAGAGCCGTAACGTTTTTATTTTTTCGCCGATGCGGTTGTATGAGGGCTTTTTTTTTGCGGGACGACTTGTAGTTCTTATTGGTACCATTTTGGAGTAGATGCGACTTTTTGATCACTTTTTATCACATTTTTTTAAAGTCAGCATTCACAGAAAACAGCAATTTTTCCATAGTTTTTTTTTTTTTTACGGTGTTCACCGTGCGGGTTAAATAATGTAATAGATTTATAGTCGGGGTCGTTACGGACGTGGCGATACCAAATATGTGTAACTTTTTAACTTTATTTTGTTTTTTTAATAGTAAAGCATTTTGTAAGGGGAAAAGCTGGGTTTTTCATTTTTTTCACATTTTTTTTAAAATTAACTTTATTAAACTTTTTTTTCACTATTTTACTAGTCCCACTAGGGGACTATAATATGCGATTCTGCGATCGCATTTATAATACACTGCAATACTTTTGTATTGCAGTGTATTACTGCCTGTCCGTTTAACACGGACAGGCATCTGCTAGGCCATGCCTGCGGCATGATCTAGCAGGCATTCACTCCAGGCAGACCTGGGGGCCTTTATTAGACCCCCGGCTGCCATTAGAGACACAGACACTCGGCGATCTTATCGCCGGGTGTCGGTGGGAGAGAGAGGGAGCTCCCTCCCTCTCTCCAAAACCACTCAGATGCGGTGCTCGCTATTGAGCACCGCATCTGAGGGGTTAAACGTGTGAGATCGATACTAATATCGATCTCACACGGCAGAGCAGGGACGCTCCCAGCCCTCAGCTGCCTCTAGCAGCTGAGAGCAGGGAGATCTGACAGCTCCCTGCTCTGTAAACTTATTCCGATGCCGCGACGTAAAAAGTCTATGGCATCGGAATAAGGCCCGTTAGTGACCGACGTAAAAAGACTATGGGCCGGTCACTAACGGGTTAAGCTAGCCATACACAGCAGATTACCCCATAAACGTTTACGATCAGCTGAGCAAGCATGTTTATTTTAATGGGGAGAGAGGAATAAGCCACTGCCAGACCTTTCTGGCAGCAACTTAAAGAGGCTCTGTCACCACATTATAAGTGCCCTATCTCCTACATAAGGAGATGGGCGCTGTAATGTAGGTGACAGCAGTGCTTTTTATTTAAAAAAACGATCTGTTTTCACCACTTTATTAGCGATTTTAGATTTATGCTAATGAGTTGCTTAATGCCCAAGTGGGTGAGTTTTTACTTTAGACCAAGTGGGCGTTGTACAGAGGAGAGTGTGACGCTGACCAATCAGTGACCAATCAGCATCATGCACTCCTCTCCATTCATTTAGTCAGCGCATAGGGATCCTGCTAGATGCTTATGTGCGGTCTTATACTAACACATTAACGATACTGAAGTGTTTAGACAGTGAATAGACATTCCACGGGATGTCTATTCACAATCCCGGTACTTCGTTAATGTTTCTGTGGTAGTTACAGCAGAGGAAGCGTAATCTCGCGAGATTACGCTGTAAATGACAGGTTACAACGAGATTACGCTTCCTCTGCTGTAACTACCACAGACAGAGTAACGAAGTGCAGGGATTGTGAATAGACATCCCGTGGAATGTCTATTCACTGTCTAAACACTTCAGTATCGTTAATGTGTTAGGGTATGTGCACACACACTAATTACGTCCGTAATTGACGGACGTATTTCGGCCGCAAGTCCCGGACCGAACACAGTGCAGGGAGCCGGGCTCCTAGCATCATACTTATGTACGATGCTAGGAGTCCCTGCCTCGCTTCAGGACAACTGTCACGTACTGAAAACATGATTACAGTACGTGACAGTTGTCCTGCAGCGAGGCAGGGACTCCTAGCATCGTACATAAGTATGATGCTAGGAGCCCGGCTCCCTGCAGTGTGTTCGGTCCGGTACTTGCGGCCGAAATACGTCCGTCAATTACGGACGTAATTAGTGTGTGTGCACATACCCTTAGTATAAGACAGCACATAACGATCTAAAAGGATCCCTATGCGCTGTGTAAATGAATGGAGAGGAGTGCATGATGCTGATTGCTACAACGCCCACTTGGTCTAAAGTAAAAACACGCCCACTTGGGCATTAAGCAACTCATTAGCATAAATCTAAAATCGCTAATAAAGTGGTGAAAACAGATCGTTTTTTTAAATAAAAAGCACTGCCGTCACCTACATTATAGCGCCGATCTCCTTATGTAGGAGACAGGGCACTTATAATGTGGTGACAGAGCCTCTTTAAGGCCTTTGTACATAGGCCAATTATCGGGAAAATGAGCGTTCATATGAACGCTCGTTCCTGATCATTGTCCTGTGTAATCAGGCAATTAAAATGTGGAAATGTATGGGGACGAGCAATAGTAGTAAAGATCACTCGTCCGTGCATTGCTGCTTGTGAAAGGCGCAAACGAGCGCTGTTCAATGAGCTGTCTTGTCGATCAGCGCACATTTACACAGCCCATGTCCATGTTGGAAACAAACATGCCTGATCTTTCTTTATCCCCTGACTTCTGCCATCAGGGGAGAGTCGGGTGGCCCCCATACACTTTAGATAGTCGGACCATCCTGACGAAATTGGTGGGTATGCTGCTTCGATGCAGCTTTTTCAGCCAAACCAGGGGTGGATACAGGGGCATAACTGGGAAAGAATGGGCCCCAAAGCAAACTCTTGTCTGGGCCCTCCCCCATTTGCCACACGCAGCCCCCCTTATAGATAGTGCCCCCTGTAGTTTGTGCCATACAGCCCTCCTGTAGACAGTGCTATACAGCCCCGCCTGTAGACAGTGTTACACCCTACTTGTAGATAGTGTCGCTGCAGAATTTAGTATGTCTGTTAACGTTGGACATTATCCCCCATCTCCCCCTTGTAGATAATGCCATACAGCCCCCCTGTAGATTTCGCCATAAAGCCCCCCTGTATATGGTGCCATACAGCTCCTCCTGTATATAGACTATGTGACTCAACAGGATAGCGGCACCGCCCCATGACCCTTTAAAGAGGCTATGTCATCAGATCATAAGTATATATCCTACATAATGTGATCGGCGCTGTAATGTTGATAGCAACAGTGTTTTTATTTTTAAAAACGATCAATTTTGAGCAAGTTATGCACTATTTTAGATATATGCTAATTAGTTTCTTAATAGACAACTGGGCATTTTTTACCTTTTTACCAATTGGGCGTAGTAAAGAGAAGTGTATGACGCTGACCAATCAGTGTCATACACTTCTCTCCATTCATTTTTAGCTGTAATCACAGCACAGCATGATCTCGCGAGATCACACTGTGCTGCCACATACACCCACATTAACTTTACCGAAGTGTCTACTCACTCTCAAGACATCGCTTTCAGCCAGGATGCCATGTCTATTCACACTCCCGACACTTCGGTAAAGTTTCTGTGGGACTTAGTCACACAGCACAGCATGATCTCACGAGATCACATTGTGCTGTCATTCACAGAAACTTTACAGAATTGTCGGGAGTGTGAATAGACATCACATCCTGGCTGAAAGCGATGTCTATTCACTCTCAAAACACTTCGGTAAAGTTAATGTGGGAGTATGTGACAGCACAGAGTGTGCTGCGATTACAGCTAAAAATGAATGGAGAAAAACGATGATGCTGATTGGTCATTGATTGGTCAGCGTCATACACTCCTCTGTACAACGCCCAGTTGGTAAAAAGGTAAAAAACGCCTGGTTGTCTATTAAGAAACGAATTAGCATAAATCTAAAATTGCTCATAACTTGCTCAAAATTGATTGTTTTTAAAAATAAAAACCACTGTTGTTATCTACATTACAGCGACGATCAGATTATGTAGGATATAGGGCATTTATAATCTGGTGACAGAGCCTCTTTAATGAGTAATTAGCCTATAGTGTGCACCGTTTTAAAAGTTGATTTTATAGATTTTTCTGCAAGTGAAAAAAATATACATTTGGAAATATTGTCAGGTCATGTATTACCGCATGGTGGGGGTTAAAACTACCAGACAGGTTCCCATTAAATATACAATGAATTGAAAACAATTTCATCTGCCCTGCAATTTTGTTATTATAAATATACCCTATATAATTTACAGCTCCAGAACCAAGCTCATACATATATACAGCACGAGAACCAAGATCAATAAATATATATACAGCACCAGAACCAACCTCAGTACATAAATACAGCACTAGAACCAAGCTCATACATATATACGGCACGAGAGCCAAGCTCAATACATATATACAGCACCAGAACCAAACTAAGTACATAAATACAGCACTAGAACCAAACTCATACATATATACGGCATGAGAGCCTACATATAGCCCCTCTGTAGATAGTGCCCCACATGTAACCCACCCCTGTATATAGTGTCCCACATATAGCCCACCCCTGTAGATAGTGCCCTACAAATAGCTCCCCTATAGATAGGGCTCCACATATAGCCCACCTCTGTAGATAGTGCCTCACATATAGCTCCCCCTGTATATAGTGTCCCACGTATAGCCCACCATTGTAGATAGTGCCCTACATATTGTTCCCCCTGTATATTGCTCTCTACATCCCCACATATAGACCCCCCTCTAGATAGAGCCGCCACGGTAGATAATGCCCTCACAGTTTTAGTAGAAAAAAACAAAACTTTCATACTCACCCTGTTCCCATTCCCGCACCGTCCGGTGGCAATGCAGATCTCCTCTCTTCTGAGCAGGTCTGCTGGAGCTGAACGACGCAAGCGGCGCATCGTTGGAAGACGCTGATTGGCAGGGCAGAATCACTTGCCCCATCAATCAGCGACTTTCAACCACGAAAGCCAGCCTGGATGACATCAGAGGGCCAGCCTCCTGGGATGACGTTTCATCCCATGTGACCGCCGCTACAGCCTGTGTTTGGCTGCAGCGGTCACATGGGATGAAATGTCATCCCTGGAGGCCCGGCCTGCTAGCAGACCGGCAAAGTGCTGCAGTTTTCTGCAGCGGACATTCCCTGCGCCACTGAGGCGGATACAATGTGTAACCTTAAGCAGCGTATCCGCCCTGTGTAAACTCAGCCTAAGGGCTCGTTTACACGAGCGTGATATACGTCCGTGCAACGCGCGTGATTTTCACGCGTGTCGTACGGACCTATGTTAGTTTATGGGGCAGTGCAGACAGTCCGTGAGTTTTGCGCAGCGTGAGTCCTATGTTTGTGCGTTCTTCGCGCATCACGCACCCATTGAAGTCAATGGGTGCGTGAAAATCACGCATGCCACACGGAAGCACTTCCGTGTGACACGCGTGATTCGCGCAACAGCTGTCAAACTATGAATGTAAACAGAAAAGCACCACGTGCTTTTCTGTTTACAAACATCCAAACGGAGTGTCATAATGATGGTGGCTGCGCGAAAAACACGCAGCCGCGCATCATACGGGGATGACACATGGTGCAGTCATGGTGCGTTTACGTTGCGTTTTTAAACTGCTGCAAGTCATTTTTCAATAGAAGTCAATGGGGAAATTTGTGTTATGGACAGACTGCTGCTATTATATTACAATGTGTTTTATGTGCAGCTAACTGCATCTTCATAATGTCCGACCGCATGCAGTTAATGACCGCGCTGCCAAAGTTGTTGCTGAACTGCTTGCGTTTTTGGTAACCGTTCTGCAATGCATTGTAATGAACTATATACAGAAAGCACCTAACAAACTTCAACACGGGTGAAAACTATTTCCAACAATTATTTCCTTTAAAAACGCAACAGAACTGCAGCATTACAGAAACAAAAAACACATGCAGTTGACCGCATGCGGTTTTCAAACGCAACAAAACCGCAACAGAACCGCGTCAACGACACACCATGTGGCCTTACCCTAAGGGTTGTTTTACACCTGACAATTTACACCCGATGTTTACTCGTTCATCGGCTAATCGTTGCCTTGTTCAGACAGGGCAATGATGGGGAACGAGCGTTCATGAAAAGGCTTGTTTTCCCCATCATTGGCCCGTGTAAAAGGGCCTTAACATTACTCTAATTTCCTACAAGAGGTGGAAATCTGGGGAGGGCAAGGGGTGCCTAAATAAGTGCTAGAAAGAGGGGGCATGTTTTTGCTGTGGGACAAGGATAAAACAGTTTTTAGTCTCACTGCTAAGATCTGTAAGACCTTATAAACACGACAGGGTTTCCCGGCCGGGTGATGGCCATTCATAAAACGGCCGTCACACGGCCGCAGTAGGAACAATAGACCCCTAATGGGGCTATTCATACGACCGATTTTTGGACGGCCCGGGAAACCTGGCCGTCAAAAAATGGGACATGCCCTATTTTCGGCCGTTAACCTGGCCGCCCGGCTCCCATAGAAGTCAATGGGGCCGGGTAATACACGGCCATCACTGGAATGCGTCCCGAGTGACGGCCGTGTCTTCCGTCGCTCGCGCTCTCTCCTTCTCCTCACCGTGCGAAGTGCATATGAGGAGGAGTAGGAGGGTATTTGTTTGATCCCTGTAGGAGCGGAATCCCCAATCCCCGGCCACAGCTTCGGCAACGCTGTGGCCGGGGATTGGGGATTCTGCTTCAGAAGTGCTGGACGTCACTGTGTCCATATATGTCCGTTTTAAAATCTGATAAATTTCATTTGTACATTTTTGCCACACACATCCCTCTGTAGGTAATGCCACACACTGCCCTCTGTAGATACTGCCACAGCCCCCCTGTAGGTAGTGCCACACAGCCCCCTGTAGGTAGTGCCACTTAGCCTTCTGTAGGTAATGCTACACAGCCCCTTGTAGGTAATGTCACACAGCCTCTTGTAGGTAATGCCACACAGTCCCTTGTAGGTAATGCCACACAGCCCCTTGTAGGTAATGCCACACAGCCCCCCCATAGGTAATGCCACAAAGCCCCCCATAGGTAATGCCACACAGCCCCCTGCAGGTAGTTCTAGACAGCACCCCCCCCCCCTTATAGATGGCACCACCCCTACCTGACTGTAGATAGCGCCACCGTTCCAGGAGAAGTCCCTGACTTCAATGTCCATATATATTCAGCTTCAGAAGTGCCGGAGGAGGAGGAGGGTATTTTTTTTGCTCCCTGTATGAGCGGAATCCCCAATCCCCGGCCACAGCTTCGACAACGCTGTGGCCGGGGATTGAGGATTCCGCTCCAGCAGAAGTCCCTGACTTCACTGTGTCCAAATATGGACACAGTGAAGTCAGGGACTTCTCCTGGAGCGGAATCCCCGGCCACATCGCAGAAGTCCCTGACTTCACTGTGTCCATATTTGGACACAGTGAAGTCAGGGACTTCTGCTGGAGCAGAATCCCCAATCCCCGGCCACAGCATTGCTGAAGCTGTGGCCGGGGATTGGGGATTCCGCTCCTACAGGAAGCAAAAAAAATACCCTCCTCCTCCTCCTCACATGCACTTCGCACTGTGGGGAGGAGAAGGAGAGAGCGCGAAAGACACGGCAGTCACTTGGAGCACATTCAAGTGATGGCTGTGTATTACCCGGCCCCATAGACTTCTATGGGAGCCGGGCGGCCGGGAGAATGGCCGAAAATAGGGCATTTCCCATTTTTTGACGGCCGGGTTTCCCGGGCCATCATAAAATCGGTCGTGTGAATAGCCCCATTAGGGGTCTATTGTTCCTACTGTAGCCGTGTGACGGCTGTTTTTTGAACGGCTGTCACACGGCCGGGAAACCCTGTCATGTGCATAAGGGCTAGGGCCTCATGCCCACTTCAGTTTTTTCTTCAGGGCGTGATCCATTTTTTCAACTGATAGCACCCTGACACATTCATTTCAATGGGGCCTTGCACACTTACATTGTTTTAACGGAACCGTGCGGCCGTTCCGTCAAAAATAGTGCAGGTCTTACTTCTGCCTGTTTTTGACAGAACAGTCTCGGCCTTTTCATTGAATTTGGTCAGTGAAACAACGGACTGCACACGGAAGCCATCCGTGTGCGGCCCGTGTTTGACGGAAGCGTCATTAGCGGCCGTACAACGGCCGACGGAAGTGTGCATGAGGCTTAATACCCAAGAAATTTTTGACTTGTTGTGGTCCGTATGGGTCACACCAATCCATGACTTCTACGGCCCTGCTAGGCCTCTTTTTAAATCTTACCAGGTTCACCTATTTGATCTTCCCTTTCCTAGACTTCTAGGTTCAAATCCTCCTACCAATGCTTTCCCTCCCCCCATCGGTCTCCTCTCTTTTCTGGTCCTGTCCTTTTTTTGGTTTCTTTGGACCTTGTAATAATTGATGTTACTCATCATAGCTATCTGACGGCTTTCGACTGCTCATGTTTTCTTAGGGCTCGGATGGTCACAGACTCTTGTGTTTTGACTAATGAAGGCATAACTGTTCCATGTGTATTCTTTGATGTTAACACATCTTATTTGTCTCTTATTGTTATGTTTATTTTTATTGAAAAAAAATCAATCTAATAAAAATTACAATTGAAAGAAAAGGTTTTGGTAACTCCATTTAAAAATGTCAGATTATTTTGTCTGCAGAGCTATAAAGATTATGAGTAATATGCGTTGTGTTATTCTACTGAAAAGGGACGGTTCTGCTTTAAAAACAAAATATGGACTTTTCTGAATTTCTGGCAAGACTAGAATTTCTACTTTTACTAGATATTCTAGCTCATTGCTAGTAGATACGCTAAGAGAGGTTTTAAAGTTATTTTCACGTAACTGCACATATTTTATCTGCCATACTGTGAATTGCTTATTATTATAAAGCCATGTTTTCCTTTTTCACAAATCCCTGCTATTTTATCTCTAGAACTAAACATATATACATCTAAATAAACAAAAATAATGATATGTCATGTACACATTTACCAACGTCAAGTAGGGGAACTTAATAACATAGTTGAGCTGCAGTATATCTGGGACATAACGCAGAAATTTCCCAATTTTACTGGAATTTAGTAAGCAATGTTAAATACTTTTGTGTAAATAAAAAGTATTATAGGTATGATACCTTTATCGGCTAACCATAAAAATTATGTATGCAGCTTCCGGAGCATAGAGGCCCCTTCTTCGGGCAAGTTTACAAATGAACGACTTAGGCTATATTTACACCAGCGTGACACATTTACGTGCGGAAAAAACGCACGTAAATATATCCGTGTATGTTGCGTTATTGCATCAGTGTGCTTTGCGAGTGGCATGTGTTTATACCGCACTTGCAAAACACTGCTTTTATTTTCAATGTGCATCCGTGTGCTGTATGTGGTTTTCACGCACTTATTGGCTTCAATGGGCGCGTAGGTGCGTTAAAACGCACCAATATAGGACATGCAGTGAGTTTCACACAATGGACTCTCGCTGCGTGAAAACTTACGCATGTGTGAACAGCCCCATTGAAATCAATGGGTCCGTGTGCTGTGAGTGATTTCTACGCACAGGGCACAAACGACTTTTACTCTCGTCTGAATGAGCCCTTAGAAAAAAGCACAACATTTAAGATGTTACACAAAGACAATTGGTACATGAGGTGATACATCATTAACCCTTTCATGACCAAGGGTCATTGATACCCCTTTGTCCTGGTCAAATTTGCCATTTCTAATACACACTTCTTTAGACTAGAATATCTTTGCAACCGCTTTGAATAACACAACTATTTTTATTGTTTTATTTATTTTATTGTTTTTTTTACAAGACTTATGAGGCTTTCATTTCCTAGATTAGTTTAATTAATTCCATGTTTTTTAATTTTTTACGATGAGCGACAAATCACAGAAAATTTGAAAAAAACACTTCTTTGTAATTTTTTATATATATTTCTCTATATTATATGTGTATGTATATATATATATATAAATATATATATATATATACATATATATATACATATACACACACTGTCACCTTGGATCGCTGTGAGCGGATAAGAGGGCTATAAGGCTATATTCACACAACGTTAAAAAAAGGGCAGTTAGCAACGAATCAACTGTTAGTTTTTCATGGCTGTTTTGCATCAATGTGTCTCAAAATTTGAATCCTTTTCCCGGCCGTTTGACCGTTTTTCACCGACATTTGCCATCCATTTTACATGGACGTTAAAAAAATGGATGAATTTAATTTTTATTTTCGCAGCCACTTGAAAACACCACAGTGCCCATGTAGATAGTGACGCAATACCACTGTAGATAGTGACACATTGCCCACTGTAGATAGTGCCCACTGTAAATAGTGCCACAGTGCCCACATAGTGCCACAGTTCCCACTGTAGATAGTGCCCACATAGTGCCACACACAGTGCCCATGTAGATAGCGCCACAGTGTCCCCTGTAGGTAGTACCCATATAATGCCACAGTGCCCATGTAAATAGTGCCACACCCCCTGTAGACAGCACCACAACCCCTGTAGATAGTGCCACCCCCTGTAGATAGCACCATCCCTCTGCAGATAGCCCCACACCCCTGCAGATAGCACCTCTCCAGGTCTGACACCAGGGATTCTGCTCCTAGTGGGAGTTTTGGTGGCGCTATCTACAGGGGGGGGGGTGCTATCCACAGGGGGGGGGGCACTAGTTACAGCAGGGATTGAGAGACTTTAGGGGCTCCCCCTAGGAGAGGAATCCCCGGCCAGAGAGCTGGCCGAGAATTCCACTCCTAGATAGAGCTTAGGTAGCGCTATCTACAGGGTGTTGTGTGTGGCACTATCTACAGTGGGGGGTTGCTATCCACAGAGGCGGGCACTATTTACAGCGGGGATGGAGAGACGTCAGGGGCTCACTCTAGGAGCGGAATCCCTGGCCAGAGAGCTGGCCAAGGATTCCACTCCTAGAGGGAGCTTAGGTAGCGCTATCTACAGGGGGTTGTGTGTGGCTCTATCTACAGTGGGGGGTGTAGTCCGGGGCTCTTAAAGCCCCGCCAGACATGAGAGTGCAGCGCTGCTCACACCGAAGTGATATATTTAAATAGGTATTACCCTCTTACAATTTTATATATAATATGCTAGAGTAATTCACACTAGGTGTACACCACCAATTGTCAATACATGAATAAAGGAACGGGGAGTGGGAAAAGTAGTGTGGACGCGCGTTTCGCCGGTACTTCCGGCTTCTTCCAGGGGTGGCAGCCGCCGGAATCAAAGGCCAGATATGCTAAGAGTTCCTGATTGACAGAAATAGTAACCAATCCAAACAATTTGAGAATGGAAACAAAGTAATGGTGCAACGTGATACCTCCGGTTAGTTCCAGGAATGTATCCATGTTAAGATAACATTGCCTAGGCTCAAGATGCACCAGATTGCAGCAAAAAAATCTTTCTTTGTAACAAAAAACTTTTTTCAGATTGCAGTCATATCAGGACATTCTGCTACACAATTAAGTGCACATATAGCATTATCCTGCAGAGGCAAAAATGTAAATGTAGATGTAACAAGAGAGGTTAAACTCGTAGATACACAATACTGTATTGGCAATAATTGCTCAGTAAGTGTGTCAGAGATAGAAATTTTGAATATCAGGCATGATAAACTGGTAATGTGAGACCTTAGTTAATTCCAGGTTCAAAGAAAACAACCAAAATTGAAACTTTCGTTTATGCCGAACGGTTTAACGGAGTTCATACGGAATATCCACTCACTTTCTCTCCTCAGAAGGGCCTCATCAAGGTTGCCCCCTCTGATGCCCATGTTGAGTTTACAGATGCCCCAACCTTGTTTAAATTGGGATCAGATTTAAGTACAGGCGAGACACTACTCTAATCGCAATATCAAAGAGGCCTATAACATAGCACTGAGAACCAACCATGAAGAATTGCTCATTTCTAAAAAGACACGAGCCAAGACCGCTATCAAAGCCTCTGAAACCCCCATGAAGCCTAGATTTATCACTGACTATCATGCAGACTGGGATAGCATGATGCAGATTATAAACAAACACTGGCATGTACTTAAATGTGATCCCAATCTAAACACAATCTTGGGAGAGAGGGCCCTTTCAGGTTATCGCAAAGGAACCAGCATTTAGAACATTTTGGTTGCAAGTCATTTTACGCGGAGTGACGGTACTAAGAGGGTCCAGAATACGGAGTTTTTCCCTTGTAAGTTATGTAAAGCATGTAGAATCCTGACTACAACCAAGCAATTCACTGATGGATTTGGGGCACTGTATAAGATCAAAGAACATATGAACTGTAACTCCGAAGGAGTCGTGTATTGTCTGGAGTGCCCCTGCGGTTTAAGATACGTGGGTAAAACGATCAGAGCACTCAAAATCCGTATTGGAGAACATGTCAGGTCAATTACAAACTATGACAAAGTTGAGAAGGATTGTAAACTCCAAAAGAAAATATTCACACCTACTCCAATCGCCAAACATTTTAAAGAGAGACATAATCTAGAATGGCAGACTCTGAAAGGTTGGGGCATCTGTAAGCTCAACATGGGCATCAGAGGGGGCAACCTTGATGAGGCCCTTCTGAGGAGAGAAAGTGAGTGGATATTCCGTATAAACTCTGTTAAACCGTTCGGCATAAACAAAAGTTTCAATTTTGGTTGTTTTCTTTGAACCTGGAATTAACTAAGGTCTCACATTACCAGTTTATCGTGCCTGATATTCAAAATTTCTATCTCTGACACACTTACTGAGCAATTATTGCCAATACAGTATTGTATATCTACGAGTTTAACCTCTCTTGTTACATCTACATTTACATTTTTGCCTCTGCAGGATAATGCTATATGTGCACTTAATTGTGTAGCAGAATGTCCTGATATGACTGCAATCTGAAAAAAGTTTTTTGTTACAAAGAAAGATTTTTTTGCTGCAATCTGGTGCATCTTGAGCCTAGGCAATGTTATCTTAACATGGATACATTCCTGGAACTAACCGGAGGCATCACGTTGCACCATTACTTTGTTTCCATTCTCAAATTGTTTGGATTGGTTACTATTCCTGTCAATCAGGAACTCTTAGCATATCTGGCCTTTGATTCCGGCGGCTGCCACCCCTGGAAGAAGCCGGAAGTACTGGCGAAACGCGCGTCCACACTGCTCACACCGAAGCAGCACTGCACTCATTAAACCTCGTTCAAGGCTGTCAACGTTTATACACTTGGCAGCTGCATGGGGCAACGGCAGTTGAAACGTATATAGCCGTATGGCAGTCGTGAAGGGGTTAAGATAAGACAGGGCAATAAAACAGGTTATAGGGGTGATGATTTAGCAGTTAAGGGGACCTGGAGTCAGTCTGATGGGGGATGTGACCTGTGTCCATGTAGTGGCTCATAAATCCAGTTGTTAGATTGAGGCCTTGTGTCAATGACTGGAATGTTATCATCAGCTTGAATTCCAAAAATATTCTTTCTCTGTCGTTCTAAAAATGCCACTTTAGTATTAGGACGTTTAAATCTGCAAACTGTGGTCTGGTCCAGAGAAGTGTTTTCCCACGGGTGTATCCACCACCTGTTTCATTGTATGTCTGTGTAGATTCATCCTGGATTGTAGTTTTTGTTTAGTTTCTCCAATGTGGATTCCTTTACTGATGCACCTTGTACACAGGATCATGTACACTACATTGGAGGATGTACAGTTAGGTCCAGAATTATTTGGACAGTGACACAAGTTTTGGCATTTTAGCTGTTTACCAAAACATATTGAATATACAGTTATATAATCAATATGAGTTTAAAGTGCAGACTCTCAGCTTTCATTTGAGGGTATTCACATCCAAATTTGAAGAAGGGTTTAGGAATTACAGCTCTTTAATATGTAGCTGCCTCTTTTTCAAGGGACCAAAAGTAAATGGACAATTATCGCAAAAGCTATTAAATGAGCTGCATGGGCTATACCCTCGGTAATCCATCGTCAATTAAGCAGGTAAAAGGTCTGGAGTTGATTCCAGGTGTGGCATTTGCATTTGGAAGTTGTTGCTGTGAACCCACAACATGAGGTAAAAGGAACGCTCAATGCAAGTGAAACAGACCATCGTTAGGATGAAAAAAATGAAAACGTCCATCAGAGAGATAGCACAAATGTTAGGAGTGGCCAAATCAACGGTTTGGTGCATTCTTGAAAAAAAATAAAAAAAAGAGCGCACTGGTGATCTCGTGACCTCCAAAAGGCCTGGACGTCCACAGAAGACAACAGTTGTGGATGATCGCAGAATCCTTTCCACAGTGAAGAAAAACCCCTTCACAACATCTACCCAAGTGAAGAACACTCTCCTGGAAGTAGGTTTATCAGTATCTAAGTCTACCATAAAGAGAGGACTTCATGAGAGCAAATACAGAGGGTTCACCACAAGGTGCAAACCATTAATCAGCCTCAAAAATAGAAAGGCCAGATTAGACTTTGCCAATCAACATCTAAAGAAGCCAGCCCAGTTCTGGAACAGCATTCTTTGAACAGATGAAACTAAGATCAACTTGTACCAGAATGATGAGAGGAACAAAGTATGGAGAAGGCTTAGAACGGCTCATGATCCAAGGCACACCACATCCTCTGTAAAACATGGTGGAGGCAGTGTGATGGCATGGGCATGAATGGCTGCCAAATACACTGGGTCACTAGTGTTTATTGATGATGTGACTGAAGACAGAAGCAGCTGGATGAATTCTGAAGTGCTCAGGGATATGTTTTCTGCTCAGATTCAACCAAATGCAGCAAGATTGATTGGACATTGCTTCACAGTACAGATGGACAATGACCCAAAACATACTGCGAAAGCAACCCAGGAGTTTTTTTAAGGCAAAGAAGTGGAATATTCTGCAATGACCAAGTCAGTCACCAGATCTCAACCCGATCGAGCTGCATTTCACTTGCTTAACCCCTTCCCGCTCCTGGACGTACTATTAGGTCATGGTAACTACAGCGGGGACCGATCGCTGTGTCCCCGCTGATTAACCCCTTAAAAGCCGCGTTATATAGAGATCGCGGCTTTTTAGGGGGTTAAGCTGCCATCGCCGGCCTGCTACACGATAGCGGCCGGCGATGGTGACTATGGCAACCGGACACCAAACAATGGCGTCCGGCTATGCCATAGACGGAAGCCTAGTGGGTCCTGACAACGTCAGGACCCACTATGCTTGCTGTCAGTGAGTAGCTGACAGTTCTAATACACTGCACTACGCATGTAGTGCAGTGTATTCGAATAGTGATCAGGGCCTCCTGCCCTCAAGTCCCCTAGTGGGACAAAGTAATAACGCAAAAAAAAAGTTACAAAAAGTTTTACCTTATCAGTCATTTATTATTAATAAAAATATATAAACAAACAAATAAACTATACATAATTGGTATCGCCGCGTCCGTAACGGCCTGAACTACAAAATTATTTAATTATTTATCCCGCACGGTGAACGCCGTAAAAGAAAATAATAATAAACCGTACCACAATCACATTTTTTTGGTCACTTCACCTCCCAAAAAATGGAATAAAAAGAGATCAAAAAGTCGCATGTACCGAAAAATGGTACTGATGGAAACTACAGTTCGTTATGCAAAAAATAAGTCCTCGCACGGCTTTATTGCTTGAAAAATAAAAAAGTTCTGGCTCTTAGAATAAGGTAACACAAAAAGTGAATGATTGTTTACAAAACGTATTTTATTGTGCAAACACCATAAGACATAAAAAAAAAACTATAAACATCTGGTATCGCCGTAATCGTATCGCCCCGCAGAATAAAGTGAATATGTCATTTATACCGCACGGTGAACGCTGTAAAAAAAATAGAATAAAAAAAACAATAGTAGAATTGCTGTTTTTTAATCACTACGCCACCTAAAAATAGAATAAAAACTGATCAAAAAGTCGCATGCACCCCAAGAAAACTACAATGGATTCCTCAAGGGGTCTAGTTTCCAAATTGTACACAAAAAGGAATAAAGAGACCCCAGGTAGTTGGCAGGCAACTATTAATTGACAGGAGAAGAGGAACGCCCTCAGGCGACAGCCAAATTTCCCAACTACCCAAATAATTCTTTTATATAAAATAATTAATCTTTATTCGCTACTTGTAGCAAGACAGACCACACAGATAATTTTAAAATTCCCACTATCATAGATCCGGACAACAGTAATTTGCCTGTGTGTGCAGGCAGTAAATAGATGCCGACAGGCATATATGAATGAGTTCAACAATTTGATTATAATGTATCGACTAGGTGGATAGTAAGTCCGGACACAGATAGGATCTAAAATACAATTAGGAGCCCCCCCGACATGTTTCGCTACAAAGTAGCGTCCTCAGGGGTACACGGGGCTAATGGCGACGCGGCGAAACAGAAGCTATTGATATAGACAAATCGACGTGTCATGGGGGTGTGTCGTGAAAGGCGGCCAATCACGCCATAGAAGACATAATAGTGGCGTGGGGGCAAAGGGTCAACCAATAGAAATCAGGATAAGGTTGGCAAATTGCAAGCAAACTACAGCGCAAGCGCAGATCAGCAGGATCCGAACATAGTGTTTTTATGAGCCAAGTTCGTATGGACTCCTGGCGCATGCGCAAATCTAGGATTGTATAACTTAGAGCGGAGTGACAGTTTCCCATCAAGTTAACAGCAGAGGCGCAAGCGCAGCAGCGCAATATGTGCCCTCTGAAGGAAAATATAAGTGTGATGAGCCGAGGTTATAGAAGCGCAGGCGCACAGAAGCAAAATCTGGACTTAGCGTGTATCTAACATGCCGAGTGACAGAAAACACTAGGTAACGCATGCGCTGTAGTATTATGCTAGGACTTAGAATTAACGCAAAAGGTCTCCAATGGCACATATATAATAGTACCAATATGTGACTTAGGCAAAAGGGGGACATTAGTAAGTTGCAGGGGATAGCGTTTCCCATCAGGTTACCACAGTAAAAGTGCAAAAGCGTCATGTAAACATTTGGTGACTTTTTTCTTTTTTAAGTTTCCCTCTGAGAAAAAATCAATAAAGTTGACCCTCCAACTGGACACCAAGAAGATAAAGAGATAAACTAATACAAGGTAAGTATTAGTTGAAACGTCATAAATAGCTAATGTCCATATCAAGGATATCTACTTCGTTCGCTAATTATGGGGTAACTGTCCCCCAAATTTTTGAATATGTGTATGTCGCCATAGTTGTGTAGTACTGTCATAAAGAATGTACATAATTAAAGGTAAAAGGACCTCACATTAATTATGTGGGGTCAGGAGAGTAATCACCAAAATACAGCATTTTGAGAAAAATGCGGCAGGGAAAACCACATGATATATGGTAAGGGGCACAATGGCAGTGTTATGTCCACTAATTAGCTGATGAACAAATTAGTTAATTGAAAAATAGACTCATAAGAAGGCACTAAAAGTAAATCCCTCATTAAGACCCATGGGAGACATAGTGTTGAGGCGGTAGATCCACCGTGCCTCCTCCTGTAGGAGTCTACGGTCAAGATTACCTGCTCTGGGACCCAATTTGATCTGGGTAACCCCCCAGAATTTAAGTAGTCCCAGTTGCCCTCCATGATGTGCATGGATATGTCTCGAGAGGGTAGTGTCCTCTTTATGCTTTATAGTGCTAAGATGTCTGGATACGCGTCTTCTCAGTTCTTGCACCGTTTTTCCCACGTACAGCTTGGGACATGGGCATCTAGCAATGTAGATGACTCCTTTGCTCTGACAGTTAAGGAACTGTTTGATGGAATATATTTTCCCATCGGTGGGATTAGTAAAGTCTTTTACTGTTGGCATAAAAGGACAGAAGGAACACCTACCACAGGGGTGAAACCCTTTTACTGACGATGTGAGCCATGTAGATGGAGTACTAGTGGGAGTAGAATGATGACTATGTACCAAGAGGTCACGTAAATTCTTACCCCTGCGGTAGGTGATACTTGGATTAACAGAGACAGCATCCCTAAGATCGGAATCAGCAGTAAGTATATCCCAATGTTTACGTAAAATTAGGGAGACTTGAGGGGAGCACACATCAAAGGTGCCAATGCAACGAATGGCACTAGATGATCCAGTCTTATTAGCTATATTTCCCTTATTCGATAGAAGGTCTGTTCTCTGGGATGCCCTCGCTCTTGCATAGGCCCTATGCAGCCATTTTTTGGGGTATCCCCGTGCTCTGAACTTATGGTAGAGTTTATCACACTCCAATTGAAAGGATGTTTCACTAGAGCAATTACGTTTGGCTCTTAGGTACTGGCCTATGGGTATCCCTTTCTTCAGTGCTGGAGGATGATAACTGTTCCAATGTAAGTAGTTGTTTGTAGCAGTGGCCTTCCGGAAGATGTCAGTTTGGACACCGCCACCAGGGTCCAATGAGATCTTTAAATCAAGGAAGTTAATGGCATGGTCATGTATCTCGTAAGTGAACTTCATGCCGATATGATTAGTGTTGAGCATAGACATGAAGTCAGTGAAAGTGTTGACATCCCCATCCCAAAGGATGAGGATGTCATCTATATATCTACCCCAAAAGGCGATATGTGAAGTGAAAAAAATTAAATCATCAGAAAAAACAATAGTGTCTTCCCACCACCCTAAAAAAAGATTCGCATAAGTGGGTGCACATATAGTGCCCATAGCCGTGCCCTTAATTTGATGATAATATATTTTATCAAAAGTGAAATAATTATGTGTAAGTAGATAACGTAAAAGTGATAGCACAAAATTATTGTGTTGTTGAAATTGAGTTCCTTTGGTGCTCAAATAATATTTTACTGCAGTGAGTCCCAAATCGTGCTGAATGTTAGAATATAATGACTCCACGTCTATGCTCGCTATCATAGTAGTGGAAGTGACATTGATCTCATGGATCCTGGTGACAGTGTCCTTTGTTTTCTTAAAGAGGCTCTGTCACCAGATTTTGCAGCCCCTATCTGCTATTGCCTGTGATCGGCGCTGCAATGTAGATTACAGTAACGTTTTTATTTTTAAAAAACGAGCATTTTTGGCCAAGTTATGACCATTTTCGTATTTATGCAAATGAGGCTTGCAAAAGTACAACTGGGCGTGTTTAAAGTAAAAGTACAACTGGGCGTGTATTATGTGCGTACATCGGGGCGTGTTTACTACTATTACTAGCTGGGCATTCTGATGAGAAGTATCATCCACTTCTCTTCACAACGCCCAGCTTCTGGCAGTGCAGCACTGTGACGTCACTCACAGGTCCTGCATCGTGTCGGCACCAGAGGCTACACTTGATTCTGCAGCAGCACCAGCGTTTGCAGGTAAGTAGCTACATCGACTTACCTGCAAACGCCGATGCTGCTGCAGAATCATCTGTAGCCTCTGGTGCCGACACGATGCAGGACCTGTGAGTGACGTCACAGATCTGCACTGCCAGAAGCTGGGCGTTGTGAAGAGAAGTGGATGACACTTCTATACACAACGCCCAGCTAGTAATAGTAGTAAACACGCCCCGATGTACGCACATAATACACGCCCACTTGTACTTTTACTTTTCAACACGCCCAGTTGTACTTTTGCAAGCCTCATTTGCATAAATACGAAAATGGTCATAACTTGGCCAAAAATGCTCGTTTTTTTAAAATAAAAACGTTACTGTAATCTACATTGCAGCGCCGATCACAGGCAATAGCAGATAGGGGTTGCAAAATCTGGTGACAGAGCCTCTTTAAGGTATGAAGATAGGGAAGAAACAAAGGGAGACAGTATTTCGTTCACATACCGACTAATCCCTTGGGTCAAGTTATCATTGCCTGAGACAATAGGTCTTCCGGGAGGGGGAAAAGTTGCTTTATGTACCTTTGGTAATGCGTAAAAAGTAGCCAAAGTGGGAGTGGAATTGTAAAGACATTTAAATTCATCAGTGGTGATGAGATTGTCATTTTTAGCAGCATTAAGGAGATTATACAGTTCGAGTAGATAACTGACCGTAGGGTTACCCTCCAGGATGGCATAGGTGGTGTTGTCATCCAATAGTTTATGGACCATGATGACATAGTCAACACGGTCCATAACAACTATATTTCCCCCTTTATCAGAGGGCTTCAGGACCAAGTCATCATTTTTGCGCAAGTCATCTAATGCCAGTCTCTCATTATGACTAAGATTACCAAAGATCTTAGATCTCCCACCTTCCAAATTCTTAAGGTCATTGCAGACCATCCTTACGAAGGTGTCAATGTGACTATACTGAGAGAAGGGGGGGGTCAATTTTGATCTAGGGCGTAATGATGAGAGTGGCCCCACAACATCAGAGGCTCCAAATTCGCTCTCATATATGAGGCCTTCCAAATCCCTCAGGGTATTAGACTCTACACGGTTTTGTCGAGTACTATCTGGAATATTGTTCTTAAAATATTTATGTAGGGCCAATTTCCTAGCGAATAGATTGATATCCTTAACCCACGTGAATTCGTCAAAGTATGGTGTAGGTGTATAGGAGAGGCCCTTCTTTAGGAGAGTTAGCTGATGGGGGTTCAGATGACAGGAAGATAAATTAATTATCTGCATCTCTTCATCCCTTGATGAATGAGTGCTGGATGTTAAGACTTGGTCCCCCAGTTTAGGCTGGGTTGACCTAAAAAAGGAAAAGTGGCAAGGGGGCCAATCGCTGAATTGGCCATATTTTCCCCTATATTCTGACTTGTATTGGTACGGGACTGTGAATGGCTGATCGGTGTATTTATGATGTTTGACATAGATGATAAGGAAGGCACAGAGGGCCTGGATAGAAAGCTGGAGGTGGTAGTAGACGGACATCCCAATGTACGGTTAGGATAGTTCGTAGTTGTTTGTTGTTGAGGTATAGTCGGTGTTCTTTTAGATATATTAGATTTATTGATCCTAATTTTACGTTTTGTGCCCAGCCTTAAATTATCAGTGTGTCTTAGATCCTCTGTGCCGGAAGTGTCCGACTCCGAAAAGTCTGTGTACACCGTCGTGCGTTTAGAGATGGGATAAGAATTGGTTTTATATGTATAGACCTGTCCCAAGTCAAAATCCCTACGGTCACGAATATATTTCCGATGCTTGCGTTCCTTGATTTCTCCCTGTAGTTTTTCAATATTTTTTTGCAATTTAATCTCAGAAGTACCAAATTCAGGACAGGAATGAAATACTTGTATGTCTGCAATTTCCTTCTCTAATTGACTACTAATCTTACTGTAATTCTGTCTCTCAAAATCCAAGAGGTACTGGAGCATACGTATGGAGCTATCAGTAAGGAGTTCTTCCCAGCCCTTAATAAAGGCAGTGTTATCCCTATAGGAGTTGGGTGTGATATTAATTCTTAAACCCCTATATACTATTTTTTGTTGTACATAGGTTTCCAAGCTAGCTACTTCCCAACAGGATCGTACGTATTTTTGATACGTTTTCTGAAGGTCCCTAAATGCCGTCTGTACGTCAAATTGATGCAGTGGAATATTCTCTACAGAAAAAACAATTGCTGCATCAGCAGATAGTGTCTCTATATTAGGTTTTTTAGATAAAAACCCTGCCATATCAAGGCTTATGAGGCGTAAATGAGTCAATATGTTGTTCCAGTTAGGAACGGGGTCACGGTACGGGTAATTAACCCAACATAATAGTACACAAAAAGGAATAAAGAGACCCCAGGTAGTTGGCAGGCAACTATTAATTGACAGGAGAAGAGGAACGCCCTCAGGCGACAGCCAAATTTCCCAACTACCCAAATAATTCTTTTATATAAAATAATTAATCTTTATTCGCTACTTGTAGCAAGACAGACCACACAGATAATTTTAAAATTCCCACTATCATAGATCCGGACAACAGTAATTTGCCTGTGTGTGCAGGCAGTAAATAGATGCCGACAGGCATATATGAATGAGTTCAACAATTTGATTATAATGTATCGACTAGGTGGATAGTAAGTCCGGACACAGATAGGATCTAAAATACAATTAGGAGCCCCCCCGACATGTTTCGCTACAAAGTAGCGTCCTCAGGGGTACACGGGGCTAATGGCGACGCGGCGAAACAGAAGCTATTGATATAGACAAATCGACGTGTCATGGGGGTGTGTCGTGAAAGGCGGCCAATCACGCCATAGAAGACATAATAGTGGCGTGGGGGCAAAGGGTCAACCAATAGAAATCAGGATAAGGTTGGCAAATCGCAAGCAAACTACAGCGCAAGCGCAGATCAGCAGGATCCGAACATAGTGTTTTTATGAGCCAAGTTCGTATGGACTCCTGGCGCATGCGCAAATCTAGGATTGTATAACTTAGAGCGGAGTGACAGTTTCCCATCAAGTTAACAGCAGAGGCGCAAGCGCAGCAGCGCAATATGTGCCCTCTGAAGGAAAATATAAGTGTGATGAGCCGAGGTTATAGAAGCGCAGGCGCACAGAAGCAAAATCTGGACTTAGCGTGTATCTAACATGCCGAGTGACAGAAAACACTAGGTAACGCATGCGCTGTAGTATTATGCTAGGACTTAGAATTAACGCAAAAGGTCTCCAATGGCACATATATAATAGTACCAATATGTGACTTAGGCAAAAGGGGGACATTAGTAAGTTGCAGGGGATAGCGTTTCCCATCAGGTTACCACAGTAAAAGTGCAAAAGCGTCATGTAAACATTTGGTGACTTTTTTCTTTTTTAAGTTTCCCTCTGAGAAAAAATCAATAAAGTTGACCCTCCAACTGGACACCAAGAAGATAAAGAGATAAACTAATACAAGGTAAGTATTAGTTGAAACGTCATAAATAGCTAATGTCCATATCAAGGATATCTACTTCGTTCGCTAATTATGGGGTAACTGTCCCCCAAATTTTTGAATATGTGTATGTCGCCATAGTTGTGTAGTACTGTCATAAAGAATGTACATAATTAAAGGTAAAAGGACCTCACATTAATTATGTGGGGTCAGGAGAGTAATCACCAAAATACAGCATTTTGAGAAAAATGCGGCAGGGAAAACCACATGATATATGGTAAGGGGCACAATGGCAGTGTTATGTCCACTAATTAGCTGATGAACAAATTAGTTAATTGAAAAATAGACTCATAAGAAGGCACTAAAAGTAAATCCCTCATTAAGACCCATGGGAGACATAGTGTTGAGGCGGTAGATCCACCGTGCCTCCTCCTGTAGGAGTCTACGGTCAAGATTACCTGCTCTGGGACCCAATTTGATCTGGGTAACCCCCCAGAATTTAAGTAGTCCCAGTTGCCCTCCATGATGTGCATGGATATGTCTCGAGAGGGTAGTGTCCTCTTTATGCTTTATAGTGCTAAGATGTCTGGATACGCGTCTTCTCAGTTCTTGCACCGTTTTTCCCACGTACAGCTTGGGACATGGGCATCTAGCAATGTAGATGACTCCTTTGCTCTGACAGTTAAGGAACTGTTTGATGGAATATATTTTCCCATCGGTGGGATTAGTAAAGTCTTTTACTGTTGGCATAAAAGGACAGAAGGAACACCTACCACAGGGGTGAAACCCTTTTACTGACGATGTGAGCCATGTAGATGGAGTACTAGTGGGAGTAGAATGATGACTATGTACCAAGAGGTCACGTAAATTCTTACCCCTGCGGTAGGTGATACTTGGATTAACAGAGACAGCATCCCTAAGATCGGAATCAGCAGTAAGTATATCCCAATGTTTACGTAAAATTAGGGAGACTTGAGGGGAGCACACATCAAAGGTGCCAATGCAACGAATGGCACTAGATGATCCAGTCTTATTAGCTATATTTCCCTTATTCGATAGAAGGTCTGTTCTCTGGGATGCCCTCGCTCTTGCATAGGCCCTATGCAGCCATTTTTTGGGGTATCCCCGTGCTCTGAACTTATGGTAGAGTTTATCACACTCCAATTGAAAGGATGTTTCACTAGAGCAATTACGTTTGGCTCTTAGGTACTGGCCTATGGGTATCCCTTTCTTCAGTGCTGGAGGATGATAACTGTTCCAATGTAAGTAGTTGTTTGTAGCAGTGGCCTTCCGGAAGATGTCAGTTTGGACACCGCCACCAGGGTCCAATGAGATCTTTAAATCAAGGAAGTTAATGGCATGGTCATGTATCTCGTAAGTGAACTTCATGCCGATATGATTAGTGTTGAGCATAGACATGAAGTCAGTGAAAGTGTTGACATCCCCATCCCAAAGGATGAGGATGTCATCTATATATCTACCCCAAAAGGCGATATGTGAAGTGAAAAAAATTAAATCATCAGAAAAAACAATAGTGTCTTCCCACCACCCTAAAAAAAGATTCGCATAAGTGGGTGCACATATAGTGCCCATAGCCGTGCCCTTAATTTGATGATAATATATTTTATCAAAAGTGAAATAATTATGTGTAAGTAGATAACGTAAAAGTGATAGCACAAAATTATTGTGTTGTTGAAATTGAGTTCCTTTGGTGCTCAAATAATATTTTACTGCAGTGAGTCCCAAATCGTGCTGAATGTTAGAATATAATGACTCCACGTCTATGCTCGCTATCATAGTAGTGGAAGTGACATTGATCTCATGGATCCTGGTGACAGTGTCCTTTGTGTCCTTAAGGTATGAAGATAGGGAAGAAACAAAGGGAGACAGTATTTCGTTCACATACCGACTAATCCCTTGGGTCAAGTTATCATTGCCTGAGACAATAGGTCTTCCGGGAGGGGGAAAAGTTGCTTTATGTACCTTTGGTAATGCGTAAAAAGTAGCCAAAGTGGGAGTGGAATTGTAAAGACATTTAAATTCATCAGTGGTGATGAGATTGTCATTTTTAGCAGCATTAAGGAGATTATACAGTTCGAGTAGATAACTGACCGTAGGGTTACCCTCCAGGATGGCATAGGTGGTGTTGTCATCCAATAGTTTATGGACCATGATGACATAGTCAACACGGTCCATAACAACTATATTTCCCCCTTTATCAGAGGGCTTCAGGACCAAGTCATCATTTTTGCGCAAGTCATCTAATGCCAGTCTCTCATTATGACTAAGATTACCAAAGATCTTAGATCTCCCACCTTCCAAATTCTTAAGGTCATTGCAGACCATCCTTACGAAGGTGTCAATGTGACTATACTGAGAGAAGGGGGGGGTCAATTTTGATCTAGGGCGTAATGATGAGAGTGGCCCCACAACATCAGAGGCTCCAAATTCGCTCTCATATATGAGGCCTTCCAAATCCCTCAGGGTATTAGACTCTACACGGTTTTGTCGAGTACTATCTGGAATATTGTTCTTAAAATATTTATGTAGGGCCAATTTCCTAGCGAATAGATTGATATCCTTAACCCACGTGAATTCGTCAAAGTATGGTGTAGGTGTATAGGAGAGGCCCTTCTTTAGGAGAGTTAGCTGATGGGGGTTCAGATGACAGGAAGATAAATTAATTATCTGCATCTCTTCATCCCTTGATGAATGAGTGCTGGATGTTAAGACTTGGTCCCCCAGTTTAGGCTGGGTTGACCTAAAAAAGGAAAAGTGGCAAGGGGGCCAATCGCTGAATTGGCCATATTTTCCCCTATATTCTGACTTGTATTGGTACGGGACTGTGAATGGCTGATCGGTGTATTTATGATGTTTGACATAGATGATAAGGAAGGCACAGAGGGCCTGGATAGAAAGCTGGAGGTGGTAGTAGACGGACATCCCAATGTACGGTTAGGATAGTTCGTAGTTGTTTGTTGTTGAGGTATAGTCGGTGTTCTTTTAGATATATTAGATTTATTGATCCTAATTTTACGTTTTGTGCCCAGCCTTAAATTATCAGTGTGTCTTAGATCCTCTGTGCCGGAAGTGTCCGACTCCGAAAAGTCTGTGTACACCGTCGTGCGTTTAGAGATGGGATAAGAATTGGTTTTATATGTATAGACCTGTCCCAAGTCAAAATCCCTACGGTCACGAATATATTTCCGATGCTTGCGTTCCTTGATTTCTCCCTGTAGTTTTTCAATATTTTTTTGCAATTTAATCTCAGAAGTACCAAATTCAGGACAGGAATGAAATACTTGTATGTCTGCAATTTCCTTCTCTAATTGACTACTAATCTTACTGTAATTCTGTCTCTCAAAATCCAAGAGGTACTGGAGCATACGTATGGAGCTATCAGTAAGGAGTTCTTCCCAGCCCTTAATAAAGGCAGTGTTATCCCTATAGGAGTTGGGTGTGATATTAATTCTTAAACCCCTATATACTATTTTTTGTTGTACATAGGTTTCCAAGCTAGCTACTTCCCAACAGGATCGTACGTATTTTTGATACGTTTTCTGAAGGTCCCTAAATGCCGTCTGTACGTCAAATTGATGCAGTGGAATATTCTCTACAGAAAAAACAATTGCTGCATCAGCAGATAGTGTCTCTATATTAGGTTTTTTTAGATAAAAACCCTGCCATATCAAGGCTTATGAGGCGTAAATGAGTCAATATGTTGTTCCAGTTAGGAACGGGGTCACGGTACGGGTAATTAACCCAACATAATAGTACACAAAAAGGAATAAAGAGACCCCAGGTAGTTGGCAGGCAACTATTAATTGACAGGAGAAGAGGAACGCCCTCAGGCGACAGCCAAATTTCCCAACTACCCAAATAATTCTTTTATATAAAATAATTAATCTTTATTCGCTACTTGTAGCAAGACAGACCACACAGATAATTTTAAAATTCCCACTATCATAGATCCGGACAACAGTAATTTGCCTGTGTGTGCAGGCAGTAAATAGATGCCGACAGGCATATATGAATGAGTTCAACAATTTGATTATAATGTATCGACTAGGTGGATAGTAAGTCCGGACACAGATAGGATCTAAAATACAATTAGGAGCCCCCCCGACATGTTTCGCTACAAAGTAGCGTCCTCAGGGGTACACGGGGCTAATGGCGACGCGGCGAAACAGAAGCTATTGATATAGACAAATCGACGTGTCATGGGGGTGTGTCGTGAAAGGCGGCCAATCACGCCATAGAAGACATAATAGTGGCATGGGGGCAAAGGGTCAACCAATAGAAATCAGGATAAGGTTGGCAAATCGCAAGCAAACTACAGCGCAAGCGCAGATCAGCAGGATCCGAACATAGTGTTTTTATGAGCCAAGTTTGTATGGACTCCTGGCGCATGCGCAAATCTAGGATTGTATAACTTAGAGCGGAGTGACAGTTTCCCATCAAGTTAACAGCAGAGGCGCAAGCGCAGCAGCGCAATATGTGCCCTCTGAAGGAAAATATAAGTGTGATGAGCCGAGGTTATAGAAGCGCAGGCGCACAGAAGCAAAATCTGGACTTAGCGTGTATCTAACATGCCGAGTGACAGAAAACACTAGGTAACGCATGCGCTGTAGTATTATGCTAGGACTTAGAATTAACGCAAAAGGTCTCCAATGGCACATATATAATAGTACCAATATGTGACTTAGGCAAAAGGGGGACATTAGTAAGTTGCAGGGGATAGCGTTTCCCATCAGGTTACCACAGTAAAAGTGCAAAAGCGTCATGTAAACATTTGGTGACTTTTTTCTTTTTTAAGTTTCCCTCTGAGAAAAAATCAATAAAGTTGACCCTCCAACTGGACACCAAGAAGATAAAGAGATAAACTAATACAAGGTAAGTATTAGTTGAAACGTCATAAATAGCTAATGTCCATATCAAGGATATCTACTTCGTTCGCTAATTATGGGGTAACTGTCCCCCAAATTTTTGAATATGTGTATGTCGCCATAGTTGTGTAGTACTGTCATAAAGAATGTACATAATTAAAGGTAAAAGGACCTCACATTAATTATGTGGGGTCAGGAGAGTAATCACCAAAATACAGCATTTTGAGAAAAATGCGGCAGGGAAAACCACATGATATATGGTAAGGGGCACAATGGCAGTGTTATGTCCACTAATTAGCTGATGAACAAATTAGTTAATTGAAAAATAGACTCATAAGAAGGCACTAAAAGTAAATCCCTCATTAAGACCCATGGGAGACATAGTGTTGAGGCGGTAGATCCACCGTGCCTCCTCCTGTAGGAGTCTACGGTCAAGATTACCTGCTCTGGGACCCAATTTGATCTGGGTAACCCCCCAGAATTTAAGTAGTCCCAGTTGCCCTCCATGATGTGCATGGATATGTCTCGAGAGGGTAGTGTCCTCTTTATGCTTTATAGTGCTAAGATGTCTGGATACGCGTCTTCTCAGTTCTTGCACCGTTTTTCCCACGTACAGCTTGGGACATGGGCATCTAGCAATGTAGATGACTCCTTTGCTCTGACAGTTAAGGAACTGTTTGATGGAATATATTTTCCCATCGGTGGGATTAGTAAAGTCTTTTACTGTTGGCATAAAAGGACAGAAGGAACACCTACCACAGGGGTGAAACCCTTTTACTGACGATGTGAGCCATGTAGATGGAGTACTAGTGGGAGTAGAATGATGACTATGTACCAAGAGGTCACGTAAATTCTTACCCCTGCGGTAGGTGATACTTGGATTAACAGAGACAGCATCCCTAAGATCGGAATCAGCAGTAAGTATATCCCAATGTTTACGTAAAATTAGGGAGACTTGAGGGGAGCACACATCAAAGGTGCCAATGCAACGAATGGCACTAGATGATCCAGTCTTATTAGCTATATTTCCCTTATTCGATAGAAGGTCTGTTCTCTGGGATGCCCTCGCTCTTGCATAGGCCCTATGCAGCCATTTTTTGGGGTATCCCCGTGCTCTGAACTTATGGTAGAGTTTATCACACTCCAATTGAAAGGATGTTTCACTAGAGCAATTACGTTTGGCTCTTAGGTACTGGCCTATGGGTATCCCTTTCTTCAGTGCTGGAGGATGATAACTGTTCCAATGTAAGTAGTTGTTTGTAGCAGTGGCCTTCCGGAAGATGTCAGTTTGGACACCGCCACCAGGGTCCAATGAGATCTTTAAATCAAGGAAGTTAATGGCATGGTCATGTATCTCGTAAGTGAACTTCATGCCGATATGATTAGTGTTGAGCATAGACATGAAGTCAGTGAAAGTGTTGACATCCCCATCCCAAAGGATGAGGATGTCATCTATATATCTACCCCAAAAGGCGATATGTGAAGTGAAAAAAATTAAATCATCAGAAAAAACAATAGTGTCTTCCCACCACCCTAAAAAAAGATTCGCATAAGTGGGTGCACATATAGTGCCCATAGCCGTGCCCTTAATTTGATGATAATATATTTTATCAAAAGTGAAATAATTATGTGTAAGTAGATAACGTAAAAGTGATAGCACAAAATTATTGTGTTGTTGAAATTGAGTTCCTTTGGTGCTCAAATAATATTTTACTGCAGTGAGTCCCAAATCGTGCTGAATGTTAGAATATAATGACTCCACGTCTATGCTCGCTATCATAGTAGTGGAAGTGACATTGATCTCATGGATCCTGGTGACAGTGTCCTTTGTGTCCTTAAGGTATGAAGATAGGGAAGAAACAAAGGGAGACAGTATTTCGTTCACATACCGACTAATCCCTTGGGTCAAGTTATCATTGCCTGAGACAATAGGTCTTCCGGGAGGGGGAAAAGTTGCTTTATGTACCTTTGGTAATGCGTAAAAAGTAGCCAAAGTGGGAGTGGAATTGTAAAGACATTTAAATTCATCAGTGGTGATGAGATTGTCATTTTTAGCAGCATTAAGGAGATTATACAGTTCGAGTAGATAACTGACCGTAGGGTTACCCTCCAGGATGGCATAGGTGGTGTTGTCATCCAATAGTTTATGGACCATGATGACATAGTCAACACGGTCCATAACAACTATATTTCCCCCTTTATCAGAGGGCTTCAGGACCAAGTCATCATTTTTGCGCAAGTCATCTAATGCCAGTCTCTCATTATGACTAAGATTACCAAAGATCTTAGATCTCCCACCTTCCAAATTCTTAAGGTCATTGCAGACCATCCTTACGAAGGTGTCAATGTGACTATACTGAGAGAAGGGGGGGGGTCAATTTTGATCTAGGGCGTAATGATGAGAGTGGCCCCACAACATCAGAGGCTCCAAATTCGCTCTCATATATGAGGCCTTCCAAATCCCTCAGGGTATTAGACTCTACACGGTTTTGTCGAGTACTATCTGGAATATTGTTCTTAAAATATTTATGTAGGGCCAATTTCCTAGCGAATAGATTGATATCCTTAACCCACGTGAATTCGTCAAAGTATGGTGTAGGTGTATAGGAGAGGCCCTTCTTTAGGAGAGTTAGCTGATGGGGGTTCAGATGACAGGAAGATAAATTAATTATCTGCATCTCTTCATCCCTTGATGAATGAGTGCTGGATGTTAAGACTTGGTCCCCCAGTTTAGGCTGGGTTGACCTAAAAAAGGAAAAGTGGCAAGGGGGCCAATCGCTGAATTGGCCATATTTTCCCCTATATTCTGACTTGTATTGGTACGGGACTGTGAATGGCTGATCGGTGTATTTATGATGTTTGACATAGATGATAAGGAAGGCACAGAGGGCCTGGATAGAAAGCTGGAGGTGGTAGTAGACGGACATCCCAATGTACGGTTAGGATAGTTCGTAGTTGTTTGTTGTTGAGGTATAGTCGGTGTTCTTTTAGATATATTAGATTTATTGATCCTAATTTTACGTTTTGTGCCCAGCCTTAAATTATCAGTGTGTCTTAGATCCTCTGTGCCGGAAGTGTCCGACTCCGAAAAGTCTGTGTACACCGTCGTGCGTTTAGAGATGGGATAAGAATTGGTTTTATATGTATAGACCTGTCCCAAGTCAAAATCCCTACGGTCACGAATATATTTCCGATGCTTGCGTTCCTTGATTTCTCCCTGTAGTTTTTCAATATTTTTTTGCAATTTAATCTCAGAAGTACCAAATTCAGGACAGGAATGAAATACTTGTATGTCTGCAATTTCCTTCTCTAATTGACTACTAATCTTACTGTAATTCTGTCTCTCAAAATCCAAGAGGTACTGGAGCATACGTATGGAGCTATCAGTAAGGAGTTCTTCCCAGCCCTTAATAAAGGCAGTGTTATCCCTATAGGAGTTGGGTGTGATATTAATTCTTAAACCCCTATATACTATTTTTTGTTGTACATAGGTTTCCAAGCTAGCTACTTCCCAACAGGATCGTACGTATTTTTGATACGTTTTCTGAAGGTCCCTAAATGCCGTCTGTACGTCAAATTGATGCAGTGGAATATTCTCTACAGAAAAAACAATTGCTGCATCAGCAGATAGTGTCTCTATATTAGGTTTTTTAGATAAAAACCCTGCCATATCAAGGCTTATGAGGCGTAAATGAGTCAATATGTTGTTCCAGTTAGGAACGGGGTCACGGTACGGGTAATTAACCCAACATAATAGTACACAAAAAGGAATAAAGAGACCCCAGGTAGTTGGCAGGCAACTATTAATTGACAGGAGAAGAGGAACGCCCTCAGGCGACAGCCAAATTTCCCAACTACCCAAATAATTCTTTTATATAAAATAATTAATCTTTATTCGCTACTTGTAGCAAGACAGACCACACAGATAATTTTAAAATTCCCACTATCATAGATCCGGACAACAGTAATTAAGAAGACTGAGAAGACGCGTATCCAGACATCTTAGCACTATAAAGCATAAAGAGGACACTACCCTCTCGAGACATATCCATGCACATCATGGAGGGCAACTGGGACTACTTAAATTCTGGGGGGTTACCCAGATCAAATTGGGTCCCAGAGCAGGTAATCTTGACCGTAGACTCCTACAGGAGGAGGCACGGTGGATCTACCGCCTCAACACTATGTCTCCCATGGGTCTTAATGAGGGATTTACTTTTAGTGCCTTCTTATGAGTCTATTTTTCAATTAACTAATTTGTTCATCAGCTAATTAGTGGACATAACACTGCCATTGTGCCCCTTACCATATATCATGTGGTTTTCCCTGCCGCATTTTTCTCAAAATGCTGTATTTTGGTGATTACTCTCCTGACCCCACATAATTAATGTGAGGTCCTTTTACCTTTAATTATGTACATTCTTTATGACAGTACTACACAACTATGGCGACATACACATATTCAAAAATTTGGGGGACAGTTACCCCATAATTAGCGAACGAAGTAGATATCCTTGATATGGACATTAGCTATTTATGACGTTTCAACTAATACTTACCTTGTATTAGTTTATCTCTTTATCTTCTTGGTGTCCAGTTGGAGGGTCAACTTTATTGATTTTTTCTCAGAGGGAAACTTAAAAAAGAAAAAAGTCACCAAATGTTTACATGACGCTTTTGCACTTTTACTGTGGTAACCTGATGGGAAACGCTATCCCCTGCAACTTACTAATGTCCCCCTTTTGCCTAAGTCACATATTGGTACTATTATATATGTGCCATTGGAGACCTTTTGCGTTAATTCTAAGTCCTAGCATAATACTACAGCGCATGCGTTACCTAGTGTTTTCTGTCACTCGGCATGTTAGATACACGCTAAGTCCAGATTTTGCTTCTGTGCGCCTGCGCTTCTATAACCTCGGCTCATCACACTTATATTTTCCTTCAGAGGGCACATATTGCGCTGCTGCGCTTGCGCCTCTGCTGTTAACTTGATGGGAAACTGTCACTCCGCTCTAAGTTATACAATCCTAGATTTGCGCATGCGCCAGGAGTCCATACGAACTTGGCTCATAAAAACACTATGTTCGGATCCTGCTGATCTGCGCTTGCGCTGTAGTTTGCTTGCGATTTGCCAACCTTATCCTGATTTCTATTGGTTGACCCTTTGCCCCCACGCCACTATTATGTCTTCTATGGCGTGATTGGCCGCCTTTCACGACACACCCCCATGACACGTCGATTTGTCTATATCAATAGCTTCTGTTTCGCCGCGTCGCCATTAGCCCCGTGTACCCCTGAGGACGCTACTTTGTAGCGAAACATGTCGGGGGGGCTCCTAATTGTATTTTAGATCCTATCTGTGTCCGGACTTACTATCCACCTAGTCGATACATTATAATCAAATTGTTGAACTCATTCATATATGCCTGTCGGCATCTATTTACTGCCTGCACACACAGGCAAATTACTGTTGTCCGGATCTATGATAGTGGGAATTTTAAAATTATCTGTGTGGTCTGTCTTGCTACAAGTAGCGAATAAAGATTAATTATTTTATATAAAAGAATTATTTGGGTAGTTGGGAAATTTGGCTGTCGCCTGAGGGCGTTCCTCTTCTCCTGTCAATTAATAGTTGCCTGCCAACTACCTGGGGTCTCTTTATTCCTTTTTGTGTACTATTATGTTGGGTTAATTACCCGTACCGTGACCCCGTTCCTAACTGGAACAACATATTGACTCATTTACGCCTCATAAGCCTTGATATGGCAGGGTTTTTATCTAAAAAACCTAATATAGAGACACTATCTGCTGATGCAGCAATTGTTTTTTCTGTAGAGAATATTCCACTGCATCAATTTGACGTACAGACGGCATTTAGGGACCTTCAGAAAACGTATCAAAAATACGTACGATCCTGTTGGGAAGTAGCTAGCTTGGAAACCTATGTACAACAAAAAATAGTATATAGGGGTTTAAGAATTAATATCACACCCAACTCCTATAGGGATAACACTGCCTTTATTAAGGGCTGGGAAGAACTCCTTACTGATAGCTCCATACGTATGCTCCAGTACCTCTTGGATTTTGAGAGACAGAATTACAGTAAGATTAGTAGTCAATTAGAGAAGGAAATTGCAGACATACAAGTATTTCATTCCTGTCCTGAATTTGGTACTTCTGAGATTAAATTGCAAAAAAATATTGAAAAACTACAGGGAGAAATCAAGGAACGCAAGCATCGGAAATATATTCGTGACCGTAGGGATTTTGACTTGGGACAGGTCTATACATATAAAACCAATTCTTATCCCATCTCTAAACGCACGACGGTGTACACAGACTTTTCGGAGTCGGACACTTCCGGCACAGAGGATCTAAGACACACTGATAATTTAAGGCTGGGCACAAAACGTAAAATTAGGATCAATAAATCTAATATATCTAAAAGAACACCGACTATACCTCAACAACAAACAACTACGAACTATCCTAACCGTACATTGGGATGTCCGTCTACTACCACCTCCAGCTTTCTATCCAGGCCCTCTGTGCCTTCCTTATCATCTATGTCAAACATCATAAATACACCGATCAGCCATTCACAGTCCCGTACCAATACAAGTCAGAATATAGGGGAAAATATGGCCAATTCAGCGATTGGCCCCCTTGCCACTTTTCCTTTTTTAGGTCAACCCAGCCTAAACTGGGGGACCAAGTCTTAACATCCAGCACTCATTCATCAAGGGATGAAGAGATGCAGATAATTAATTTATCTTCCTGTCATCTGAACCCCCATCAGCTAACTCTCCTAAAGAAGGGCCTCTCCTATACACCTACACCATACTTTGACGAATTCACGTGGGTTAAGGATATCAATCTATTCGCTAGGAAATTGGCCCTACATAAATATTTTAAGAACAATATTCCAGATAGTACTCGACAAAACCGTGTAGAGTCTAATACCCTGAGGGATTTGGAAGGCCTCATATATGAGAGCGAATTTGGAGCCTCTGATGTTGTGGGGCCACTCTCATCATTACGCCCTAGATCAAAATTGACCCCCCCTTCTCTCAGTATAGTCACATTGACACCTTCGTAAGGATGGTCTGCAATGACCTTAAGAATTTGGAAGGTGGGAGATCTAAGATCTTTGGTAATCTTAGTCATAATGAGAGACTGGCATTAGATGACTTGCGCAAAAATGATGACTTGGTCCTGAAGCCCTCTGATAAAGGGGGAAATATAGTTGTTATGGACCGTGTTGACTATGTCATCATGGTCCATAAACTATTGGATGACAACACCACCTATGCCATCCTGGAGGGTAACCCTACGGTCAGTTATCTACTCGAACTGTATAATCTCCTTAATGCTGCTAAAAATGACAATCTCATCACCACTGATGAATTTAAATGTCTTTACAATTCCACTCCCACTTTGGCTACTTTTTACGCATTACCAAAGGTACATAAAGCAACTTTTCCCCCTCCCGGAAGACCTATTGTCTCAGGCAATGATAACTTGACCCAAGGGATTAGTCGGTATGTGAACGAAATACTGTCTCCCTTTGTTTCTTCCCTATCTTCATACCTTAAGGACACAAAGGACACTGTCACCAGGATCCATGAGATCAATGTCACTTCCACTACTATGATAGCGAGCATAGACGTGGAGTCATTATATTCTAACATTCAGCACGATTTGGGACTCACTGCAGTAAAATATTATTTGAGCACCAAAGGAACTCAATTTCAACAACACAATAATTTTGTGCTATCACTTTTACGTTATCTACTTACACATAATTATTTCACTTTTGATAAAATATATTATCATCAAATTAAGGGCACGGCTATGGGCACTATATGTGCACCCACTTATGCGAATCTTTTTTTAGGGTGGTGGGAAGACACTATTGTTTTTTCTGATGATTTAATTTTTTTCACTTCACATATCGCCTTTTGGGGTAGATATATAGATGACATCCTCATCCTTTGGGATGGGGATGTCAACACTTTCACTGACTTCATGTCTATGCTCAACACTAATCATATCGGCATGAAGTTCACTTACGAGATACATGACCATGCCATTAACTTCCTTGATTTAAAGATCTCATTGGACCCTGGTGGCGGTGTCCAAACTGACATCTTCCGGAAGGCCACTGCTACAAACAACTACTTACATTGGAACAGTTATCATCCTCCAGCACTGAAGAAAGGGATACCCATAGGCCAGTACCTAAGAGCCAAACGTAATTGCTCTAGTGAAACATCCTTTCAATTGGAGTGTGATAAACTCTACCATAAGTTCAGAGCACGGGGATACCCCAAAAAATGGCTGCATAGGGCCTATGCAAGAGCGAGGGCATCCCAGAGAACAGACCTTCTATCGAATAAGGGAAATATAGCTAATAAGACTGGATCATCTAGTGCCATTCGTTGCATTGGCACCTTTGATGTGTGCTCCCCTCAAGTCTCCCTAATTTTACGTAAACATTGGGATATACTTACTGCTGATTCCGATCTTAGGGATGCTGTCTCTGTTAATCCAAGTATCACCTACCGCAGGGGTAAGAATTTACGTGACCTCTTGGTACATAGTCATCATTCTACTCCCACTAGTACTCCATCTACATGGCTCACATCGTCAGTAAAAGGGTTTCACCCCTGTGGTAGGTGTTCCTTCTGTCCTTTTATGCCAACAGTAAAAGACTTTACTAATCCCACCGATGGGAAAATATATTCCATCAAACAGTTCCTTAACTGTCAGAGCAAAGGAGTCATCTACATTGCTAGATGCCCATGTCCCAAGCTGTACGTGGGAAAAACGGTGCAAGAACTGAGAAGACGCGTATCCAGACATCTTAGCACTATAAAGCATAAAGAGGACACTACCCTCTCGAGACATATCCATGCACATCATGGAGGGCAACTGGGACTACTTAAATTCTGGGGGGTTACCCAGATCAAATTGGGTCCCAGAGCAGGTAATCTTGACCGTAGACTCCTACAGGAGGAGGCACGGTGGATCTACCGCCTCAACACTATGTCTCCCATGGGTCTTAATGAGGGATTTACTTTTAGTGCCTTCTTATGAGTCTATTTTTCAATTAACTAATTTGTTCATCAGCTAATTAGTGGACATAACACTGCCATTGTGCCCCTTACCATATATCATGTGGTTTTCCCTGCCGCATTTTTCTCAAAATGCTGTATTTTGGTGATTACTCTCCTGACCCCACATAATTAATGTGAGGTCCTTTTACCTTTAATTATGTACATTCTTTATGACAGTACTACACAACTATGGCGACATACACATATTCAAAAATTTGGGGGACAGTTACCCCATAATTAGCGAACGAAGTAGATATCCTTGATATGGACATTAGCTATTTATGACGTTTCAACTAATACTTACCTTGTATTAGTTTATCTCTTTATCTTCTTGGTGTCCAGTTGGAGGGTCAACTTTATTGATTTTTTCTCAGAGGGAAACTTAAAAAAGAAAAAAGTCACCAAATGTTTACATGACGCTTTTGCACTTTTACTGTGGTAACCTGATGGGAAACGCTATCCCCTGCAACTTACTAATGTCCCCCTTTTGCCTAAGTCACATATTGGTACTATTATATATGTGCCATTGGAGACCTTTTGCGTTAATTCTAAGTCCTAGCATAATACTACAGCGCATGCGTTACCTAGTGTTTTCTGTCACTCGGCATGTTAGATACACGCTAAGTCCAGATTTTGCTTCTGTGCGCCTGCGCTTCTATAACCTCGGCTCATCACACTTATATTTTCCTTCAGAGGGCACATATTGCGCTGCTGCGCTTGCGCCTCTGCTGTTAACTTGATGGGAAACTGTCACTCCGCTCTAAGTTATACAATCCTAGATTTGCGCATGCGCCAGGAGTCCATACGAACTTGGCTCATAAAAACACTATGTTCGGATCCTGCTGATCTGCGCTTGCGCTGTAGTTTGCTTGCAATTTGCCAACCTTATCCTGATTTCTATTGGTTGACCCTTTGCCCCCACGCCACTATTATGTCTTCTATGGCGTGATTGGCCGCCTTTCACGACACACCCCCATGACACGTCGATTTGTCTATATCAATAGCTTCTGTTTCGCCGCGTCGCCATTAGCCCCGTGTACCCCTGAGGACGCTACTTTGTAGCGAAACATGTCGGGGGGGCTCCTAATTGTATTTTAGATCCTATCTGTGTCCGGACTTACTATCCACCTAGTCGATACATTATAATCAAATTGTTGAACTCATTCATATATGCCTGTCGGCATCTATTTACTGCCTGCACACACAGGCAAATTACTGTTGTCCGGATCTATGATAGTGGGAATTTTAAAATTATCTGTGTGGTCTGTCTTGCTACAAGTAGCGAATAAAGATTAATTATTTTATATAAAAGAATTATTTAGTTTCCAAATTGGGGTCACTTTTGGGGGGTTTCCAATGTTTTGGCACCACAAAATCTCTTCAAACCGGACATGGTGCCTAATAAAAAAGAGGCCTCAAAATCCACTGGGTGCTCCTTTGCTTCGGAGGCCGGTGCTACAGTCCATTACCGCACTAGGGCCACATGTGGGATATTTCTCAAAACTGAAGAATCTGGGTAATAAGTATTAAGTTGCGTTTCTCTGATAAATCCTTTTGTGTAAAAAAAATGGTATAAAGAGGATTTTCAGAAAAAAAATAAATGTAAATTTCACCTCTACTTTGCTCTAAATTTCTGTGAAACACCTAAAGGGTTCATAAACTTTCTAAATGCGGTTGTGAATACTTTGAGGGGTCTAGTTTCTAAAATGGGGTGTTTGATAGGGGTTTCTAATATATGGGCTCCTCAAAGCAACTTCAGAACTGAACTGTAACCTAAAAAAATAAATAAATGAGGCAATACTTCGCTTCTTACATTATACTGATAATGAGCCGTGCTCACTCCGAGATGATCCCAGTTTTGACCGTTTGTATAAACGGAGACCCCTATTAGACTGTTTCAGTGCCCAGTTTTCCCAAGCATAAACCCCCGAGAAGTGTATTTCTATTGATGAGTCCCTGGTACATTTTAAAGGGAGGGTTCAATTCCGCGAGTACCTGCCGGGTAAGAGGGCAAGGTATGGCGTGAAGATGTATAAGCTGTGCGATAGTGCATCAGGGTATACCTACAGGTTTAGGATATAGGACGGAAAGGCCACCCCCAAACCAGACTGCATCCTGGACTACAATAGGTACATGGGAGAGGTGGACTTGTCAGATCAAATCCTGAAGCCCTACAGCGCCATGCGGTGTGGTATAAGCAGCTGGCCGGGCACATCATACAGATGGCTTTGTACAATGCGTACGTGCTATGTCGATGTGCAGGCCAGACGGGAACTTTCCTGTAATTTCAAGAGGTGATTATCAAGAACCTAATCTTTAGGGACCAAGAAGGGGGGCACCCAGTACTTCTTGAAGCGAGGCCACACGCATCGTACCAGGGCGGCAACACTTTCCAGGAGAAGTTCCCCAAACTGCCAAGAAGGGAAAAAGTCAAAAGAGGTGCAAGGTCTGCTATAAGAGGGCGATAAGGGAGGACACAATATATCAATGTGACACGTGTCCCGAATAACCAGAGCTCTGTATGAAAGAGTGTTTTAAAATTTATCATACATCCCTTGGTTTATAATTTACCCAAATTTTACTTACCCTGATGTACTCTGCACAGCTTATCCCCCCTCGCCTTTCCTCTCTGGGCCCTGCTGTGTGCCCAGGCAGCTGATAACAGCCACATGTAGGGTATTGCCATACCCGGGAGAACCCACATTACAGTTTATGGGGTGTAGGTCTCCGGTCAAAATGCTCACTACACCTCTAAATGAATGCCTTAAGGGTGTCGTTTTTAAAACGGGGTCACTTCTTGCGGGTTTCAACTGTACTGGTACCTCAGGGGCTTCTGCATAGAGGACTTCGCACCAGAAAATCCCCAGTAGGCCAAATGGTGGTGCTTTCCTTCTGAGCACTCCCATGGGCCCAAACGGCAGTTTATCACCACAAATGGGGTATTGCGGCACTCCGAACAAATTGCGCAACAGAATGGGGTATTTTGTTTCTTGTGAAAATAAGAAATTTTCAGCCAAAACGACATATTATTGGAAAAAAATAATTTTGTTTTCATTCCCAGCCCAATTCAAATAAGTTCTGTGACGAAACTATGGGGTCTAAATGGTCACATTACCCATAAATTAATTCCTTGAGGGGTGTAGTTTCCAAAATGGGGTCACTTCTGGTGGGTTTCCATTGCTTTGATACCTCTGGGGCTCTGCAAATGTGACATGGCACCCGAAAACCAAACCAGCAAAATCTGTACTCCAAAGAACACACAGCGCTCCTTCCCTTCTGAGGCCTCCCATGGGCCCAAACGGCAGTTTATTGCCACAAATGGGGTATTGCTGCACTCAGGAGAAATTGGGCAACAAAATGGAGTATTTTGTTCCCTGTGAAAATAAGAAATTTTGATCACAAATGAAATTTTATTGGAAAAAATGACAATTTTTTCATTTCACAGCCCAATTCAAATACGTGCTGTGAAAAAACTGTGCTGTCAAAATGGTAACAACAACCATAAATGAATTCCTTGAGCGGTGTAGTTTCCAAAATGGGGTCACTATTGGGGGATTCCTACTGTTTTGGCACCTCAACACCTCTTCAAACCTGGCATGCTGCCTAAAATATATTCTAATAAAAAAAAGAAGAGGACTCAAAATGCACTAGGTGCTTCTTTACTTCTGGGGCTTGTGTTTCAGTCCACAAGCGCACTAGAGCCACATGTGGGACATTTCTAAAAACTGCAGAATCTGGATAATACATATTTAGTAGTGTTTCTCTGGTAAAACCTTCTGTGTTACAGAAAAAAATGAATAAAATTGAAATTCAGCAAGAAAAATGAAATTTGCAAATTTCACCTCCACTTTGCTTTAATTCCTGTGAAATGCCTGAAGGGTTAAAAAACTTCCTAAATGCTGTTTTGAATACTTTGAGGGGTCTAGTTTTTAAAATGGGGTGTTTTATCAGGGTTTCTAATACATAGGCCCCTCAAAGCCACTTCAGAACTCAAGAGGTACCTTAAAAAAAAGGCTTTTGAAATTTTCTTAAAAATATGAGAAATTGCTGTTTATGTTCTAAGCCTTGTAACGTCCAAGAAAAATAAAAGAATGTTCAAAAAACTATGCCAATCTAAAGTAGACATATGGGAAATGTGAACTAGTAACTATTTTGGGTGGTATAACCGTGTGTTTTACAAGCAGATGCATTTAAATTCTGAAAAATGATATTTTTTTTCAAAATTTTCTCTACATATTGCAATTTTTCACCAATAAACTCTGAATATATCGACCAAATTTTACCACGAACATGAAGCCCAATGTGTCACGAGAAAACAATCTCAGAATCGCTTGGGTAGGTTTAAGCATTCCGACGTTATTACCACATAAAGTGAAATATGTCAGATTTGAAAAATGGGCTCTGAGCCTTAAGGCCAAAACAAGGCTGCATCCTTAAGGGGTTAAGTCAAAACGTAAGGCAGAAAGATCCACAAACAAGCAACAACTTAAGACAGCTGCAATAAAGGCCTGGCAAAGCATCACAAAGGAGGAAACCCAGCGTTTGGTGATGTCCATGGGTTCCAGACTTCAGGCAGTCATTGCTTACAAAGGATTCTCTACAAAGTATTAACCTCTTAGTGATCACCAATACGCCTTTTCACGGCGGTCACTGAGGGGCCTTAGGCGGCCCAGTCTAAGCCCTGCACGGGTGATCCGTGCAGGCTGGAGCTGGGACTCGGCTGTCTGATGACAGCCGGGCTCCTGCTCCACCAGCTAACACATCAAAGGGATCTAATTGTTGAAAGGCATCAGTCAGGAGAAGGGTACCAAAGAATTTCCAAGGCATTAGATATACCATGGAACTCAGTGAAGACGGTCATCAAGAAGTGGATTACATTTGGCACAACAGTGACATTACCAAGAACTGGATGTCCCTCAAAACTTGACGAAAAGACAAGACGAAAATTGGTGCAGGAGGCTACCAAGAGGCCTACAGCAACATTAAAGGAGCTGCAGGACTTTGTCAGGTACTAGTTGTGTAGTGCATGTGACAACAATCTCCCGTTTTCTTCATACGTCTGGGCTGTGGGGTAGGGTGGCAAGACGGGAGCATTTTCTAACAAAAAAAACATGCAAGCCCTGTTATGTTTTGCAAAGACCTACAACGTGTTATGGTCTGATGAGACCAAGGTTGAACTTTTTGGCCATAATTCCAAAAGGTATGTTTGTTGCAAAGCCAAAACTGCACATCACCAAAAGAACTCCATACCGACAGTGAAGCATGGTGGAAGCAGCATTATGCTTTGGTGCTGTTTTTTCTGCAGCTGGAACTGGGGTTTTAGTCAAGGTGAAGGGAATTATGAACAGTTCCAAATATCAGTCAATATTGGCACAAAACCTGCAGGCCTCTGCTAAAAAGCTGAAGATGATGAGGAATTTTACCTTTCAGCACGTCAACAACCCAAAGCATACCTCCAAATCATCAGAAGAATGGCTTCACCAGAAGAAGATCAAAGTTTTGGAATAGCCCAGCCAGAGCCCAGACCTGAATCTCATTGAAAATCTGTGGGGTGACCTGAAGAGGGCTGTACAGAGGAGATGCCCTCGCAATCTGACAGATTTGGAGCGCAAGGAAGAGTGGGCAACAATTGCCAAGTCAAGATGTTGCCATGCTGAAAGAGTTCTACTCAAAAAGACTGAATACTGTCAAAGTCTTGGGGTATGTCCACACAGAGTATTTTCGGCCGTTTTCGGAAGCAGAACACGGCCGCGTAAATACACAGCCTGGACGTCATGTGTATTCAGAATCCTGACAGTTCTGAATCTTTTCTGTGAGATTCCAGCAAGCCACGCGTAATCTCGCGAGATTACGAGGTAAACGAGATTTCGTTTCCCTTGCTGGAAATCTCACAGAAAAGATTCAGAAGTCTCAGGATTGTGAATACACATGACGTCCAGGCTGGAGGTCATGTGTATTCATTATCAGGACACTTGTGTATGTGGCTGCACATCGTTCTAGTAAGAACACTATGTGCTGTGTAAATGAATGGAGAGGAGTGCATGATGCTGATTGGTCACTGATTCGTCAGCATCATACACTTCTATTCACAACGCCCAGCTAGTAAAACAAGTAAATACGCCCAGTTAAAAACACAATACACGCCCAGTTGGCCATACGAAAAAAAACACACCCAGTTGTCCATTTCAAAGCTCATTTGCATAAATATAAAATTGCTCATAACTTGGCCAAAAATGAACGTTTTTCAAAAAAAACAAAACGTTACTGTTATCTACATCTACTGGTCACTATCCATGGATCATTTTATTATTCATTTTCCCCATTATTACATCATCCTATTATGACCTGTTGCACTCCGCCCAGCTTACATATACCCTGATGTACTCCACATAGCTTACATATACCCTGATGTACTCCGCACAGTTTACATATACCCTGATACACTCCGCCCAGCTAACATATACCCTGATGAACTCCACCCAGCTTACATATACCCTGATGTACTCCGCCCAGCTTACATATACCGTTGTACTCCGCCCAGCTTACATATACCCAGATGTACTCCGCACAGCTTACATATACCCTGATGTACTCCGCACAGCTTACATATACCCTGATGTACTCCGCACAGCTTACATATACCCTGTTGTACTCCGCCCAGCTTACATATACCCTGATGTACTCCGCACAGCTTACATATACCCTGATGTACTCCGCCCAGCTTACATATGCCCCCACACTAAACAAAACTACTACCAAGCAAAATCTGCGCTCCAAAAGCCAAATGGCGCTCCTTCTGGGCCTGGCAGTGTGCCCAAACAGCAGTTTATGACCACATATGAGGTATTACCGTACTCTGGAGAACCGCTTAACAATTTATGGGGCGTATGTCTCTAGTGGTACAAGCTGGGCCCAACACATTGGGCACTGAAATAGCATATCTGTGGAAAATGTCAATTTTCAATCTGCAACATACACTGTGCACTAATTTCTGCAAAACTTTTGGGGGTCAAAATGCTCACTACACTTCTAGATGAATTCCTTGAGGGGTGTAGTTTCCTAAATGGGGTCACTTCTCGGGAGTTTTCACTGTACTGGTACCTCAGCGCAATGCAACATGGCGTCAAAAACTAATTTTGTAAATCTCCACTCCAAAAACGAAATTGCACTTTTTCAGTTTAGACCCTTGCCGTATGTCCAAATAGCCGTTTACAACCACATATGGGGTATTTCCGTACTCAGGAGAAATTGTGTAACACATTTTGGGGTGTCTTTTCTCCTGTATTCCTTGTGGAAATGAAAAATTCTGAGCTAAATCGACAGGTTATTGGAAAAAAAAAATTTTCCCATTTTCACCGACCAATTCTAATAAAATCTATAAAACACCTGAGGGCTCAAAATGCTCACTACACCTCTAATTTAATTCTTTCAGGGGTATAGTCTCCAAATTGGGATCACACCTGGGGAATTTCTACTGTACTGGTACTTCAGGGACTCTGCAAATGCGACATGGCCCCCAGAAACCAATTCAGCAAAATCTGAGCTGCAAAATCCAAATGATGCTCCGCCCCTTCTGAGCCCTGCCGTGGGTTCAAACAGCAGCTTATTACCACATATGGGGTATTACCGTAATCAGGAGAAATTGCTTTACAAATGTTGAGGTGCTTTTTCTCCTTTATTCCTTATAAAAATTAGAAAATTGTTTTTTTTTCCAAAAAAAAGTCTTTTTTCATCTTCACAGACTAATTCCAATAAATTCAGCAAAAAACCTGTGGCGTCAAAATGCTAACTATACCACTAGAAAAATTCCTTGAGGGGTATAGTTTCCAAAATGGGGTCACTTTTGGGGGGATTCCACTGTTTAGGCCCCTCCAGGGCTTTGCAAACGTGACACGGCACCGAAAACCATTCCAGTAAAATCAGAGCTCCAAAATCCAAATGGGGGTCCTTCCCTTCTGAGCCCTGCTGTGGGTCCAAACAGCAGCTTATTACCACATATGGGGTATTTCCGTAATCGGGAGAAATTGCTTTACAAATGTTGGGGTGCTTTCTCTCCTTTATTTCTTGTAAAAATTAGAAATTTGTACGTTTTTCCAGAAAAAAAGTAGATTTTCATTTTCACAGACTAACTCCAGAAAATATAGCAAAATACCTGTGGGGGTCAAAATGCTAACTATACCCCTAGATAAATTCCCTGAGGGGTGTAGTTTAAAAAATGGGGGTCACTTTTGGGGGTTTCCACTGTTTTGGCACCACAAGACCTCTTCAAACCTGACATGGTACCTAAAATATATTCTGAAAAAGGAGGCCCCAAAATCCAAGAGGTGCTCCTTTGCTTCTGAGGCTTGTGTTTCAGTCCATTAGCGCACTAGGGCCACATGTGGGATATTTCTAAAAACTGCAGAATCTGGGCAATAAATATTGAGTTGCGTTTCTCTGGTAAAACCTTCTGTGGTATAGAAAAAAATTTATTACATAGGAATTTTGTAAAAAAAAATGAAATTTGAAAATTTCAGCTCTACTTTCCTTCAATTCCTGTAAAACGCCTAAAGGGTTGAAACACTTTCTCATTGCTGTTTTGGATACTTTGAGGGGTGCAGTTTTCAAAACGGGGTGTTTTATGGGGGTTTCTAATATATAGGGCACTCAAAACCACTTCAGAACTGAACTCGTCCCTGAAAAAATAGCTTTTTGAAATTTTCTTCAAAATATGAGAAGTTGCTGCTAAAGTTCTAAGCCTTGTAACGTCCTAGAAAAATAAAAGGATGTTCAAAAAACAATGCAAACATAAAGTAGACATATGGGAAATATAAAATAGTATGTATTTTGTGTGGTATTACTATCTGTTTTACAAGCAGATACATTTAAAATTGGAAAAATCATAATTTCTTCATATTTTCTCTAAATTTGTGTTTTTCACAAATAAGCAATGAATTTATCGACCAAATTTTTGCACTAACCTAAAGTACAATATGTCACGAGAAAACAATCTCAGAATCAATTGGATAGGTAAAAGCATTCCAGAGTTATTACCACATAAAGTGACACGTCAGATTTGAAAAAATGGGTCTGGTCCTCAAGGCCAAAATGAGCTGGGTACTCAAGGGGTTAAACACCATTTTGACACAGAAATCAGAAAGTTAGGTAGATTATAGGTAAAGTACGAAAGGACGGGCAGCTGTTTGTTAAAGCAAGTCTATGGACATGTCCTACAATTTTCACATATCCTAATTTCTGGACAACCACTTTAAAAGAAACAAACAATATATACCAACCAACTTCTGTTTTAATGTAAAAGCCCATAACAGAGACGAGCCTGTCAATAGTGTTCTCCAGTCCCTTATGTAGTAACCTCTGTACCTAACATAATGGACATCCAATACAGAGGCTTCTCTAGTGTTTGAGGCAGAATTTAAACTCCGTGTGAACAGGGCCTTAGAGTGCATTAAAGTACACACCAACTGTTAAAACACAAACCTTACAGTTAAAACAAACAATGAATTGTACGAACTGTTGAACGGTTAGAAGCATCTTCTACAGCATTGGTAAATAAAAGAGAAACCACTTGCACAGAGCAAATACAGGATAAATCACAATTGTTCTCACTTGTATACTCACTAAATGGTCCATTCAGACGTATATACGTTTTTACCGCGCTTATGTGCTGCGTAAATGAGCAGAAAAAAACCTCAGAAATTGACCTGCAGTGCGTTTTATTTAATCCGCAGCATGTCAATTGTATTTGTGTAATCGCTGCTTTGGCCTTGTGCGTTTTCCCCATTGAATTCAATAAGGAGGTAAAACCCGCAACAAATAGATGTTGTGTTTTTTGCAGCGGAAATGCTTAAACCCAGAATTCGGATCTTCTTCGTCCGGGCCGGCCTCCTGGGATGATGTTTCTTCCCATGTGACCGCCGCAAGCCAACCACAGGCTGCAGCCGTCACATGGGATGAAACGTCATTCCAGGAGGCCATGCTGCAGGATGTCAGAGGTTATGTGTTTTTTCTTTTTTTTAACATGCAGTTTTCTACAGCGGACATCCTGGCCGAAAAACTGCACAATTTGGTGTGGTATTCCGGTCGGAATTGCCTGCGGCCACCAGGGCGGATTAGCGGTGTACTTTCATGCAGCGTATCTGCCCTGTGTGATCTTACCCTTAGGGTATATTCCCACAGTGCTGTTTTTTTTTTAGCAAGTAGGAGGGGCTACAAAAGATGAATCTTTCCCATGTACTTTCCCTCCTGGTTGTGGCTTTAAATACTGCATCAGAAACTGTACCGTGTGAATAAGGCCTAAAGGAGACCCATGAAACAAGAGAACTGCAATCAATAGGGCAAGGCCACACAGAGCGGCCTTACAAGTTCGTGACACGGCCAAGACACGGCCACTGGCACCATGTTCGGCACGGCAAAGATCGGGAATGCTTTGGCTCTTGGAGCACTATGAGTCTCAGCAATCAAACCAACTTAGAGTCTAAACGGATTCAATCAGATCCACAACAGGCAGTGCTTAGTGGTATGATGAGATAAGTGTATGTACAATAGTAAAGGTAGAAAAGGTCCACGGCACTCGCCATTCAGTAGATTCATTTATTTTTGCGGCAAAACAGGTAAAAACAGTATGGATGTCGAGCTCAAGCCTTGTATAATACACCAAGTATAATAGTGTAAACATGGAGTATTCAAAACAGATAAAAAAAAATAATATTGATAGAAAATATGACCAGTAAGACCCTGTTCACACAAGGGATTTTGCAGGCAGAAAAAATCTGCCTCGACATTCCTTCAGGAATTTTGAGGCAGATTTTGACCTGCCCATGCTTTTTCGCTGCGATTTTTGCTGTGTTTTTTCGCCCGCAGCCATTTAGGACTTTTAATGGATGGTCAAAGGCAGAGCCACGGAAAGATAGGACAAAGGATTAAAACCGACCAGGAAAAAACCACCTCTGCCTTCCATTGAAATCAATGTGACGCGATTACTGACGTCTTATGGTGCTGATTCTGACGAGATTTCGGCACCAAAATTCAGCACCAAAAGACTGTGTGAACTGGCCCTAACAAGCGTGAAAAAACGGTCAGACCTCCAACACCAGAAAAACCAAATTATAAGCTTTCATCTGTGATAAGACAATCAGATCCACTATTTTACTTAGGCCCCATGTATGCGACACTGCCGTAATCGCGGTCCATGATTACGGACACGGACAGCCACGGACAATCATCCGCATTTAAAGGCCGTGCTCCCATTATAAAGAATGTGACCACGGTCCGCTAATTTAAAAAAATAGGACAAGTCCTATATTTTATGGATGCTTTCAACGGCACGGACACATTCCAGTAAATTACGGGGAGTCCGTGGGCCATAGAAATGAATGGATCAGTATTTTGATCCGCAATTACGGTCCAAAATTGCGGCCATGTGTATGGGGCCTAAGTGGGGAAAAAAAATCCACTGGTGTTTCTGCCCATCTTTCCTGTGATAAAATAAGTCAACACAAAGGATGTGTAGTGCTGAAGTCATCTGAGAGTTGAAGTAGACAGTACATATATGTATGGCACCGAAGAAATGAAAGACCCTGGACAATATCTGGAGAGGTTGGCGATTTGTTGTTGAATAAAGACATCATGAACGCTGGTAAGTTCTATCAAGTTTTAACACATCATACAATACACTCTGGAAAATGTTTGATTGGGGAAAAAAAAAAGTCTACGGTAAGATACCACCACCAAGTACACAGAACAATGGACCGGCCACTGAGACACCAGTGAGTGTAATTGCCATTACTTGGATAGAAGTAGAAAATCCTCCCAACTTCTAAAACTGAACTTTGAAGAAATATGAATTAATTTGTACTTAATGGCGGTGTTGAATGGAATTTAATATAGTTTGGTCACTTGCGCATGTACAGCTACAGGTAGAAGAATCTCCTGCATCTGCGCAGGCACCAGAAGAGTTTAGCTATAGTTCAGTGCCTGCACAGAAGCAGATACAGCCAAGCAAGCTGTCGCGTGGGTAAATCACATGACGATCGCCATATTGCACCCTATAGATGTGGAGACTGTTGTCCTCCAATGTTTACACAAAGCATACATGGCAGCGGCGGGCCTTCAACTGCAGAGCTGGTGTAAGATATAGCAAGGTATAGTTCCACCACTTAATGACTTACGGAAGATTAGGAAATTTTCCTATAAAGCGGCCGAACCCTTTGAAAAAAAAAATGGCGGCTTTCAACTGTATTGACTAATGTTAATCAAGTGGAAAAAAAAAAAGCGCAAAACACCACACCATATTCTTAATTTTTTTTTTATTTTCTTTTCCAATTTGCAGTGAGTAAGTTACAGTGTTAATGATGCAAACATTTGCTAAGCACTAGACTTGTTAGCACTTCGACTTTAGTGTATTACTTGGACACCTTTTAACAATTTATCTCCATTATATTTTAATATAGGTTACACATGTAAGTAAGAAACCTGTCCTCTTAGTTAATTCAGTAAGGAACATTATACACCTTGATGTTATTGACCGTGACAAATTATAGAAAGTGCGTAGTTATCAGTATTACCATGACTACAATATATCCATGCTAAAGAAGCTGTGACTTTTGCCTAAGAAGTTTATTAAAAAGGTATTTTTCTATTTACCCACATATAATGATTACCAATTCCCCAGTACATAATGTTCTGAGCAGCCGAATGACAGCATTTTCCTACATATCCAATACAATTGTACAGAAGGGCTCCTGAGATTATACAGCATGTGGAAATATCGTTCTCTCAGTGAAACTATATGGTCAGTGTCTCGGAGAGCACACAAAAGTCATCCAGAAAGACTTCTGTAAAGAGTGTATTTCATTAGAATAACTGCACCAGTGACCAGTGCCACCAGATGTATTATAAATTCTCTACACGAAAACAGAACCATTTGAATTTTGGGAAATGTGCAAGATGCCCAAATAGAGCTGGGTTCTAAACAGGCCTCAAAGTTACAACTGGAGGGCCAAAATGTAGAGTGCACTTTAAGGTTATGGCTACATGGCGAGTGTGGCCATATCCAAAGATCGCTGTGTCCCCCTGCCCACATCGCAGGTAATGAAAGTCAATGTGGTTGCTTTGCGATCTGCAATTTGTCGTTACCGCGACACCACAGTAGCAAGAATTCCAAACCTGCTGGACTTCTTGCAACTGTGGTGTTGTGGTCACGCAACTTGCAAATCACAAAGACCATATTGACTGTTCATAACCTGCGATGAAGGTAGGGCGACACAGCGATTTTTGGATACGCAACCTATGTCACGGTTAAAATTGTTGTGTAGCCCTAGTTTTGAGGTGCTTCCTTGTCTTTGGGAAGTTTTTCAACCCCCCCAGAAGCTATAGGAAATTACACTGTTCATTTCATCAATAAAGACTGGTGCCAGTCATTGGACAATACAGCCATGTGACATGGCGTCACTATGGATAAAACGCAACAACAGAGGCTCAATAAATAAATGAGACCAACAGAAGACAACAGGTGAAAATTTTTAGTAAATATAACACAATCTTTTTTTTTTATTCCTTACGGCTTGACACTCACTAAAGCCCAGGGAACCTTTTGGGATATGCCATTAGACTTGTTCAATGCCCTTACTGCTTCAAATTAATTTATGGGGCAGGGAGTTCTTTTGCCACTGGCATAGATGCATCATGCTATTTGTATATGGTAAAATCAAGACTGTGGCCTAAATAATCTGCGTACTGTGTAGGGTAGTCCAACAAAAGGTGTACATGCATAATGTTGGAAAGCCCTTTCTATGTAAAGGAAAGTCAGATTACCAAAAACTATCTGGATAGCAGAATACAGCAAACTACAAAATGTGTAGATAGAGACAGAAAGTGGAGGAGTCATGCTTTAAAGAGGCTCTGTCACCAGATTATAAGTGCCCTATCTCCTACATAATGTGATCGGCGCTGTAATGGAGATAACAGCAGTGGGTTTTATTTTGAAAAACTATCATTTTTGACCAAGTTATAAATAATTTTAGATTTATGCTAATTAGTTTAATAGACAACTCGGCGTGTTTTTACTTTTTACCAAGTGGGTGTTGTAAAGAAGTGTATGAGGCTGACCAATCAGTGACCAATCAGTGTCATACACTTCTCATTGTTCCAGCCCAGCTTCTTTCACTGCACTATCATGCTGGAACAATGAGAAGTGTATGATGCTGATTGGTCAGCATCATACACTTCTCTTCACAACGTTGTCTATTAAGAAACTAATTCGCATAAATCTAAAAATTTTTGTTTAGAACTTGGTCAAAAATTATCATTTTTCAAAATAAAAACCACTGTTCTCTATATTACACCGATCTGATTATGTAGGAGATAGGGCACTTATAATCTGGTGACAGAGCCTCTTTAAATTCTGTAAGCTGAACTAGAAAAGAAAAAAAAATAATCAGGTATGAACAACATATTTCCTTTTGGTCTGCCATAGTTATCCATAATGTAGTATATATCAATACATTGGAATAGTTGTCATCCATAAGATCAACAGCTGTGGCAAAGAAGGCAATTCAAGGAAGCATCAGTTGAGAAAATAAAAGAAAGCGCCTAATATATTCCCCCCAGCTTTTCAAACCCCAGTTTTCTACTAACTTACATCGCTGGAAAATGTGCAAACATATTAAAAGGTGCACACCTCTTAATATATTTGGCTGTCCGTCCCACAGAAATGCAAGGCTACGCCTGATATGTGCAGGTGTAGATTTGTTGGATAACCCACACCTGTTTCTGGCGTAAATCTGTTACTGCGATGGAGGAGACGCCCCCTTTTTTTTTTTTTTCTTCTTCACTAGAGCCACTCCTTTTCTCATCACTTTCGGAAAGTGGCGAGAAAGGTAAACTCTAGAATGCGCCAAATTCAGCAGCTTTTTTACGCCAGAAAGCTGGCATAAACCTTTTCATAGGTTCCCTCCACTCTCTCATCCCTGGCCTCCAGAATGATTTAATCCGCATAGTAGTAGCAAGATCGCGAAAAGCATCGTATTTGGGAAAAGGGTTCCAATAAATAATAGGTACGCTGAACAGAAAATGTTTTTAATAACAAAACAAAAACAACAAAAACACAAAACCTTGATATAAAGAAACACAGCACATATAGGATTTTGTAGGCATGTAAGCGCTTTAATGGGACAAGCAGAAAAGAAGACCAAAACCACCCTAAGGAGGATAAAAAGAGCCCTGCTTTAAATCAGGCCAAACACATGGGGACCTGCCCTATTCTGAGCAATACAAGCTCCATCATCACAAAAATAATGGTAAAAATCCATTTAGAGCCATTTTAGATTCCAGAGTGTGGAAAAGAATATTGGACTATGACTTTTTCCATAGTAATCTTCCAGCATTCAGCCCTCTGTACTCTGAAGAGGAGTCACTTTATTCTGCAAAGACATTTTACCTACATGACAAATAAATATTTGGTCAAAAAACTATATGGGCAAAAAAAAAAATAAAGAAAAAAATTCTGTTCTTTGCCCACAGTGTTGGACCTTTTGATAAATACAATATTTTATTTTTGCACAGATATATTCTATTGGTGAACATGAGCTTTGTACTGTATAGAAAATTCCAAAACATGAAAGATTTTGAGTAAGTTCTACCAAACAAGGATCCAGTTCTTCTGTAGTCTTAAATAAGGAACAAAAAAAGGTTAGAGATGTAATGATGAATATTTTACTACAGTGCTCTGATCAGGCTATATGATGGAATACAAAGTGGACTTGCTTTACATAACAATCTAGTGCAATAGTTTCTCCAACGTGCGCAAAACTGTACCCCAATACGGAACGGTCTCCTTTAGTACATACGGATTCATAGCAGAATATGTGCAACTACAGGGCAGTGCCTACTTTAAACCAGTTACGCACTAGGAAATCACTCCGGTAGCACAAGCTTGGGATGTACCACGTCCCTAATATAATGGACATAAATAAAAATAATGCACAAAACATCAGCATGAAATCTAGCAAAGAAAACACAGCAAACATCATTGTAACCATCAGCTGCAAATAATACTGTGTTGAACTGAAACACTCAAATATGACTTAAAAAATACATGAAGGACTAAACACGATTATTATGAGATCCTATTTGTTCTTTAAGGCTTTTTAAATATTTTATTTAATTAAAAACAGCATTTTATTATCGACTATCCTTATGTGCTGCCTCTTCCTTTATTACAGGTAAATAAGAATTGTGGCTCACCCTAAGAAATATCACATTGAACTGTAAACATACTGGATAATAAAGAGATGAGGATTTTTATTTGTAGTGCCGAATACGGATATTAGAACATCAGAAGAACACAAAACACAGCAGCACATTAATATGCATAGTAAACCACGGTGCTAAGAAACATCTACGTTACACGGTAAGCTGAGATTTTCCAATACTTTTATAGAAATGCTTTTTATTTCCCTAACTTAAATAATGATGCGGTTTGGCTATTGTATGCGTATACAGTGATGTACACACCCATAGCGATTAAATAGACTATCACTAGCCTAACACAATAAGCCACACCTTCCTTCTCACCTATATATATTCTCTTCTATAAAACACATTTCCTGCTTCTCTTATCGGGAAGGCAGCAGTTACTATTCCTAGGACATCTTACATCTGGTTGAAGACCAAGGCAAGTCCCCAAAACTGAAGGCGGCAAAGACAATTTGAGTTAATGGACGTGGTCCACCTGTCTAGCAGTCTCTTATACACGATGTACAACTCACAGGAGACGTGTGACTTTTAGTATCTAAGGATGCGGAGGTGTATTCCAGAATGCTTCCAGTGTTACTTAGAGGTCCGAGTGATTTATTTACACGCGTGAGATGAATCCTAGGCCGAGACTGCCAGGGATCTGAATGGTTTCTAAAGCAAGGGATGATGGGTTGAATGGGAAGGTGACAGGAAAGATGTGCTTGGCATCCATTAGCAGCTGAGGGGCGTCTTTCCGGTCCCTTAGACGCAACTGAAAGTAAAAAAAAAATATATATATATTAGTTATACGCTTTTCATAATAAAAAAAACAAAAAGGTATCTCACTTTCCTCTGAAACGTGTTTATATAAAAGGATCTTGATTTTGTCCTCACACTGGTAAAAGCCTAATTTCACTTTTCTGTAATCTAAGAACAATAAAGGTCCTTGCTCTATGCAGCTGTGTATTTACACCTCAGACCCCCCCTCCCCCTTCTGTATGTTCCGATGCCTCCTTGTGCCCAGCCGTTAATAACTTCCTGTATCGGTGACTATATGGTCTATAGGTGTAAATTAGTCACAATATCCAAGGTCTCTGGCCGTGCCAGTCGAAGTAGGACATCACGGCTCAGTTATCACGTTGTCATTGTGTGATGCTGTTAACATTTATAGTATTTCCTATGCTAACTCCCAAGTGGCTCATGACAGCGCTGCTCCATTGTCATAACCAGCTCGGGCTTCTAATGCAGTCTAGTAGAAAACAGCAGGGGATATTCCTAAGGACTCCATAAGTCTTCCGTTTTTGTCTGGAGTATACTTTAAAGGGTAACTAAACTCTTAACAAACTTCTGACATGTCATAGTGACATGTCAGAAGTTTTGATTGGTGGGGATCCGAGCACTGAGACCCCCACCAAATCGCTAAAACTAAGCAGCTCAAGCGCTCGTGTGAGCTCTTAGTGTCTATTTGGCTTTTACCGGAAATGAATGAGCCCATACACCGATACATTTATTTTCGGAAAAAGCCGAACAGACACGAAGCGGCTAAGTGCTCACACGAGCCCTTCAACTGCTTCGTTTTAGTGATTGGTGGGGGTCTCAGAGCTTGGACCCCCACCAATCAAAACTTCTGACATGTCACAAGTTTGTTAAACATTTAGTTACCCTTTAGGGTAGGTTCACACGGCGGGGGTCCGTAACGGCTGAAATTACGGGGATGTTTCAGCCTGAAAACATCCCCGTAAATTCAGCCGTACCGGCATGTGCAGGCGCTTGAACGCCGCGCCAATTACGGCCGTAATTAGCGCTGCTATTCATTGGAGTCAATGAATAGCGGCTCCAATTACGGCCAAAGAAGTGACAGGTCACTTCTTCTACGCGGGCGTCTATTTACGCGCCGTCATTTGACAGCGGCGCGTAAATATACGCCTCGTGTGAACAGACAAACGTCTGCCCATTGCTTTCAATGGGCAGATGTTTGTCAGCGCTATTGAGGCGCTATTTTCAGACGTAATTCGGGGCAAAAACACCCGAATTACGTCCGTAAATAGGCCGTGTGAACATACCCTTAAGGGTGCGTTCAGGTATGTCAGTTGCATCAGAATCAGTTTTTTTGTCTCTGTGATTACAACGGATGCAAAAACTGATGCAAAAATGTATCAGTTGCCTTTAGACTTTTTCACGAAAATTGTCATCAGTTTGGTCCACAAAATGGTAGTCTAGGCTCTGAAAATGTGCACCTGTAGATAGTGCCACACACATCCCTGTATATAGTGCCACACACCCCCTGTAGCTAATGCCGCATAGGCCTCTGTAGATAGTGCCACACCCCCTGTAAATATCGCAGTGCCCTTTTGATAGTGCCACACACATCCCTGTATATAGTGCCACACACCCCCTGTAGCTAATGCCGCATAGCCCTCTGTAGATAGTGCCACACCCCCTGTAAATACCGCAGTGCCCTGTTGATAGTGCCACACACATCCCTGTATATAGTGCCACACACCCCCTTTAGATAATACGACAGTGCCCTCTTTAGATAGTTCCAACACCCCCCTGTATATAGTGCCAAAACCCCCTGTATATAGTGCCAAAACCCCCTGTATATAGTGCCAACACCCCCCTGTACATCATGCCGCAGTACCCCCTGTAGATAGTGTCACACAGCCCCCCTGTAGATAGCGCCACACAGCTCCCTTGTAGGTAGCGCCACACAACCCCCTTGTAGGTAGCGCCACACAGCCCCCTTGTAGGTAGCGCCACACAGCCCCCTTGTAGGTAGCGCCACACAGCCCCCTTGTAGGTAGCGCCACACAGCCACCTTGTAGGTAGCGCCACACAGGCCCCTTGTAGGTAGCGCCACACAGGCCCCTATGTAGGCAGCGCCACACAGGCCCCTATGTAGGCAGTGCCACATAGGCCCAAATGTAGGCAGCGCCACACAGGCCCAAATGTAGACAGCGCCACACAGCCCTCTTGTAGGCAGCGCCACACAGCCCCCTTGTAGGTAGCGCCACACAGCCCCCTTGTAGGTAGCGCCACACAGCCCCCTTGTAGGTAGCGCCACACAGCCCCCTTGTAGGTAGCGCCACACAGCCCCCTCGTAGGTAGCGCCACACAGCCCACTTGTAGGTAGCGCCACACAGCCCACTTGTAGGTAGTGCCACACAGCCCACTTGTAGGTAGTGCCACACAGCCCACTTGTAGGTAGTGCCACACAGACCACTTGTAGGTAGTGCCACACAACCCACAGTCCCCTTGAAGGTAGTGCCACACAGCCCACATGTAGATAGCACCCCCTCCCCCTTCCTGCAGATAGCCTGTAGCTCCCTGAAGGAGCGAAATTCCCCTTTGGCCGGGGATTCCGCTCCTGGAGTCCTCCCCTTCATGTCTCTGTTCATATATGGACAGTGACATCAGGGGCAACTCCTGAAGCGGAATCCCCGTACACAGCGTTGCCGACGCTGTGACCGGGGATTGCACTCCAGAAGAAGCCCGTCTGTGTCCATATATGGACATTGACGTCACTGACTTATCTTGGAGTGGAATCCCCGGTCACAGAGTCGGTAACGATGTGGATGGGGATTCCGCTTCAGGAGTTTCCCCTGATGTCACTGTCCATATATGGAAGCAGAGCGCTCGAGGAGTGGAAACCCCGGCCACACGGGGATTCCACTCCTTCAGGGAGCTACAGTGGCGCTAGTAGATAGCAGAGCAGGGAGATACCTGACCGGGGATTCCGCTCCTTGCTCATATCCACCTTCCTGCCGGGTGCTGCAGGAAGGTGGATTCGGCAGCACCCGGCGTTCATCCGGTCACCATTAAAATAGATAGGCTACGGCCCCGCAACTCCCCGAGAGCCGGAACCAAAAACCGCTGCAGGTAAAGTTTTTAGATCCGGCTCCCAGGGAGGTCCAGCGCTGTATGGCGCCACAACGGATGTACTCTGTGCCATAAACTATGGGATTCGTTCTAGCATCAGTTTGCCCTTGGCTTTTCTTCAACACACCGGAGGTAAACTGAAGCGGACGCCGGACATATGTGAACGGCCCCTAAGGCAACAGTTTGTGTTCATTGACCTCTAATATTAAATGTAACTCATCTTACTGTGGATATAAGAGGAAGACGGTGCATACTTTACCTGTATGTTGCGTATAAATGATACCAGTACCCTCTCCTCAAATTCATTTACAGGAGTATAAAGATTCAACACCTTCACAATCTGTAAAGACAGAAAAACATCTTATATTATACATTTGATGGCTCACATATATAGCAAAGGCCACGAAGCTGCAAGTTTATTACAAAGTAATGCTGGTCATCCTTCATAGACTATGGTCAGTACAAACATATTATGATACATGATTATATGGCGTTTTTTGTTTTTAAAGAAGACTCCCACATACGAACGCTGAATGTTCACCTAGTAGTTCTACTGTATTGTTCCTCCATTACTTAGATTGTATGCTCATTTGCACAAGTCCATCTTCCCCACGTGCCTTCTCTCGCTATACATTTTCTGAAGTTTGTAGTTTGCACCCTCTATTATGAGGCGTACAAGGCTGCCTAATACTGTATGTTTGTAACATATAGGCAAATAAAAAGTATTCCTTTTCCTGAAACATATAAAACTAAGCGGTTATTCTCATTTGATCACCTGGGCAGTAGTCAGAGCATTGCACATTGAGCAGATAGCCTCTGCGTCCTCATCAGTTTTCTTCTTTACTTGCAACAACTGTGCAGCCTGAATTAAGGGTTCGAGGGTCTCCTTAGCCCCACTGTTCATCAGATTCTTGTCACGCAGCCATTCTTCTAGCTGGCTCACATTGTACCTGTAGATAGATGTATACAAAAGATCAATATTTCAGTAATCTCTGCATAGATTGCCAATGGAAGCTCCAGTGGTCTGACCAGTAACTCAATTCTCCTGAACCTAAATCTAAATGTAACAATCCTAAGCACCAAACACACTAATGGCACATGTTCTAGAGTCATTCCTTTAAATTATTGTCACCGTCCCTCCACTCGAATGTCCCATTCATGCAACAACCATGGCAAACATATGCCAAATAACTTATTACCTATAATGGACTACTATAATAAAGCATATTAAGACTGATCAACTCACAGATTGAATCCCGCTCTATAACAATATATTACAATTACTATCTCATGCATGCTTTTAACCAGTGTAACTAACCAGAACGAAAAAAAAACAACTTCTAAATTGAGAGCCATGACCTTTGACGGGAAGCTATTTAAGCACTTTGTTTTATAGATGTTTACTGCATGGAACGGCTCGGTCTTCTGAACTCGTTTCTCCAGAATATTCTATAGTAGCTGCAACTATGGATACTAGTAGATGCAAACATGGTTTATATCCCTATCCCTCTCTATATACCATTGACAATTAAGCTTATTTCTTGGGAAGAGAGTGTTAGGAATTGATAAACTATTTCTAAATGGTACAATATTATACATGGTACTATACTTGATCTGCAGCGGTGATATGTGAAAAATCAAGGACATATTCGATGATGATGATTATTTTTTTTTTTTTTTTTGCTATATCCAACAAAGCGACATCAGGGCTGCAAACAAAAGGTAAAACAGAAATATGCCAACAGAAACCTGTAAGTAATTCTCAACGTCTGTGACCCCCACTGATCACTGAACAAGCCATTAACCCATTCAGCTCCCTATGGCTTCTTTTGAAGACAGGCCACAGGCTAATGTAACGTCTATGAGCTGTAATTGAAGAGTCCGAGGCGCTCATCAGGGAACTTTGCCCCGTTGTTTTTTATTTAGCTTCGTCAGGCACGAAGACGACAAACCATTAGAATACAGTGTATGGCTTGCCCTTGTTACTGCTAAAAAAAGTAAACAGGAGCTGAACAGGCATGATATACAAACGTTTATACAAATACGCTTTCATTTTTTGCTGGAAGATCGTTTTCTCTCACATGGAAATGTGTTCCTGAAATCGGTTATGTGTGACAATGGTCCTCACCTTATCTGCATCCCTTTGCTCCATGAACACATGTCCTTCCTGAGTAGCAGATTATTAAGTGTTACAGCGCCAATAATGTAGAACATCTGCTTCACCACCTGCTTGATCAGTTCTGGATCCATTCCATGCTGACAGAGTATGGAATGAAACGTGTTCAATTGCCTCACTATGGAGTCCAAGGTATATGTTCCTTCATCCGCTATACTGGATGTCCTCTTTCTCAAACCCGTGGGTTTCACTCCTGAGACACCTTGAATAGTCTCGTGCTCCAACATTCCAGAAACTGCAGCACATAGAAAAAACAATACTTACTGGACAATTATATGACCTGTTCAACATGACCAACTTTGATCCTCATAATTTAATTCAGCAAAATTGTAATTCTTTAAAGGAGTTCCACAATAATGTAACATAAGGTAACGAAATACTAAAACAAAGTACTTACACTCTATAGTATACTAAAGTATGAGCATGCAATGTGCTTTGATTTTGTCGCCCTATTTGTGATTAGTGTGGAGCTCCTTTAAGAAGTCCTGCCCTAAGCAGGTGTATGTACTGACCACCACTAGGCTCCTGCATATATTTTGTATTTGGTTGACCCTCATGTTTACTTCAGAAAGATGGCATAACTAGTTATTTTCCATTTTGAGTTTAGAGAAATTTTCCACCAAAAACATTTTTCCCTAATAAACGTGCTGACCGGTCACCTGATGATCCATCAACCCATGGACACCTGACACTCTGCCCACTCATGGGCATCCAGGTGTACAATTGGTGGGGAATCAGGTATAGTGGGCAGACCAATCATTGAATGGCCACACGTGGTCACATAGTGTGAAGGGGGCCACAAAAGAGAACATGCACTAGTATGAACTTCTACTTCTTTATGGAAAAGCCTATGTATACAGCTCTGCCTGATGCAGACATCACAAGGGGGTATAGTGTCAAGTCAGTCAATACTGAGGGAGCAATGATTATAGTAACATGTTATTCTAAAAGTATAATCTGAACAATTTAGAGTTTTTGGGGGAAAGTCTTTCTTAATAGCAAGAAACATTTCATATTTTAAATCTGATAAATAGGATTTTTCTTTTACGGTGTGAATACTTTTTTCATGTTTTTAAAAAACATTTTCCTCTGAGTTTGGTATTTAGTCTAATGCTGTGACTCTAAAATTGCAGATATTGTGAATAATAGTAACATTTTAGATGTGAATACCATTCTAACAAATTATCTGATTCTCTATATGCCCTCAGAATAATAAAATGTGACAATTCCATTTTCCATATTTGCCCCAACCAAAAAATGTTTGCACGCATAAAAACAATCATGAAATACACAAAGTATCATAGATGACACTTTATTCCTTTTTAATTTCCAATATTACCAATATATTGCCTGGTTTTATTGCCGAACGTTATTATTTGTATGAAAATCACTGACATGTCATAACTCACCAATCATTGGTTGTAGGATATTCTCTAGCACTCGGACCAACTGCTGATATATCTGAATAGCCAGATCACTCAACACTTGTCTGTATTCAGCAAGATCAAAATTTGTGAGACAGTGTTCATTCTGCCGGGTTGTATTGTGCTTCATAAAACCCTGGAGTAAAAGGTGGAAGACAAACCAACATTTCCACTTATCTTTCAGTTATTGAGATAGATGCACTTCCTTTTCCATTTATTTTTGGGTGAAAAAATATGGGAAATTATACATAGTTAAGGTGTTCCGTAATCCTGCCCCTACATTGGTAACATGGTGTGGCCTTTATGAATTCTTCATGTGGGTTGTAGTCTAGGTTAAATGGAAAATATCCAATTTTTTATAAAAAAAAAACTAAATTAAAAGTATATACTAAAACATTCCATGGTATAGGACATTTTTATTTATCTATGCAACAATAGCATATGTTTCCAAAGGTAATTTCCGAGCAAGAAACCTACCTGAATAGCATACAAAGCTAAAGAGAATTTATCACCGTGTTTATGCTGCCCTATCTGAGGGTAGAATAAAGTGGTGCCAGAGACCCTGATTCCTGCAGTGTATTACCTACTTTGTAATAATCACTCATTTTCATAAAATACCTGTTGGTCTCGTGCAGCGTGGGTCGAGCCAGCATTCCTCTAAATGAAGGGCTCGCGTTAAGGAGTCCTCAATAATCATGAGCTGTGTCTAGCCCCTCCCACCCACAGCTGATTCGGAGCTTTCTTCCCATGCAAAGTATGGGGAGAAAGCGGTCAATCACCAGCAAGGGGCGGGGTTAGCCACGGATCATAAATATGAGCTGCTAGAGAAAAAGAGATTTTTACAAAAACTTCAAAACGCTCAAAAGTAAGTAAGTAAGTAATACAGCGTTGGAATCAGGGTCTCTGGCACTACCTTATACTGACCTCAGATAGGGCAGCAAAAAACTGGGGATAGATTTCTTTTAACCTTTAAAATGCAATGTTATTGTATTAAAATGAAAATATATATCAAGTATTTGTTTGTTATTTCATTGGCATCTAATAAGAAGTATGTCGCTATGATATTTAACAAAAACGGTGATAAGAAGGTTGAATAAGAAGATTAAAAATGGTACCTCTTCTCCACTGTACTGCTTAAGGCAATGAAGGAATCGGCAGGTGTTGGAAAGCCAGAAGGACACGGTTTCAAAGTCATCCCCTCTTTTCTGTCATTGGAAATAGAAAGTAAAAACACAACTAGAATACACTTTACTAGCAAACTACATTGACAAGTTCCTACAAGCTGGAGGGGAATTGGCAAATGACTGTTTGAATTAAGAATTGATACAATGTAAAGAGGTAAATGTTGCATTTGTGAATTCAAAGATAGAATGAAAGTAGTTAAAATATCCAGTATAAACGACATCACGCGGCATGTAGAATGTCATATGTAGACTGTAAGGGTTAAACATTAATAAGCAAGAACAGACTAAACTGCCCTGGCATGCGTCTACTTGGTAACCATGCCATTGTTCAGCAGTGGAAAGAGGCCGTGATGCAGAACGCCTCACTCCTCCAGGGGCTTGTGAGAACGCCAGTTCTGGCTTGGTGCCATCTTACATTACAGTCTCACTATCTCACTTCTTCTTGTCAATAGTATTATGGTCACAGTCATGCTGAGCAGCTTGCATCATTGCTTCCATCCAGACATAGTCTTTAGGGACTCCTTCCAAATATAGAGCAGATACACAGTGCCTGCTTTGATCAGAAGCCACATGACCCAATGTACTGGCAAATAATCAGCGTAGAACAGGAAGGAAATTAAATATATTTGCCAAACTAGCTTCTGTGAGTACAATAGTGATATTCCATGACACAATAAACCTTTATATACTAGTATCCTTTAGTAAACATTTAAAAGGGTACTCACCCCTAGATTATACACTAAAAGTTCAACTGCAAATGGCAGGTCCCTTAGAACATCACTACATTGGTAGATGAGAAATACAGATACCCTGTTTGTTACATAAACCGCACAAGAGATGTTCATAGATCCCTCCTGTGTTTTATCTTATTTTGTTTGGGAAATGACCAATAAAATGTTTGCTCTGTTCATGTGATGGAGAAAAAACTATTGCTTATACCAGAGCCTTCCATGATGATGGGTTCCCTGGAATTCTGGGGCTCCTTGGTACCTGGTCAAGGTTCCCCCCAGCCTGCTCAAAGATCCTTGGCAAAGCGGTAAATACATCGCAGCCAGAATTTACCAGTGGGCGATACAAGGACAGAATACCTCCCCTACACCAAATTTCTCTGGAAGTAGGAATGAGAAGAGTTCACCTGGATGGAAAAAAATTGTTCTGGGGTCCCCCATGGCAACTAGGTTGTGAGTCATTTGGATAACGGATAATAGCCAGATATGTATTTCAAGAAATGGAGATACTCAGATATTTCTGTCACTGAAAGTGATAAACTGACCTTCAAGATCTTTTTGATACCATTAATGGTTGACGTGAGCAGGGAACGGACTTTCTGGTCGTCATTGAGGTAATCAGAGTGCCGTACACACATAAATAAAATATAAGCCGGCAGACCCGGAATAAGGTTCACAGCAACACCACGGGGCTTCAATTCTGTTAACGTAGAAAATAATAATAGGCATCATCAGAACCAACATTCGTGACAGCGTTTCTAGTGAATCATTTCTTGATGTTGAGACAATTTTTTCTCTCCTAGTACACTGCATTTGTAGGTGTATAAAGTGCTTTAGCTTTTCCTGATGTTCCAAACTGAAATCTAAGGTTATGTTCACATTGGTTTATATCAGCTTGTTTTTTTTTTTGAGACCGTATGAGCGTAGTCAACTATGCTTTTCAACAAAAAGGTATCCTGTGGGGGAAAAAAAGTAGACTGCAATGAAATATAAGGGTTTAAATAATGTGAGTCACTTAGTGATGTACCCAACTGTAGGGTATACAGTTTCAGATGTCGAAACTCTATGTCCATGTTCAACAAACCTGCACCAAGCTGTGTAAACAAAGCCTTATTTAGGGCCTGTTCACATCAGCATCGGGTTCCGTTTGGGGTTTCCGTTCATCCATTCTGTCAGAGGAACAGATGAACGGAAAGCCAAATGGAAACTATAGCTTCACATTGCATTACCATTGATTTTAATGGTAATGCTTCCGCTGCAGTTGGTTTCCGTTCTGTAAATTTTCAGTTTATTTCACTGAACCAATAGCGTAGTCGGAACGGAAACCAACTGCAACAGAAGCGTTACCAGTTTTCGTTCGGCTTTCCTTTCATCTGTTCCTCTGATGGAATAGATGAACGGAAACCCCAAACAGAACTCGACGGTGACGTGAACAGGCCCTCAGACTGCAGGTGCATGGCAGTTAACTATGAATGATGTACCAGAGCCCCTATTTCATCCATATGGTCTATTATATATCATTTAATGCATACCTAAAATAAGGTTCTTAATCAGCTTTGGCTCATCATCCCTCTTATACTCCAGCATTCCTTGGAAGTCTTTTTCTTTACGGGGAATATTAAGTGGACGTATTGGCTCATCCACTATTTGACCAGGAGACACATTGTCCATTTGTCCAACTACCAAAAAAAAGGCACAATTATATTAACAATTACATAAAATATAGTTCATAAGTCACTAAGCTGGTAATTGCTAACAGAGTCTTCATGATTTTAACTTTTCTTAAATGGCAATATACAGAGCACACCTTACATTGCATGGTGCAACATGTGGTATGTTTTTATGGCGCCCCGTACATGGTGTACTGTCATAAAGTGCACAAATAACGATGTCATACAGTGCCTAATTTAAAGTGCCATACAGTATGATGCCCACATGACATTGGACAAGTTTTATCTAGTTGCCTAAATACCAATGCTATACAGTGACGCCACCACCATACCCTTCAAAAATTATACAGTGCCTATATTGCAGAGCCACACAATGTAAAGCCCACCATACAGTGCCCAAATAACAGCTCCATACATAAAGTCATCTAATAACAAAGATGCACAAGGTAGAATTAATACTGCTATACAATATTATGATTCTTGGTGGTCACAGTCTTGGGCGCCATGCTGTCTATGTTGCCCTTTTTAGCAGGAGTGGCTGATGCGCCCTCTGTATCCACACAGGTTGCACACCCCTAAGGAAGGCCCTGGTGCTCATAGGCCAAAGTGAAAGAGAAACCATTACTTTTTATTTACATACCTTACGTCATGTTCCTAGAAGAAAACCACAACATTGCAATATCTCACTACACAATGTTCCTTTAAAAGCCGTAGAATTACCTTCAAGCTCTCCGATCTTCTTGGCAAAGACTTTCAGCTGCTTTTTCAGTTTTCTGACGGTTTTATCTTGTTTCTCAAGTTGCTCCATTAGATCCTACAGATATTAATATGCTCTTAATAACAACACCCTTTATAAACATGTTAAGATTCTACATCAAGACGGTTAGTCAAAAAACGTGGCTGAAAGCAAGTAAGAAAGTAACAGTGTCATCAAGTGGCTTCGAGTTGCTTACACAGTATGTACAAATCTAAATCTGTGCAGATAACACCTACTTTGTTACAATCAGGGCCATCATCAGGGCAGTATGGCCGGTACTGTCATGTGTGTGTGTATGTGTGTGTGTGTGTGTGTGTGTGTGTGTGTGTGTGTGTGTGTGTGTGTGTGTGTGTGTCTGATAGCCTGCCTGCCACTGCTATAATATTACTTTAGTAACGTTAGACCTTGTGCGAGGGCCCCAGTTTACGAAACTTTGGAGAAAAGAAACACTGACATTGCTAATAATGTTTCCGTCACCTCTGTGACATTGTCACATGAGCTGGTACCCTATAGTGGATCACTAGGGGGAAACAAGATTCTAAGATTTACCCCTTGCCCCTTCCTTTCAGCCATGTCCCCTCCTCTCCCTGGTTTCTTTTCCAACCATAGTAAGTATGTACCTTACAATCGGTCACCTCTGTGATGTCATCACAAATACAGTGGAGCAACAGCCCTGTGAGTCTATCAAAAGAATAGAGGCCGCTCTTTTTGTCAGCCTTTATTCTGACAATAAGAATAGCAAACTCACATGATAAAAATATTTCATTATTCTTTATCAAATGTTTCTTAATTTGTATTACATAGTCGAAAAAACACACATGCGAATCACATTCAACACCAGATCAATTATAACCCCCCCCCCCCCATGCCATTTATCATTAGATAAAGATTTACCCTTTTTTTTTTTTTTTAATTCGGTTATATCTGCCATTACTGCTTCTTGGGGTAGGACATTCCATAGCTTAACTACTCTAACTGTAAAGAACTCTTTCCTACTGTATATTGATGTCTGAAACGCCTAACCTCCACTTGTAATGAATGTCCCCTGGCCTTTTTGAAAAAGCTGTATTGGCGAAACATGCGTCGGGGCGCTACCTCACCATCTGGGTCACGTAACTACACAGCATATTTATGGGTAAGGCATTGACAATTTATTTACAAAGTTCCTTACTTGCTTATAAATCTTCCTTGGGTTACATCACCCTTTTGTCCATGACTATACCTGGGTCATATACGGACTATCCACCTCTATGCATTTTTAATGGTGGTTTGTTACTTGGATAAGGGATATGTTCTGTGCGGACAATATGCATTTATCCTTTGTTGTGGCAATGCCGACCATTTAATAACATGTATTTCGCATTGTAAAAATAAGCACCTTATAAGTTATGTGGTGTTACTTTGACTATGAATGTGGTCCAGATACAGATGTAGTTTTTATATTTTCTATTTTTTTGATACTTATAATATTTGACTCCTTTTTTCTCAGTGGTTATTAATTTTGTTGGAGTTTCTATTCTGTATTGTACTTTGAAACATGGAGGTGATTATTACCATGTCGATATCATCTAACCAGTAACCTGTCCTGTGAGACTTATGTTAACCCCGAGCACAGACTTTGTCTGCTGGAAGACTGCAAGGAAGTGGCACGGAATTAAATCTCCCTGTGGCTTCCGCCACTTAAAATTGGAGCATATCTGATAATACATATGAATCCAGAAAACTACTGTTGAAGGTAAACGACTTGTTTTAAAGAATTCTTAAAACATACATATCACAAGTCACTCATTATTCAATTCAATCCTACTCCCATGAGATGGAGGGAAAGTTAAAAATGAAAACACACAGGACAACTGCCAAATACTCCTAAGGCCACAGCCAATTGCATCTTAGAAAGCTTACATTACATATCAGAAACATAATGTTCTATCCAGAGGACAGGTTTGCATATCCAGAAACAGAAGCAACAGAGATGAATAGGGGGAAATTAAATTGCAATTTTTTTTAGTTTAATATTGATCAGGTACCCCTTTCCAATGATGGTTAAGATCTCCACAGAAAGGACTACACCATGCTATGTGTTATGCAATGCACACTCGGGCTCTTTAGCCAACCTTCATATAAACATTTATAATCTAAAACAAATCTTTTCATATGTACGAGGCCTCATGCACACGACCGTAGCCATGTGCACGGCCGTGATTTTCGGGTCGGCCGGCTGCGGAGTATCACCCGCGAGCCGCCCGGAAATCGCGGGCTGTCCACATGGCCGCGTCCATTATTTCCTATGAGCCCAGACCGCAGAACATGGCCGTAATAAGACATGTCCGTTCTTTCTGCGGTCGAGGCTCCTGAGCCATGCACGGACCGTGGAAACCACGGAAGTGTGCATGGCCCCATAGAAATGAATGGGGCCGCAATTCTCCCATGGATTTTCAGGGGAATTGCGGCCGCAAAAGCGCGTTCGTGTGCATGGGGCCCAAGTCTTTTCATATATAAAATATTTAAAACACGCTTTTGATGTGTTTACACAAATAAACGTATTAAAAAAAAATGGTCACAAACCACAAACACTTCTGTGAAAGATGGCTAAAGAGTCCGGGTGTGCATTGCATTAGAGCTGGCATGGTACCACTCGTACAGTACCCCGGGCCATTATGTGTGGTTTAAAAATTAAAATAAATCACAGGATTAGAAAAATAAATGAAAGATACTTACATCCTTTCGCTTGTGAACAGAGTATCTTATTTTGGTTGTAGTACTCTATACAGTGTCATTTGACATATAATAATAATAATAATAATAATAATAATAATAATAATATTAATAATATAACTGGCTTACTAAGCATGCATTTTTGCCTTTAGCTGGAGTTAGTAAGAAAATGTGCATTTGTCACAAGACTCAACATGAAGACAAAAACGATGCGACGGAAAGCTGTGGAGTAATATAGAGAGTGCAGACGCTTCGCACAAACGTATCTAGACAGGCAGCCAGGAAGGCTGAATTGATATTAGTTCTCTAGGACGTGGCTAAGGCGACAACATTCAGGCACATGATTTACATACAATGATCCGTCTGTAAAGTGAAATCCGGTACGACTGATACTTCATGGGATCATCTGCATATAACTCCTCATAATACTGAAAAAACAGGCAGAATGGATGGACCCTTCTTCTGAATTAGGTTACTTAATAAACATTATTAAATGTGCGCAGCGACTGTGGATCACACCAATACATTATATTACTATGGGAGATAACACACTACCCCATATCCTTATAATTACTTATCAACAAGAGTGTAGCCAGAGAGGCCCGAAACAAACTTTACACCTGCATTTATCTTATTTGTACAGAAGACTCTTAAATATAGCATTACACTCCTAGTAGAAATACTAACATATCCTACAGGAGTTATGCAATACACATTACTACATAATCCTATAACTCATTACTGAACATTCTATTTTATATACAACTTAGAGGCTATGTCCACCTTAGCAAATGTTTTTTTATATTTCTAGTACAGCTAAAATAGAACAATTACCAACTTTGCAAATAGTCTTGATCAAAAAAATCCTAGAATTCTATTTAGATATGTCTCTCCATGGTAACAGACTACACAAAAACCCTGTATAGTTGGAGTCTGCAATCATAATCTCTTCCATCATTCCCCTACTTCTAGCTATACTCCCAAATGTATGTTAGACAGAATTAGGGGACTGATGGAAGGGAGTATGACTGCAGGATGAGGTGACACAGGGTTTGTTTGTAGTCTGTTACCATGGAGACACATAGGTCTGGATAGAATCTGTTCATAAAATATTTTAAATGAAGACCTGCAAAGTAGACACATTGGAGAAAGAAGGGGTCTGCTGTATGTCATGTAGGCAGGGGTTTAATGAGAGTAATGAAGACAGCAATGATTACAAATGTAAATGAATAATTAATGGTGTGGTGTGATCCAAAGCATGAGACCAGCTGCACGTTCTGGTTTAGTCCTTTTAAATGACATACCAAGTTTTCATTGGTCAGCCGGGTGATTTCATGCTGTAGACTGGCTTCAATGCGAGCCTCAGGAGGCAATTGAAGATTCTGGGCAAGGAGTTGTTGTTGCCGATTGTTCTCTTCCTTTAGTCCCTGGATCTCCCCTCTGAGAGATTCCACCTCATTTTCATAGCCTTTCTTCTGACCTTGCAGCTGTGCCTCTAGGACCCTACAATGCAATGGGACAGCGGTAGACATTTAGTACACACACTTTTACTATTTTTACCTCACAAGCAAGCATAGCACCAGCAGCAAAGCTCCATCACCCCTCACCATTGCATGTTATGAAACCCATCAGCATAACAATTGTTAAGGACAGCACTCTCAAGTAGTAGATAGGGGCATATGAGAAAGTTAAAGATAAGGAAGGAGGATACGGAGAAAATCCATACTGTTAGCCATTTAATTACATTTTATATGATAACCATTAGTAACACTTTTATAAATAAAGGCAAACATCTTATTATTCTTAATTATGAATTACAAAACTTAGGGTCACATCTGACCACTACATGCAGTCACACTAGTTATGACGTACTACATTTCCAAATTGTTTCCAACAAGCACAAGTTTCAGGTTATAAACACATGTTCTTAATAAACTTACTTCAAGCACTTATAACTCGGCACAAAACACACAGGCCCAAGGCCTGCAGCTGCCCTACTCCTATGTCCTTGTGAAAGCACTTCCTGTCCTGTATTCTGGTTGGTTTAGTGTTGTCATGAGGACATTGTGTGCATCACACTCGCAATTCAGATCAATGCACACACATACTCACCAGAATTTAAGGCAGTTCGGATGTGTATTGTGATTTGTTTCTAAACAATATTCCTATGGCAAAGCTAAGCCAGCAGGGCACAGAACAGGAAGTGTCGCCATGGGCACCTAAGGAGTAATGCAAATGGGGCATCAGGCCTGCAACTTCAAGAACTAATAACTCATATATATTAACCCCTTAACGACCAAGGACGAAAATGAACGTCATGGTCGGCTGCTAGTTCCCGCACCATGACGTTCATTTTCGTCCGCATTTCAAACTGTCACTCTGTGTAAACACAGAGTGACAGACCCGCACTGACAGTTGTCCCCGACAGCTGAGACATCAGTCTTGCCGGACAGCGGACCATCGCCGCTGATTTCGGCAGTTAACCCCTTAAGTGCGGCGACGGATTGCCGTCGCCGCATTTAAGTGGTTTGAAGCACATCAGCAGCCCCCTCGAAGTGATCGTGGGGGCTACCGATGCTTGTCACGGCAATCGGAGGTCAGATAATGACCTCCGGGTTGCCATGCACGGAAGCCTCGGAGGAACAGCGTCCGGCCGGTCCTCCTCTGCTTCCTGTCAGTGTGACAGGCACGTCACAATGACAGTTAGAGTACATTACACTACGTGTGTAGTGTAATGTACTCTAGCAGCAATCAAAGCTGCAAGACTAAGTGTCCCCTAGTGGGACAAGTTAAAAAAGTAAAAAAAAGTAATAAAAATGTTTTAAAAAAGTGTAAAAATAAAAGTTATAAGTTCTATAAACACAATGCTTTTTTTCCTATAATAAGACTTTTATTATAGAAAAAAAATGAACACGTTAAAAAAGTACACATATCTGGTATCACCGCGTTCGTAACGAACCCAACTATAAAACTATAATGTTGTTTTTCCCGCACGATGAACACCCCAAAAAAAATCAATAAAAAACTACGACAGAATCGCAATTTTTTGGGTCACCACCGCTCCCTAAATAAAGAATAAAAAGTGATCAAAAAGTCGCATGTACCCGAAAATAGTACCAATAAAAACTTCTATCCATCCCGCAAAAAACAAGCCCTTACACCGCTTTTTTGACTAAAAAATTAAAAAATTATGGCTCTCAGAATATGGTGACACAGAATTTTTTTTTTTTATAAATAAGTCATTTTATTGCGCAAACGCTAAAAAAAAGGACCAAACCTATATACATATGGTATCGCCGTAATCGTACCAACCTGAAGAATAAAGTAAAAATGTCATTTATAGCGTACGGTGAGCGCCGCAAAAAGAAAACCTAAAAAACGGTGTCAGAATTCCTGTTTTTTGCTCAGGATTGCAAAAAAATGGAATAAAAAGTGATCAAAAAAAAATCGCATGTACCCCAAAATGGTACCAATGAAAACTACAGATTGTCCCACAACAAATAAGCCTTCACACCACTCTATTGATGGAAAAATAAAAAAGTTATGGCTCTTGGAAAGCGGGGAGTGAAAATCTAAAATATGAAAGCAAAAAATGGATCAGTCCTGAAAGGGTTAATTCATTTCTAATGAAAAAACGTATGACCCCATGTGGGGTATTTCCGTACTCGGGAGAAATTGCTTTATAAAAAAATGGTTGTTTTTTTCCTCCTTTATCCCTTGTGAAAATGAGAAAATGCAACATTTTAGTGGAAAAAATGTTGATATTAATTTTCGCGCCCTAATTCTAATAAACTCTGCAAAAGACCCGTGGGGTGTAAATGCTCACTATACCCCTAGAAAAATTCCTTGAAGGTTTTTCCAAAATGGGGTCACTTTTGGTGGGTTTCCACTGTTTTGGTCCCTCCAGTGCATTGCAAATGCGACATGGCACCGAAAACCATTCCAGCAAAATCATAAATCCAAATGGCGCTCCTTCCCTTCTGAGCCCTGCTGTGGGTCCAAACAGCAGTTTATTACCACATATGGGGTATTGTCGTAATTGGGAGACATTGCTTTACAAATGTTGGGGTGCATTTTCTTCGTTATTCCTTGTAAATAATAAAAATTTCTATGTTGTTTCAGAAAAAAAGTACATTTTAATTCTTACAGACTAATTTCAATATATTTAGCGAAAAACCTGTGTGGTCAAAATGCTACCTATACCCCTAGATAAATACCTTAAGGGGTCTAGTTTTCGAAATGGGGTCGTTTATGGGGAGTTTCTATCATTCTGGCAGCTCAAAGCTTCTCCAAATGTACATTGGGGCCTAAAATATTTTCAAGCAAAATATGAGTCCTGAAAGCCTCCGGGTGTTCCCTTCCTTTGGGCCCCTGCCGTGTGTCCAAACAACGCATTAGGGCCACAATGTGGGTATTTTTGAAAACAGGAGAAACAGGGTGATAGATTTTGGGGTGTGTTTCTTCATTTTCATGGTCGCTTTACAAAGAAATCGGTCTTCAAACAAATACTTTTATGAAAAAAGTGAAATTATTATTTTTTTCACCTGATATGCATTAAATTTAGCAAAGAACTGTGGGGTCAAAATAATTACTATACCCCTAAATAAATACCTTATGGGGTCTAGTTTTCTAAATGGGGTCGTTTATGGGGAGTTTCTATCGTTCTGGCAGCTCAAAGCCTCTCCAAATGTACAGTGGGGCCTAAAAAATTTTCAAGCAAAATATGAGTCCTGAAAGCCTCCGGGTGCTCCCTTCCTTTTGGGTCCTGCCGTGTGTCCAGGCAGCGCATTAGGGCCACAATGTTGGTATTTTTGAAAACAGGAGAAACAGGGTGATAGATTTTGTGGTGTGTTTCTTCATTCTCATGGTCGCTTTACAAAGAAATTGGTCTTCCAACTGATACTTTTATGAAAAAAAGTGAAATTTTTTAATGTATTAAATTTAGCAAAAAACTGTGGGGTCAAAATACTTACTATACCCTTAGGTAAATACCTTAAGGGGTCTAGTTTTCTAAATGGGGTCATTTGTGGGGGTTTCCACCATTCTGACACCTATGAGCCTCTGAAAACCTGGCTTGGTGCAGGAAAACAAAATGTACTTCAAAATTTATAAATTTATTTATTATTCAATTTGTAAGTCCTCTAAATTGCTGAAAATTTGTTTAATTTTTTCAAAAGTGCTGCCAAAATGGAGTAAAGAGATAGAAATATATATTTAATTAAAAAAATTGTACAGTATGTGTGTACATATGTGACATATTGCAGTTAAAAATAGGGGAAAATGGTAATTTTTACAAAATTTCTTCCATTTTTCTATTTTTTAATTAATTTCCGCAAATCGTATCAGTCTACTTTTACCACTAAAATAAAGTACAACATGTGACGAAAAAACAATGTCAGAATTACTTGGATATTCAAAACTTTCACAGAGTTATTCTCTGATAAAGTCAAACATACCAGATTTGACAAATCTGGCTTGGTCATTAAGGTACAAACATGCCCGGTCATTAAGGGGTTAAAGGATTTATATATCACTTCTAGTAATTCTACCATCAACAATATAAAAAAAACTAGAGTATTTTGACCCAATGATGTAAGAAAAACAGGAAAATAAACTTTTAAAGGACTGCATCCTGACGGCCTTACTAAATAGCAAGAGATGTTATTGTCATTCTATAGAATTTTTTTTTCACAATCCAAATCAGTAATGAAAAAAAATAAACAGGAAAAGAAAGATGACAAACTATTAGGAAGTCTCATGAGAAAATACAATGTGACTCTAAATGCTATGTAATGTCAATGGATTAAAGGGAGTTACTGGTAAAATTGTAGTGTTGGATGCCCATATGATTTTGCCCCGCTCCAAAAGCTGCGTCAAAAGGCATCTCATTCAGCCAACCAGAACAATAATCTGTACTGAGGAGGAGAAACAACTTTGAAACAGTGCTATCTACAGATGGGTGTCTAGTTTGGCTTTTAACCTAATAATATTTCATGGTTCTATAAAAGGGTCAAACATTGATTTATAGGGTAGTCTCCAATAGGTGGCACTAGAGATTTTTTTTATTCTTCTGGAGGAGAGCTAATTTGCATACTTTTTCCTAGAGAGCATTGCCCTTAAAAGCTCTGTACACCTTTGAAATTTTGTTATTTATTTTTTATAATTACTTTATTCGATTTTCCATCTATATAAAACATATGGAAATGGAAGAAATTGATCCAGTGCTGTCGGAGTGTTTAAAAAGGAATATATTCCTATATTTATTTAGTATCAAAAAGGTATAAAATTGGACGTACAGGCTGACTTGGTAACAAGGCAACAGCAAGTAGGTATTCTAAGCCTACGCGTTTCGAAAACCTCAAGTGTTCTTAGTCATGGCTATCATTCATTCTTGAATGAATGATAGCCATGACCAAGAACACTTGTGTTCGAAACGCGTAGGCTTAGAATACCTACTTGCTGCTGCCTTGTTACCAAGTCAGCCTGTACGTCCAATTTTATACCTTTTTGATACTGAATAAATATAGGAGTATATTCCTTTTTAAACACTTCGACATCGCTGGATCAATTTCTTCCATTTCCTATTTGCTATCCACCGTGCACCGTCGCGGAGATCCGAGCGAAGCTGGAGTGTCAGGCGTTGGACTGGTGAGCTGGAGGTTTCCTCCCCTTGTTCCATTTCTATATAAAACATAGTCCACTCGCAGGTGGAAACTTATATATCCAACTATTTCCTCTTGACAAAGAATATTACTACAAAAATGTACCCATAAACCCTCTTTCCCTCCCCCCCTTCCTGTCTGTGGTCCGCTCTTCCCCTTTTTCTTTCCTCTAATTTCTATAGGCCTCCTGAAACTCTACACTAGATAAGTCTTTTGGTGATTGGTTTCAACTTTTTCTTCCAACCTTCTGGATTCTGTTCTTTTTTTTCCTTTATTTTTATCTATCCACTGCAAACATGGGATCTTTTTCTAATATCTCTTGACCTGAACGAATGATGGTATATACGAAGATACCCACTCTGCTAGAATAATTTTTTTGCTGAAAGAAACATTAAATGCACTAAATCTGCAAGATAACTATCTTTTTCACCTGGATTAAACTGTAGCAGACATATCCATTCATCTCATTTCATGTCCTTATTTATAACATAGCTCATATTTTTCTACTGAATTCCATAACCTCCTAATTGCCGGGCATGACCAAAAACAATGAACCAATCTTGCATTGGTATAATTAATAAAATAATTTTCATATGGCATATTAAATGCCCTATAAAGTCTGGCTCCCACTCTCCATTGCATTTCCTTTAAATTTTCAGATAACGTAGCTCTGCTGACTCGTGCCCAGCCCTTTATCAAAGTTCTTCCACTTCCTCGTCCGAGAGCTGTGTACCTAAAACCCTTTTTCATTTTTGTACTATATTCTTTATAGGTTTCTTTTCTTCCTTTACCACCCATCTCTTTCTAATAACAGCAATTGACGGGCTACCTTGCATACCACTTATTTTAAAAAAAATTCTGAAAATGTCTATTAGTGTGTTTGGTGCAACTTCCTAAACACTTTTTATTCAATATTATTTTTACTTTTTGAGATACAGCTGCTTTGTATCCTGTATACAGAGCAGCTGTATCTTGGACTGAGACATGAATCTGGCAGGTCAGCGGCACTGACGGGTCTCTGACACGCAGGATCGATCACATCTAAGTTATGAACTTAGATGCGATCGGCAATAGCTCGATCATGCGTGACCCGCTGTCACTGAAGCAGTCAGTGCCGCTGACATGATGAATACAGGTTTCAGCGCTAGATACAAAGCAGCTGTATCACAAAAAGTAAAAATAATTTTTAATAAAAAGTATTCAGAAAGTTGCACAAAACACACTGGTTAATAGCCTCTAAGACTGCCTACCAGCTGCATCTTCACAACTAGGTAAAAAGAAGAGACATCCTACTTGTACCACTAGGGGGCAGATATGTTACATGTGTTCAGAGGAGTCTATCACATCTATAGAACAGCAACCAGAGAACATTACAGGCGTGGTTAAAGCAAGGTTTGTTGGGTAAGACATAGAAACTTGTTTATACGCTTGAAACCATTATACCCTGTACTTATTATAGGAAGCAGCAGTCAGACAGGTGAAAATAAACAACCTAGATAGAAAACCAAAAAACAGCATGCTACTGAATAAACCCACCACAGTACCCAGTTGCGTGCTGTTAAACCTGCACCAGTCAAGTTCAAAAGGGAACCAGTTTAATTTCTGGGTTTTGTTGGATTACAATTCACTTGATGAAGACATCAGTATAATCGAAGCTATATTAGCCAATTTGACTTTTTTTTATCATGCTCAGCATTTTGAGATCCTATTTTGTGCATGGTTTAAGCAGTTGCGATAGTTAGTAAGATGCAAAATGCAGATCACATATCCCCACGGTGATGAATATGGTAACCTGTTGGCCTTTTTTAACCCTTCATACACCAGCCAGAGCTCTCCATCCTCGTTCATCATATGGTAATCCTGCGGTAGGGTTCTTTTCAAAATGATTAAAAAAATAAAGTTTAAAAAAAAAAGTAACGATAAACAGAAAATGGATTGAATATGATGATTAAAATAGAACAAAGCAGTGAAAATCTGGCTTCACAAAACAAAATAATTCATGCAGTATGAGAATGTCAATTATTCAGGTTAAATCCTAACGAAACGGGTTGAACCCCTCACCCCCCAATCTGTAAAAGCCTAGAATGAAAACGGTTTGATAAACAATTTTTAAATTAATTGCCCCCTGCATCCCCCCCCCTTCCCAATAATCCCTACATTTCCCTCTACCCTATCCACATATGCGGTTCTCAATACAGGACCAGCAGACCACCCTATAACTGATCTGTAAGTAGGGTCCATTGGCTCCTGCTGCTCTTCTCCGGACTTCACCCTTTCACCTAAATTAGGGGTTTGCTTTTTAAATCCATAAACTGCGCCATACCCCTAAATAGCGCCCTAGGCGGCTGCCTACTCTGTCTAATCCTTGTCCCACCCATGTGGCTCACAGTTTGTAAACAAGTCACTTAGAGTTTAATTTAACTTACTTAAATGGTTAGGAATCCTATTGATATATTTTCTAAAGGCTTATTAAACCACATGAGTACACCTACTAGTATTTTTGGAGTAGCCGGTTATTGACTCGCAAGAAAAAAGGATGCAGTTTATATCCCAGCTACAGATAAGATTATCACCTTTTCAACTACATATTTTTAATTTCAATTATATAGAATATTTCCAGCTGTTTAGTTGAAACCTTGCACACAGACATATATAACACAATATGCAATTGATTGTAATATTATTAGGGTTTGACCTACATGATCTCACTGTTTGGGGTCTACCTGAGGTGCAGTCACGTCATGCCATCTGCATATAACTTCAACAATACCATCACAGGACTATTTTATACTCTGTGGGAGCCACTTTGTTGCAGGAGGTTCGGATGCACTGTGCAAGCCCCACAGGTACATTCCTTGCACCTTTTATATGTACCTTTTCACAACCAATAGTCACTACTAATAATCACTACTAGCTTATGACATTTTTATAAAGTATATGACTATTGCTATGGTTTTTGTCTAGATCACATAATAAATAATTTTTTTCTTGCCTCTTGGATGGATAAAGCTGGTGCACATACCAACAGTGGTCTGGTAAATACAAGGTACCATACATCCACACAGTGTTTAGCTTTTGCCAGCGAGAATAAGTATGTTTAAGCAACCGTATTACCACGTACCTGTTGGTTTCCTTCATGCCTGTATACGCCTGAGCGATCTCTCTGCTGTCCTTCATTTTCTGTACATCTTCAGAGATAGGTAGTGTGTCTGTCATGGTATACTAAAATAATGGAGCATGAAGTCATTACATTAAATATTGACTGTATGGATCTGATTGAAATAATGACACTCCAGGAAAGCGGCTATTTTCTCTATTTAGCAGGGTACTGTAGCTTGGACCTCTGGTGTCATCTGCAGTAACACAAGCAGATCAACAAGCAGACCAATAAACTTCCCTACATGTATGGGAGATCAATTTAATTTCACTTATGAGAAACGATCAACTAGATCAGGGGGTCCCCAACCTTTGGCACTCCAGCTGTTGTGAAACTACAATTCCCAGCATGCCCTGACAGCCTTTGGCTGGAATAATAATGCCTTTGGCAGTCAGTGAATGCCAGGAGTTGTAGTTTCACAACAGCTGGAGTGCCGAAGGTTGCCGAGTCCTGATCTAGATATTACCTTTGGTTAATTACCTAATTTACACAGACTGATTTTATTAAAGCAAATCTTACCAATATCTCTAAAGTATAAGTGGATCAGTGGCCAATCAAAAAATATCAGTTACATAGGAAATATATATACTGTATGTGCTAGACGAGAGGTTCAAGCAGTAGTAGGTGACTCCGCATCACTGGGCATAAATACATACATTTATGCTTAGTTTACAACAAAATCTAGAATAGGAGAAGCAAATGACCGCATTGACCGTATACCGTACGGTCATTCGTCATATTAGAGCGGCTTCACTTGACAAATGGATTACAGAAGCACAAAAAAGCACTAGACTTGGCAGCACAAAAATAATCTGGTGATGCGCTCTCAGAGGTTGTTCTGCGTTAAAAGCAATTGCGGGGTAGGCAGCAAATGAGGTTTATACATTAACTATGTAGCTGTTCAATAAATGCAAAAGGCTATTGCATTACATGCAGAAAGCTAAAGCAGCAACAATGGCAATTGTTACCTTATCATCCTTTATCACAAAAATGATGAGCACATAAAAAGGAAAAAAAAATTGGTCAGAAAAGACTTACCAGCAAGAAAATGGCGCACTGTACATAACACTGTACTGTACTAAGCGGAAACCAATCATTAGCATTATTGAATAGAGAGAATAAAAGAGCTGAAAATGTACAGAATTCGCTGTGCTAAGCTATTTCTGTAACTCTCACTCACTACTATGGAGGTTCTGGACACAGCTGAGCAAAACGCGCTCGGCTTTGTCCGGAAAAATCAGCCACCTCAAAAGACAGTGGCCTAAGCCTATATGCCATACATGTCCAAGATGACCTTATACGTAAAGGGTTTTTCCGGGAGTTATTTTATTTAATCTAAAACGATTATTCACGTAGAACAAGATGGCTTTGCAATTCCTAAAAATAAAAAAACTCCCTTCCTCCAGCACCTGCGGATCTGAGCGCCACTGTATGTAAACATTACAGCATTGCTTAGGTCCGTACATGAACCCCCCCCCCTCTCTGTGCAATATAAGGGTGCCCTCTAGAGGGGAAGAAGGTTGCTTTGTTTTTTTAACTATTAATTGCAAAAGCCCTATTATTCTACATGACTATGAGGGCTAGATAAAGGGGAAAAAAACAAAACAGAACCCCTTTAAGATTAAGATCGGCCTCAATGCGGTCAATTAATAGTGCGTCGGATGGTTTGTACAAACGGTCCGGCCATGAACATGCCAGACTGAGCTGGCACATCAGGGACAAAGTTTAAAAAAATGTAATTGGAAGAGCATGCGGTTCACTCATAGTTCCAGCCAACGACGTGCTGAAAAAAAATCTAGCATGATTAATCACTATTTCAGTAGACCTCAGTCGGGTGTCAGCCACAGCCAATCAAATTTTAAAACAATGATCAGCCCAAATTGTCGAAATCGGCCATTTTGGACGACTTTCTTCTAATGTGTCTGTTCTCATCTGCGCTAGTCTTCATCTATTCTTTTCATGTTTGTTCTATGTGAAATCCATTCTCCTTAGTTATTGAGCGATCCAAAATACTGGCGCCATATACCCCCTCACTAATGGTCAGGGTAGGGGCATTTTAAGGCAGAAATATTATAAAGCTCTGGAATAATTGCATCAGTTTATAAATGAATACTATGGCAGACTTGGTTGATTGGTACATATCTTTTCAAGTATACCGAGGATGCACATGTTCTATTCTGTTACTAAGTTTTTATCAGTTTAATGATTTGAAAAGCAACATTGGTCAAAGTCATCTAAAAAGAGCCAACTTTACTTCAACAGGTGGATTAAGCTAGATCTATGCAGATGTGATGCATCTTACCTTGTGTGGAATAGCTTCCATCTGACTGACTAGCTGTGATCGGAGAATGAGTACTTCTTCTTTCCGCACTTCCAATTCCTCGCTGACTGATGTCATTTGTTCTAGTAGCACTTTATATACTTGAACCCCAGGCCCAGATGGATCTGGGGAAACCTTCTCTGTAATGGCTCTTCTTAACTCATTTAATTCGTTCTTTAACTTCTTGTTCTCAGATTCAAGTTCCTGACGCTGATAAAAGAAAAAAAGAACATAAGAATGACAGAAATTAGCAGCAAAATTCCCCGTAAATACGAAGATTGCATTGTAATTTTTAATATAAATCTCTGTTCAGTTGCTATCGACAAAGTTGCTATTTGGATTTTACAATAACTTTGATAAATGCCTGAGATAAGCAGTGGATAAAGGTCATACATTTATAAAGAATATGACAAATTCTTTGTTACCTTGAGAGATTCGTACTCAAACTCAGTGCCTCGGACTGGTGGCTTTGTTTCCTCCTAAAAATAATTAAATAAAAAACAAAAAGTTTTGTATGAATTATTAATAGACTGTTATTCAGAATTCTTGAAAGGGGTATTCCCATCTCAGAAATGTCCTACAAGTGTCAGTCCCAGAGGTGGGACCCGCACTTATCTCTAGAACGGGGCCCTCTGACCCCCTCCTACCTTGTCCTGCTGACGCTACTCTACAGCCATTGAGATACGAAGTGGCTGAGAGCATGTAAACAGCTAAGCTCGCGGTTTACTTAACTCCCATTTACTTTTATAGGAGTCAAGGAAACAGCGTAACTCAGCTGTTTCCCTATTTCCAGCCAACCCGTAACTCCGTGTCCAGAGAGCAACGACAGTGGGACAAGGTAGGACTGGGGTCAGCGGGCCCCATTGTAGAGATAGGGGAAGTCCTCTGGGACCCGCATATCCACATTTATGGCATATCCACAGAATATACCATAAGTGTCTGAGATGAGAATACCCATTTAACTCTTATAGAGCACACACAGAAGAAAGCCAAACACTTTCAGTAAACAGCACTCTCCCTCGACTCCTCCATAAACATGCGCACTCTGTTCAGCTAATCCGCAAGTTTATTTCAAAAGGGAGAGGGGGTTAAATCGCTGCTAAACACCTCTGGCAAAGATTATCGCCAAGAGGATGAAAGGATCAGGTATGTTGAAATTCAACACATCCAATCATTGCTTCTCCCAAAGGAAGATGTTGAAGGAACAGTCTGGCTGCCTACAATACTCATAAGATGGTTGTCAGTTCCCATTGAATTTATGCCCTTTTCTGACCTTTGGTGGTCCATTTATCGGGTGCAATTGCTTAAAAAGATTTTTGCGTATCTTTTTATGGATTTTGTGTGATTTAACAATACTTTCTTTTTTTCATTAACTTTACTTTTTGTTTTTAATCACATAGGGAGATTATTAATTTAGATTGTTTTACTTTATTGTACTGGCATATATCTTTATGCCAGTACATTAGCCTGTGTATTGACAGTACAAAGGCAGTTGTTAGGGCATACCTCAGTATGCCCTAACAACAGGAAATACGGTCAGACAGCTGGACGTTAGAGCGGGGCTACGGTTGTGTATTACAGCTGTTGCCCTGCTGCGGAGCGCACGGGCACACTTGCTGTGCCCCTGCGATTAGGACGACGAGTCAAATCTTCCTGACGCAACAACGTCCTGCCTCTCATGACGAGCATACTCGTCATTGGTTGGCAACCGATTAAATCTGTGCAAAAGATTGACACTAGTTTATTATGTCCAAAAGGAAATAAAAAATATATACATTTACTTTACCATAATACAAATAATAATATATTCCATTTTCTTTTGCATCTATTATTACTTTACAATATATTTGTATTTTTTTATGTTGTAACAAAGCTTTGTTCAAGAGAAGATAAAGATCTGTTCTCGCTTAGTAGTAATAATACGAATAATAAAAAGAATAATAATAAAAAACAACATGCAATTGTTTTACTAGATACTAGTTACCTGGCTCTTAGCTTTAATGATTAATTCCTCCTTTCTATCCAGATCATCTTGCAACATTAGTTTCTCGTGTTCCAATTCTTTTACACGTTTCTGAAGCTTCAGGAATAAGGACATGTCAAGAGGAGCTTTTTTATCAGCTGGCTCCTGCAGAATAATGAAGAAAAATACAATATCACATCTGTCAGGCTGCGTTCACACAATACGCTACAGGAAAAATTTGTCACAGACTTTCGAAAATCTATAGCAGAAATCAACAGCTGACACTTGGATTTCTGCTGCGGATTAGCCAGCAGATCCGCATGTGGATTAGCCACATTGTAATTAAATGGAGCTAATCTGATGCTTTCAGAGTGGAATCCGCAGCAATAACGAACATAATGAAGGTTTGAAAATCCGCAGTGAGTCAATTTTTCTGTGTGGATATTTTCTGGAGCGTGTAATTGGGGTATAAAATAGCCCATTCAAAGGCTGTTCCTGTGGAATTTTATCGTATTCGGTCAGGATTTAGGCCCCATGCACACAACCGTATTTTTCATCCGTAATTACGGACCCATTCATTTGTATGGGCTACGGACACCTTTCAGTATTTTTACGGATGGGTGTCCGTGCCATAGAAATGATAGAACATGTCCTTTTTTGTCAGTAATTACAGCACGGATTCCCCATTGAAGTCTATGGGCGCTTCCATAATTACGGAAGGCTACGTATGTGCATCCTTAGGTGACATCATTTGCAGCCTCCATCCTTTTTTATGGATCCGTATATATGAATCAAATATGGATGCATTACAGACCGTATTTGCAGATACCGTTCCATATATACGGATAAAATACAGATGACTACGGATCTGTATTTACGGATAGATGAAAATACTGTTGCGTGCTTGGGGCATTAGACCATTCCTGTAATGACGGTCCGCGCATCTTCGTGCTCCCATACAAAGTATGGCCCGTAAAACACGACATAACGGAAATGTTTCATAATTCCCGGCACAGTTCTACGGCACGAACACCCAACCGTAGCGATGCGGAAAGGTGTTCGCAGTCAATAGAACTGAATGGGCCATAATTACAGCTGAATTTACGGTCGTGTGCATGGGGCCTTAGACGTGGAATCCACTGCTAAATCTTGACAGAATCCTGAAAGTGTGAACATAATCTTACTAACCACCAAAAAATACAAAAGCATAATTGTCACGTTAAAAAGTAACGGCTTCTATTTAAAGTTCTTGATTGTGAGTAACTAGTCCAGAGTGATGCGTCAGTGTAAAGTGAAGCATTTCACGGAGTTGCATGATTTACAATGAAGCTGGAGACCTGGGAGCACCGTTGTATTGGTCTCTATGGAAAATGTTCCATTGACAGTGGGGAATTGTGGTACTGCAAGTAAAGTAAGATTTGAAGGAGATATTCTCCAATAATGAAGTCAAATTAACTTTAATCAGTAAGAAGGGCCTTACATAATGTTATATGGGATGATTTTCAGAAGAAAAAAAAACCACTTCCTCTTGATAAATTACATTAGGCACTTCTTTGAATCTAAACTAGATGTTGACTTTGATGTGCCCCATTCTGCTTATTTATTTATTACACCAAGAGGAATTAACGGAGTCACAAATTTTTGCTCCAATGTAGGACTTGGTTCTAACGGAAGTTGAGTGACTTATGTGAAAAATGAAGCAATTTACGCTATGTGACCAAGTTGGTGCCCAAGATCTCTGGCCAGGTCATCTGGCTCATGCCCAAATAGGATATCCAAAATGAGATGCAATCTAATAACCACAAAAGAAAATAGCAGCTTTATTATTGCCGTTTGTATCATTAGTGCCGGAAACTCCGTTTTTACAGAGAAGTTTCAGGATCGCAGCCACATTTCTTCAAGCCACTTTTTATTTAAGTGGAGAGAATATGTTGTGCTCTTGTACAGTGCAAAGACTAATAGTACATTTCTAAGCCTGTAGGAAAGCAGGCATCTTGAAGTGACAATACAGGGGTTGCCTCACCAAGACAGCCTCTTTTTAAAACACAGCCAGTGTTGCGATCAGACGATTGCCAAGGGAAGCGGCTTCTGGGCAATTATTTCATCTAAAGCTGTAGCATTACATGGCAGCCATTCAAAAGAATGGCTGCCCATGGTCCACCAAAGCAGCTCTGAAGTTTTAGCTCATAGAGGGGTTTCGCCCCGCTCGAGACCCTCCTCTATAATGTCCATATGCCCCTTTAAGAAAAAACCAACATATATAACATTTGATTTCTTCTCCCATTTTGTACGGACATTAGCTTATTCCAAAGCAAACAACCTAGGCACGGATAACCGGGCTCTGACAATTTTAGCCTTACCTCATTCTGGTATGGAAAGTCTTCGGACTCTGTGATTTCTGAACTGAAGGTGTATTCAGACTCGTTACTACTATGTGTAGAGTCAGTCCTCTTGTGTCCAGGCTTCGGGAGACTCTACAAGATGTACAATAATGTCAGTAGAATATCAGAGTTTTAGCCTGTTGCTCTATGCACAATAAATCTACAACCCACCAAAGTGCTCATTTCTTCTTTAAGGTCATCATAACGCTCCTCCAAGCGACTGAATTCATTAAGAAGATTCTGATATCTCAGTCTCTCGTCATTCAGCTCAAATTCAAGCTCCTTTGTTTCTTGCAATATTTTTTTCTCCATATCCGCTACCAAGTACATAGAAAAACATTATGTGAACACATTAATGAGCAGTCTCATTTTATTAGCAGATACGTTTTCCATATCGGAACACATATGACAGAACATAGGCTGTAGGAGGCCAATACCCTGGTCAACCACTACAGCTGTAAGCAGCAATTTACAGCAAGTCTATAGCGTAGATTCTCAACCTGTAGTAGTCTACGTGTACATGAGGGGGTATATACCATGTATCCAAAGGGTACTCACACTGTACTTTTAATAGGCAGAACAGTGTATGATCATAGCCTTAAGGGAACTTTGATGGATTTTGTTTGAGTAGGGGCTTAGGCACGTTGAGAAACACCATTCTACAGTACACTGCTCTACCGTAAAGAGTTTAAAAATAAAGTAGAGGGACAGCTGTGTGAATTCTGATCTCCTGCTGATATTGGCCGAATCATAACAGATAGGCCCATTGCGTAAATAGAACAAAAATAGTGATATGGGTATATAAGGAAATTTGTGTTAGAGGCGGAAATGTTTTATACACAAACAATTAAGAAATCTAACAGTACATACCGGTCATTCGTTTGGCTTGTTCCTGGATTAAGAGATTTAACTCATCCTTCTCCGCTTTCAACAATGTGTTCTGTTCTTTGAGTTCAGACAGCAGCTGCAAAGTAAAGAGAACAAATATAAACTATTTTACAAGGCAATACGCTCTCCTCTGTAACTTCCCTGCCATGGTCAGCTAACGAATGTTAGATTTAGGTAATGCAGGTGACGGAAAACAGCAGAGCTCAAAGGAGCTGTTGGACTGTGGGAATCGAAACTCCAAGGGTAGAAAGGAGCCGGACTAAAACCTCCAAGTGCGGATAAGCTAAGCAACAGAACCTACCTGCTCGGTCTCACTCTTATATCGGACAGCAATCTCCTCAATCTTCTTCTTTTCAGTCTGTGTTTGAAGCAGTTCTTTCCTAAGCCTGGCTAACTCATCCTGGAGGCTCATCACTCGGTTTGTGGCATTTTTTGCCTCCTCTTCAAATTGTCTCAGGCGGTTAACATCACTTCGTAGCTTTTCTTTCTCTGTATTGTAGGTGATCTCTAGATGTGTCAGCCTCTCCAGCAAGGACTTGTTGTCCTTATTCTGAAAGTAAGCAAAAGAAATAATGAACATGATAGCAAATACCACAACAAAGACGGAACAAAATATAGTTCAGTGAGCGACCGACTACTATATACTGTAGTGTTACCTGTTCATCAATTCTACGCTGTAGTTGCATGATCTTATTTTCCATGCCAAAGTTGAGTTTCTTAAAATGTTCGACAGAGCGAGCTTCAATTTTCAATTTCTTCAGCTGCCTCCTGGCCATCATCCTGCGGTAGCAGCACTGCAGGTAGACAATGGCTCTCATGCTCCTCTTGTAAGCCTTACGAGCCAACCAGCCACGGGCATGCTTCTGAATGATGGTAGCTTTGTGTATCCTCAGCATCTGAAGTTTGGAGGAGACAGGCATCAGTGATTCCATATACATCACATTATAGACACCATAACTAGAACAAAGTATAAATAGTCACAAGAAGTCTTATGCCTACATTTATTCAATCAATCAAGGCCTCATGATCACACCAGAATAATAAATCTACCACGTCCCTACCTCTTTTTTTAAATACCATAATATAGCTAGAAATATCATACAGTATATAGAATGTATTGTAGTTGTCCGACAACCTAAGATTTACCAACACCAGCTCCAATGAAGATCTCCCTACTCATCAGCTGGAATCCATTTGACGGTCATGAAAACTTATTGCGCTACACTAATAGGACAATGTTTAAAGAACAATAAACACAAGTTTACAAATTGTTGCCTAAACACTCCACTGTTTGCTTCCCTTACCTGCTGATATCTCTTCCTGGCTGCATATCCCCGAAGATATGTCTGGAGTGAAAGTGTAACGGACTGTATACGCCGATACTTCTGGCGAACCACATACATTCTCTGAAACTTTTGTATAAGAATTGCTGCTCTGGTCCTGCGCAGGAACTGGGCATAGCTGTATGAACAATTCAAATGGTTAAAGTATTCTCACATATCCTCATAATTCTTTTAAAACGTTTAAACTCTCAGTAAAAGAGAAAAAGTAGATGTTCAGAACATATACACACCATCTTGCCTGGTACCCTCTAACATATCTCTGAATGCAGATGGCTGCCTTCTTCATACGCAAGTACTTCTTCCTTAAAAGCCAACCACGTATTGTCTTCTGGATTCGGATGCAAGCCATTCTCAACTTGTCAGCTCTTATTTTCTCCAAATAAGCTACTTGCCCAGCACGGAAGAAGATTTTTGTTTTACCAAATTGATATTTGTCTTGGTCCTGATTTTATTGAAAGACGGCATTAATTTAATATCTTCATCTATACAGTGTTAAAATGTACAAATTGGACCACACACACTGATGTTTACTTTAGTACTGGCTACTTGTAGGTATTTTCATGACTTTGGTTTATACTCTTCATATTATGAAAAATTAGACAATGACACATTTTAAGGATATCAAGTGCTTTACTAATTTACTTTTATTTAACATACCACAATGAGCTTCTCCAACACATTTTTGCAAGTTTGTCTACGGTCACTAAGGACATCTTTTTGTTTCATTAGAACCCGATATCGACTGAAGAACTCTTGATACGTCCATCTAGGATAAGGAAGGAGAAGCCCTGTTAATTTCTACAGGTGCTCAAAATGCCGGTATATGGCCTTTAGGGATCATAAATACATAGTTAGTACGGTTGAAAAAAGACACATGTCCATCAAGTTCAACCAAGGGATGGGAAAGGGAAGGGAAAAAAATGTCTACACATAGAACAAAAAAATAATAGCGCCTAAGAAATTACCTAAGCCTTTTTTTAAAGTCATCTACTGTCCCTGCTGTGACCAGCTCCTGCGGTAGGCTATTCCATAGATTCACAGTTCTCACAGTAAAGAAGGCTTGTCGCCTCTGCAGGTTGAACCTTTCTTTTCTCCAGACGGAGGGAGTGCCCCCTTGTTTTTTGAGGGGGTTTTACATGGAACAGGATTTCACCATATTTTTTGTATGTGCCATTCATATATTTATATAAATTAATCATGACCCTCCTTAGTCGTCTCTTTTCACGGCTAAATAGGTTTAGTTCTTTTAATCTTTCCTCATAACTTAGATTCTCCATGCCCCTTATTAGCTTCGTTGCTCTTCTTTATATTTTTTCCAACTCCAGGGCATCCTTTCTATGAACTGGAGCCCAGAACTGAACTGCATATTCTAGGAGGCCTCACTCACTAATGCTTTGTAAAGTGGTAATATTATATCCCTGTCCCTCGAGTCCATGCCTCTTTTAATACACGACAATATCTTGCAAGCCTTTGAAGCAGCTGATTGACACTGCATGCGGTTATTTAGTTTATGATTTACAAGTACACCCAGATTCTTCTCAACAAGTGACTCCCCAGTGTAGCTCCCCCTAGGGCAGATGATGCATGCAGGTTGTTCGTACCAAGATGCATAACTTTACATATATCTACATTAAACCTCATTTGCCAAGTGGATGCCCAAACACTTAGTGTGTCCAAATCAGCTTGCAATTTACGAACATCTTCCATAGACTGAACAATATTACATAGCTTGGCATCATCTGCAAAAATAGAAATAGTGCTATTAATCCCATACTCTATATCATTAATAAATAAGTTGAATAATAGTGGTCCCAGCACTGAACCCTGGGGTACACCACTTATAACCGGGGACCACTCAGAGTAGGAATCATTGACCACAATTCTCTGGATACGGTCCTTGAGCCAATTCGCAATCCAATTACAAACTATACTTTCTAAACCTATAGTCCTTAATTTACCCATTAGACGTCTATGAGGGACAGTGTCAAATGCCTTTGCAAAGTTCAAAAACACTATATACACAGCAGCCCTTCTGTCTAGGCTTCTGCTCACCTCTTTATAAAAACAGATCAGGTTGGTTTGACCATTCTGTCCTTAGTAAAACCGTGCTGGCTATCATTTATAATACTATTTAATGTCACATAATCCTGTATATAGTCCCTCAATAGCCCCTCAAACATTTTCCACACAATAGATATTAAGCTTACTGGTCTATAATTACCCAGGGAAGACCTAGAGCCCTTTTTGAAAATAGGCACCACATTTGCCCTGCGCCAGTCCCTTGGCACTATACCAGTCACTAGAAAATCTCTAAATATTATGAAGAGGGGGACAGAAATAACTGAACTAAGCTCTTTAAGAACTCTAGGGTGTAACCCATCTGGTTCTGGGGCCTTTCATACATTTATTTTATTTAAATTCGCTTGGACCATATCTACATTCATCCAACTGAGTAGATCAACTGATATATTAAAAGCACTGGCACTGGCTACATCAGCTGCTCTTTCTTCTGTTGTATATACAGAGCTGAAGAACCCATTTAGTAACTCTGCTTTCTCTTGATCCCCTGTGACCAACTCCCCATTACCACTATCTAGGGGCCCTACATGTTCAGAACGTGGCTTTTTTCCATTTACATACTTGAAGATTTATTTGGGATTTGTTTTACCATCATTGGCCACCTGCCTTTCATTTTGTATTTTTGCTGATTTTATTACCTTTTTTACAGATTTTATTAAGCTCCTTATAAGTTACAAAGGCTAGAGCTGTACCCTCAGAATTGTGTTTTTCAAATGCCCTTTTTTTTTGTCACGTATTTCCCTTTTGACAGAAGGTGTAAGCCATGTAGGGTTTAATTTTACTAGTTTATACTTGTTACCTATAGGAATAAATTTTGCACTATAATTACCCAAAGTAGATTTTAAAATCTCCCATTTATGCCATTATTTGACATTAGTTCTTCCCAGTCTATATCCTGAATTGCAGCCCTCATCCTGGGGAAATTGGCTTTCTTAAAATTAAGTGTTTTTGCCCTCCCAGCCGGTGTTTGTTTTTTACAGTATATGTAAAATGTAACTATATTGTGATCACTGTTACCGAGGTTTTCACAAACATTGACATTCACAACAAGCTCTGTATTATTAGAAATGACCAGATCCAACAGAGCTTCACCTCTAGTCGGGTCTTCCACAAACTGGCCCATAAAATTTTCCTGCAACAGATTGAGGAAATTTCTCTCCTTTGCAGTTGAAGCCGAACCATGACACCAAATAATATCCCGGTAATTAAAATCTCCCATTATCACTGCAGTACTCGCCTGTGCAGCCCACTCAATTTGTTTATATATTTGACTTTCTATCTCCTCCGTTATATTGGGGGGTCTATAGAGTACACCAAAAGTAGTTTTTTCAGTGTTTACCTCCCTTTCTAGTTCCACCCACAAGGTTTCAACATCCTCACAATCTTCACCCACTATTGTATCATTCACACTCACCTTCATATCGCTTCTCACATACAGACATACATCACCACCTTTCCTATTCGCCCTGTCTTTCCGAAACCGTGTAAAACCCTGTAGATTTACAGCCCAGTCATGAGAAGAGTCAAGCCATGTTTCAGCAACACCAACTATATCTATATTTTCTTCCAGTATCAAGGCCTCCAGCTCCCCCATTTTGCTTGCTAGACTTCTGGCATTTGTGAACATACACTTTAACTTGCCTTTAAATTTTTCACATTCAGTATCAGAAATGTGATTATTTGACATTATTTGGGCATTTTTATTTTCACTGCTGTTTTGTAACAAAAGGATCTCCTTATCCTGTTGTCTAGTCCTCTCCCCACAGTCTGTTTCTCCCCCACCAATATAGTCTGACCCCTCTCTAACCTGACTACCCCTTTATTCTCTACATTGACCTCCATCCTCAGCCCTAGTTTAAATACTCCGCCACCCCAGCTAGAATTCTCTCCCCCAGCACAGCGGACCCCCTTCCATTTAGGTGCAAATTATCTGAAGAATATAGTTTGTACCCCAATGAAAAGTCAGCCCAGTGCTCTAGGACCCCAAAGCCTTCTCCTCTACACCAAGACTTAAGCCATGCATTTAACTCCCTGAGTTCCCGCTGTCTTTCCTGTGATGCATATGGCACAGGCAATATTCCTGAGAATACAACCTTGGAGGTCCATCCCTTCAGCTTGTAGCCTAGTTCTTTAAAATTATTCTTAAGGCTCCTCCACCTACCATTTATTCTGTCGTTGGTTCCCACATGGACCACGACAGCTGGATCATCACCAGCCCCTCCCAGTAATCTATCCACCCGTTCCAACACATGCCGAACCCTGGCACCAGGGAGACAGCAAACCACTCGGTTGAGGCGGTCTTGGCGACAAATTATTCTATCCGTCTTCCTGATTAAAGAATCCCCTTCAACTATCAATTGTCTTGCCTTACCTGCATTTCCATCCCGCCTACTACTAGCTGGGCTGTTCTCCCAGCTGTTAGGGAGATCAGTATCCACTAGGGCTGCCATTTCTGAGACCGACACCCTCACATCATTACCCAACTTGGCAATTTTGCTTGGAATATCAGAAACAGGATTGGCCTACCTTTTCTTGGACCCCTTTCTACTGCCCCTAACTACATTAACCCAGCTACTTGCCTGATCCCGCTGACCTAGGTTTTCACCCTTCAGTTCTACCCCACTAACTGCTTGCTCAGTGAGCAGCACACTCAGCTGAAGATTGAATGAATGCATGGTTTCCAAAATAATGCAATACATTTCTACATATATATTTTTGTTTTATAACAATCCTAAGTACAGATTCTGAAATTAAATCGATTGCATATCCCATAGGTGTGCAAGCTCGCATATAGCCTACTGTACATAACCGGATATAACACACTTCTCAAAAATGCAACAGCTTACCTAGATGGGAATCCTGCAGCACTGATCCTTATAGTTTCCAACACGCCACAAGCTCTGAGCTGCTGGACGGCCCGTTTTGAGTCAAACCTTATAAAAATAAAAATCGGAACAATTAAAGCAGAAAGCAAAGGCCTTGAGGAGTTAGTCTTGAGTTATACAGCCATCATTGACCTATGTATATTTTTTGTATCTGATCTGCCCTGCATCCAGAAGACAGTAAAAGTAGGTCATATCTACTAGATTTCATCAGTTAATATCTACAGTCATGTTAGATCTTGTGAGTGGTGACTGGCCTCTTTGTGAACCTAAGTTCTTATGCACTGTACTGTTACCAGCTGGGTGTTCACTTAGAGATTGAATACTTTTCAATGAAATCACTTAAAAAGTTAGACATCAAAGACATGTGTATTCACTGGCTACAAAATAACCTTATCATTCAAATAGCCAAAAAACAGCATATCATAAAAAGTAGAGAGTAATACTGGGAAACCATATCAGTCTATAGAAGATCAATTGATTTTAGTTTACTTAAAGGGATTGTCCAGTTTTTATTTATTTGTAGAATAGGAAATCATAGTTTTCTAATATAAATGTATTAGAAATTCTGCTCACATACATTTCTTATAGTGAATGAGGCCCCTGTCACAGTAGAATGGTATAGCCCACAGATTCGTCCTGTGTAATGTATCCACAGCCTAACTGATTGCGACCAAACATGGCGTCCGTCATCAGTTCATAAAGTTAAATATAAAAAAAAAAAAAAGAAAAGAAGAATGTAAGAACTGCTCCTCACAGACACTGACAGACATAAGATGTAGCTGTATGTAGAATTTCTGCTGCTAAATAACCTATTATTCACCTGTTATATTCTTGAACACTTTGTTACCTGAAAGCCAGGGCCATACGACTCCCGCCATCTTTAGTCCATTCAGTTATCCTATGGACTAATCTGTGGGCTATACGTTTTGTATTTATTTTTTTAGACAAGGGCAACTACACTGGTATAAGGAAGATGTGTGATCCGAATTTTAAATACGTATATATTAGAAATCTGTATGATTTTCCATTCTATTAATAAAATGAATAGAACATTAAAAGTCTGACAACCCCTTTAACGCACACTTTACACAAAAGCAATAATACTTCAAGACAATTGGGAGGCATGTTACATATGTCATTAGGGCTAGCAAGTCACTTATATGTTTTTATGAACAGATGGGTAATCGGAAAATACAGCAGCTCTCACCAGCATACTGCCATCTGCTATTTATGGCAGGCAATGGTCTACAAATGGGAGGAATTGTAGAAAGTTATACTCAGTCTATAGCCTCATGACGGACAGACAGGTAAGCCTCATCGGATTCCTGTTATTTTCACCCTGCTGCCTTGTTTTTGGATTGCAACAGGAATTCAGTTATTATGAATGTATTTAGGAATTTATGTACTGCATTAAAAAAAACTGTTGTTTTGTAACAAAGTAGCTACTTACGTGAAAGCATACTTAAAATCATTTGGCTTAATACAGCGGACATAGTGAGGGGTTGTAGCATTCAGTGTCTCCATCAGAAGATGCAGGGAGTTCCTAAACTGAAAAATCAAAACCGGCAACTCATGAGAAAAAGAGCAGAAGTCTCTTACCGTACAGAGAGCATCTAGGTAAACAATAACTGAAAGGCTATCTGGTATATTTGGTAATTCAGTCTCTGCGTAAATCTCGGGCACTGATCTGAATAGAGATGTTTTTCTACACAAGGTCAAATTTATTATTCTTTCTAGAACAGTTTTCTGGCATAGAAATGTGGCAAATGCCTTAAAAGGTGCAACTTGAGCAATTTTTTTTTATTGTTAAGCATTTCCGCAGCTTACTACATTTTACTAAGAAGTGGTCGGGCCTTCCACGGCCCAAAAGACTTGCTATAATTGACGCCAGAAACTGGCGTCAATTATAGCACAAATCTACTCCAGTTCGAAGCTGGAATAGATTTGACTTTCTGCTGAATTGACGGGTAGAGAGGTACCTCATTTATTTAGAGGTGTGTGCCTCCTCCTAATAAATAAGGTGCATCTTATTCCAGCGCGGTTTAGATTAAGAATTGTCTGAAACTGCAGTCTTTATAAATTACCCCCACAGACTTCTAAGTTCACAGTGGGTCCATAGATGTACAATCCTTTTTCAGTAAATCAGTATCTACAGTAATAAAATTACGTTCTGTAAAATGAATTACATTGTATCAGTTTACCTGGTGGCCGACCGTTTTCTTATGCTCCTTGCTTGCTTGTTCAGGCTTTGGTTTGCGTAGACCTGTACGGGATAGAAGAGTACGTCCTGCGGGAGCAGTTGATGCTTGGCTTGAGGCACGCTTATCATCATGGAACAGCTCTGTCAGCAACTTAAACTAGAAAATTAGAAAATATTGTTCTCACAATCCATGCGGAAAAAGTCTCATAATAGTAAGCAATTTTGAGATTGCTGAAACTGAAATGAGTGAATGTTAGAAAAAGAAAATTGTATGTTGAGAAAATGCAAAGCTTCTACTTTAAGAAAAAAAGAATATCAGAAAACACATTCAGGCTCTGTTCACACTTGAATTGTGACTATTTTTACAAGACCCATCGTGGATCCGTTATGATCTATATTAAAAAGGCTCTGCCAGGTTTAAGTTTTCGGTTTTATTTTTTATTATCTAAATCAAATAACGCAGCACTGTGGACGTCAAAAAGTAACAAAAACCAAGTGTGTACAACAACTAAGGAGCAGGTATTATATGCATAATAGCATGCAGTACTAGACGCACAGGTTAAAAACATTGTCAGGTTTATAAGCAGATATATATATATATACACAATACATGAGCGGCTAAACTGGTTTAATGGTATTAGATATGTTATTCATTGCTATTCCTCAGGTTGTCAATGCATCTACAAGCAATAATGGGCGACCTGGTTATTAACTACGGTGTATTACCACATTTTTAAAGCATGTAAAGAAAGATCTGGTTCTTAGAGTTTTACAGGGTTGTCCTAAGCCAGCATGAAAGTAAAGTTTCTCTCCACACCTATGCTGAATTCTGTCCCCGTTCTAGGTGATTAATAGTGGACAAGAGATTCCATAAAAATCAGTATGCAACCTTATTTCTCATGTTATGACAACCAACCTTTAAAAGGGGCAGTCCACCTTGGACAATCCATCCAAATACTTCTAGGTTGTTCCACTGCTTGTACCCCAGTTATCACTTGTAATCTGTGGGGGAAACTGGCAGCAAGTGTTCAATACTCCTGCAGCACCACCACAGGAGAAACCAAGCATTACACAGTTCCCGTTGAACTGAATGAGCTATGTAATGCATGGACATGCTGGGTTCTCCACAGCAAAAAAGGCGCCCTTTGTAGCACTTTTTCTGGATAATAGATGAAAATATATTGTGGTAGATACCCCATCCCCTATTAACTCAGAATTGCATTATAGAGTATTTGAAAATGCATTAGCAAAAGCAGGCATGATATTTAATATGAAATGAAATTGTTAAAGTACTTTAAAAATAGCTTTCTTGGCTGGAGATGTGTCAGGACTGCTAAGCTGGAAGGGGGCCATCTAAAGCTTGAGAGATAGTGTTCACTTGTACTTCTATATAAAGAAAGCCATCACTTTTGCAAACTATTATAGGGGTTTTCCCATCACAGGAAGTGATTGCATATCATTAGGACATGGCATTTGTTTCCGATTGGTGGGGATCGGACGGCCAGAATACCCACCAACCAAAGATTTTCCCTGCACAGCGGCGCTGCCATCCAGGGAACAGCAAAACAGACCCATTCCCAGCAATATGCCATTGCTTTATATGATAATAAAACCCATTTAACCCCCCTGGCAACATGAAACTGACAGATGTTAGTGGTCCGCCAGAGTGAGAACCACGCTCTGCAGCAATCGGTCTAAAAAATAAATTGGCACATTTTCTAGATGTATCCTAAACACTAGATTCTGTACTGTAAATAAACCTAACCTGGGTATAATTCCGTACTCTTCCCCAACTTTGTGTGTCCATGTCTGCGGTCTTTTCTATCTGATTTGTGTCCCCCGTCTTGTCTTTTCTTAACACAGGATCCGCACATAATATCTTATGAGAATTAACCTGGTCTTATTCATAGAGGATGGTCAATTCTTTGTGTATTAATATGGTGTACTCTTTTGGATGTACTCTGCTTTAATCAAAATTTACTTCACCATAAAAAAAATAATTAGGAAATATTGCCATTTGCGGCCTGTTAGTATGGAACACATGCTAAAGATTAATAAAATGCTGCTCTCCACCTTGTGACATGGAGAGACATTTGATGAGCACAAAAAGCACTACACACAAATATATTTTCTACTTTGTCATTGGCAATTGTCATGCTGCCTTTATCACACTATTTTTCTCCCAGGCACCCCTCCTCTAGGCATAAGCGTAAGTAAAGCAACACACTAAAGCATAATAATTAATAATCTAGATACTTGATAAAAATTACCTTCTGAGGAATGTGATTCAAACAAATGGAATAAAGAAAAAGGAGAAATACAATGCAATGGTGAGATAATAAAATAAACACATTTACTCTAATGAAATAGATGAAGTATAATATGAATTTATAATATGCTCCTATTCACTCGACAAAAGTGCAGTCAACCTATTTATCACTTTCCAAATTCAGAAAAAAAAAAAAAAAACAGCATATTTGGAATCAAAAGCTATCAGTCAATGTTTACATGGGTTACTTTTTGTAATTTTGGGGTTTTGAATTCCAGCACGTACATGCAGCAGAGCAACCCGAAATCTCGGATGAATATGGAAATCGTTCAACTATGGTGATGCCCACTTACCAGTTACATGGGATTATTAAAGGTGAATCAATAAGTAATCATAAATAGGCAAAAGTTCAAAGCCAGTTTAGATGTTGTGTGTTTCTATAGACAAATGAATACAACTAAAAATGGCCATTTGCTTTTGAAACCCTCGCACAAAAAGTACGTTTCTATGTAAAACGAAAAACTAAAAAAATGTTTAGGGACACACACACACCTTATTTTGTAATGTCTAGTACTGAAGACTGAAAAACAGGATTTTTGGAGTACTCACCATAAAATCCTTTTATCGTCCAGTTCATTGGGGGGGGGGGGGGGCACAGACCACGGATATATGCTATTGCCACAAGGAGGCTTGATACTAAGAAATACAAAAGGTGGCCCCTCCTACAGGATACACCCTGTGAATAGACACTGAGCTATTCAATCTGTCTGCAAGTAGTAGAAGCAGATACAGAATAAGAGAGGCACGTCAAATACTAGAGGAGAACTCCTCAAACTGACCACCACGAACAAAAAAAACATTGAAAATACAATGTGTGGGAGCGGTGTCCCCCAATGAACTGGACGAGAAAAGGATTTTACGGTGAGTATTCAAAAAATCCTGTTTTATCGTTCGTTACATTGGGGGACACAGACTGCGGGATGTCCTAGAGAAGTCCCCGGAGGGAGGGAATAGGACATGGTCATCTATTTCACAGACGCCTGCAAGACCTTGCGACCTTGGAAGCATCTGCAAAAGAAAAAGGTGTGTACTTGACAAAATTGTGCAAAGAAGACCACATGGCCACTTTGCACAACTGAAAGGCAGAGGCCTGATAGCGCACAACCCAGGAAGCTCCAACTTCTCTGGTATCGTGGGCAGTGACTAAAAAATTGGGAAATTTACCCCGAACCCGATAAGCCTTGTGAACAACTATTCAAACCCATTGAGCAAAGGTGGCCTTAGAGGCCACCAAACTCCTCCTGGGACTCTCCGGGAGGATGAACAGGGAATTCGAACTCCGCAAGGAAGCAGTGATAGAAAAGTAAGTCCTCAAGGCATGGACAACATCCAGGTTGTGGAGGAAACGCGCCCTCGAAAAACTGGGAAATTAACAAAAGGATGGCAAAGCAATGTCCTCATTGATATGGAAAGCCGAAACAACCTTAGGCAAAAGAGGAAGGTATCCTTGTCTTGTTGAAGTGTCAGAAATGGAGAGGGGCTGGAGAACCGCCAACTCAGAGACCCTCCGGATGGAGGTCACTGTGACCAGAAAATAACACTTTCCAGGACAGAAAACTAAGGGAAATGTCTCGCAATGGTTCAAAGGGAGCCCACTGTAAGACATCCAAAACAAAATTGAGTTTCCAAGAGGAGATCGGAGGACGATAAAAGGGGACCAATTAGCCACCCACATAAAAAAAAGTTTTGACGTCAGCCTTCGATGCCAACAGACGACCGAACAAGATGTAGGTGCCAAACCCTGATCTAGACCACCCTGCAGAAAAGAGCAAATTCAGGATAGAGAAAAATGCAAGGGGGGAAGCTTGCGATCACACAACCGACGGTAAGTGCGGGCTGAAGAAGTCTTCCTAGCCTTGAGAATACTTAGAACATTCTATGAGAAACCACGAGCCATCAGAATGGCAGCCTCAGCAACCATGCCGTTAAACATAATGACCTTAAATTCTGGTGTAAGAGAGGTCCCTGAAAGAGAAGGTCGGGATGGAGAGGGAAAGGGCCACGGGACATCGGCCAAAAGGGACACGAGGTTCACATACCAACGGCGCGGCCAATCTGGGGCTATAAGAATGGCCAGAATCCCCTCTGCCTTGTGCCTTTGGAGGAGCCAAGGCAGGAGAAGCAGAGCAGGGAAGATGTACAGGAGACTGAAGTCAGACCACGGCGCAATGAGAGCATCCAGGGTGCAGGCCACCAGATCTTGTGCTTGGGAGATTAAGCAGGGCACCTGGCGATTCAACCTGGAGGCCACCTGGTCTACATCCGGGTGACCACACCTGAGACATATTTGGTAGAAGACCTCCTGGTGAAGAGACCACTCACTGGGATCCACCTTTTCCCGACTGAGAAAGTCCATGACCCAGTTGTCGACCCTGGGAATGTGTACTGCCATCAGAGCAGGAATGTGTGCTTCCGCCCTGGCCAAAATCTTTGTGGCCTTGGCCATCACAGTCACGCCGCGAGTGCCACACTGGTAATTTAAATAAACTACGGCCTTGGCATTGTCTGTTTGGACCGCACTGGGTCCCTGGACAGTGACTTCATTCAGTACAGCAGGAAAAGAAAAATGGCTCTCAATTCCAGAAGAGGCATGGGAAGAGAGAATTCCTGTGGAAACCACAGCCCCGGATTCCCAAAGATGCCCCACATCCCTTGAGACTGGCATCTGTGGAGAGCATCAGCCAATTCAATGTAAGGAAGGAACGACCCAGTCAGGAGATCCACCACCGAAGTGAGCGACAGACTGCGAGGGGGAGGATGAACTTCAGATCCAGAGAATCCAAAGATCGGTTGAAGAGGGCGATTGAAGAGGGCGCATGTGGAATTGCGCAAAGGAAACAAACAGTCTCGATCTAGGCCACCATGGTCCAGAGAACCTGCATGCAGAGGTGAAGAGAAGTCAGAACGGCTGTCTGCAGTGAAAATTTAAATAAAACATTTTGGGTACATACTCTGCTGCATTAGCAGAGATGTCTACCTCCTATGCACACTAAGCGAAGACTGAATAGCTCAGGGTCTGTGGACACTTTTTTGCTTCTTAGTTTCAAGCCTTCTAGTGGCAACAGTATACACCCATGTTCTGCGCCCCCCCCCCCCCCCAATGTACGAGAAATAGATTTTTATGGTTTCCTCCCAAGGAATCGACCGTGTAATTGGCCCACATTACATTGGTAATTCTGCAGACCTTTAGAGAATGTATTCACTAACAACAGAACTAACTGAAGCCTAAAAAGTCAAATTTCAGCTGAATGATGACTCATAGCACCAATATGACCTGCGGAGTTGAGTGCGGAGTTCGTATATTGCATCTGCAGAGTGTATATATTCTCCCTGGGTTTCTTTCCAGGCTTCAAAAAACATACTGAGAAGTTAATTGGTTTCCCAGCAAACCGCACACAAAGTGCATATGTGATAAGAAAATTAGATTGTGAACCCCACTGGGGACAGGGACAACCTGTGTGTACAGCACTGCAGAATTTGCTGGTACTATATACGCAATGGAAACTTAAAGGCTATGTATACCTTTGTAAAGGCAATATATATATATATACGGTGTATCGGTGTAGTTGGTGCAACTTTACAAATACTTTTTATTAAAAATCTGTTTTACTTTTTGAGATACCACTGCTTTGTAGTCTCTATACACCGTAGCTGTATCTAGCACTATTCGCTGAATCAGTCAGTCCCGCGGACCTAACGGGTTCAGTGACAGCGGTTCCTCTGTGTCGATCCACCTTTAAACTATCACATCTGTTATGAACTCAGATGTAATAGATTACAGGTGGATCCTACGTGCCAGAGACACGCAGGACCCAAAGTCACTGAACCCCGGGACTGACGCATGCAGTGAATAGTGCTACATACAGCTGATCTGTATAGAGACTACAGAGCATCTGTACCTAAAAAAGAAAAACTATTTAATAAAAAGTATTTGTAAAGTTGCACCAAACACACTGATACACCTTTTTATTTATAAAAAATAAATAAAAAAATTGCCTTTCAAAAGGTTTACATAGCTTTTAATAACTAAATGTCCCTATCCTGTTAACAACATGCACATACATGACTGCGGTCATCATTTTCATTAATGCCTTTTGACATCGGAGATTGTAAAAAATTCCCTACATAAAAATACCTTTCCGTTTCATGTTGGTAAAAGAGGAATGGTTTTACAGTCACAAAAAGTTCTCGGACACATTTTTGAAAAATAAGACCTGGCTTTGTTCAGAATTGTACACTTTCCTCAACAGGCGTGCACACATACTACAATGCTGGTGCGATGCTCAGCTAGTACGCCAGTCTTCATACTAGATCCTAAATGTTTTGTAATGTAAGAGGACACCCAATAAAATTCTATGAAGACCACATAACACTAAAATGAATTATTCACACAGTGAATGCAGGAGGTTAATCTATCACATGCCAAATGTACTGACACAAAGCCACCATCTAGTTAGGCTACATGAGCTCTGTGAATGTACTGTCTTCACTCACAAAAACCATCATCAATAGTAAATTGTCGAGAATTGGAAATCCCTTTGGTACACGTAAAGGTTAGAATATTTAGAATGACTATCTTCTTGGAAAAGAACATAAAATGCAATTTACCTATACAGAATTATATTCAACTCAAGTAGATTGAGAATGAATGGAGTTCTGCCACATGACCTAGTCTTCAGAGAGGTTCAATATGGTCAAGGCTTCCAGTTGCGGCAACGAACATACACATAACATTTCACTGCAGTTCTATTTCACCAACCTTACTCGCTTTGAGAACTTTGACTTGATCTTCAAACACTGTATCTTTATTCTTCTCAAGAAAGCCTTCACATTGATATTCTACCTGTAAATTATGTGATAAATGCATTCATTAACTTGTAATAACATTTTAAAAAAAAACAGAAAAGTAAATAATAGTTCAGACCCAAGATGTTTCTGCATGACATTCATAGAAAAACAAGAAAACCAGCGGTAGCTTCCGCTAAATGTAGGGTAGAGCAGGGCAGGGCAGTAATGAAGCTAAACGTGTTTAGGGTTAGAGAAACATGGCGTCTTTACATCCGTGCACAGATTGTGGGTGGTATTGCAGCTCAACTCCATGCACTTCAATGATGCCCAGCTGCAATATCAGACTCAAGCAATAGACAAGTGAGGTGCTGTACAGCCCCTTTAATTTCTCTGCATATGACCTTTACATCTGTCACTAGTCTGTCGGTGGACTTCAGACAACAGGCTAACATAAAACAGTCTATACTATCCTGACATGATCCGCATTGAAGGCTTGAATCAAGAGAATTTTTCAGGAGATCAGCATGTTACTTTTGGATCACTTGCTCAGTTAACCCTTTAGTGACCAGCCCATTTTAGGCCCTAATGACCAAGCTATTTTATTTGTTTTTCTATAGTCGCATTCAAAGAGCTATAACTTTTTTATTTTTTCGTCTACATAGCTGTATGAGGACTTGTTTTTTGTGGGATTAGTTGTACTTTTTAATAGCACCATTTTTGGGTACATATAATTTTTTTATTAACTTTTATTAACTTTTTTTGGGGCGATTATAAAAAAAACCCTGAAATTCCGCCATTGTTCTATGCGTTTTTAAATTGACGCCGTTCACTATGCGACGTAAATAACATGTTACCTTTATTCTATGGGTCGGTACGATTACGGCGATACCACATATGTAGAGGTTTTTTATGTTTTACGACTTTTGCACAATAAAAACACTGTTGACCTAAAATTATTTGTTTCTGCATCGTCGCTTTCCAAGAGCCGTAAATTTTTTATTTTTCCAACAATGTAGTGTTTTTTTGTGCTTGTTTTCTGCGGGACGAGACGTAGTTTTGATTGGTACTGTTTTGGGGTGCATGGGACTTATTGATTCATTTTTATTATGACTTTTTGGGAGGGCAATGTAAAAAAATTGCAATTTCGCCATTGTTTTTTGCGTTGTTTTTTACGGTGTTCACCTTGCGGTTTAAATTACATATTAACTTTATTAATGGAGTCATTACGGTCGCAGCGATACCATATATGTGTACTTTTTTTTTTTTTTTTACACTTTTACTAAATAAAACCACTTTTTATTTTTTTACTGTAACTTTTATTATTAATCTTTATTTCACATTTATTCTTTATTTCACTTGTCCCACTAGGGGACTTTACAGTGCGATCTTCAGATCGCTGCTATAATGCTTTGGTATTCTTCGTATACCAGAGCATTATTGCCTTTCAGTGTAAATCTGACAGGCAAACTGTTAGAACGTGCCTTCGGCGCGTCCTAACAGGCATATGTCCAGGGCAGACCTGGGGGCTTTTATCAAGCCCCCAGCTGCCATGACACCCCATCGGAGACCCGCGATTGCATTCGCGGGCCGCCGATGGGTGACAGAGGGCGCTCACGCCCTCTGTTAAAGTTAAATGCCGCGGTCGCTATTGACGGCGGCATTTAACGGGTTAGACAGCCACGATCGAAGTAAACTTCGATCGCGGGCATTGGAGCAGGAGCTCAGCTGTCATCAGACAGCAGAGCCCCGGCTTCAGCCTGCACGGGAGACCCGTGCAGGACTTAGACTAGGCTGACGTGAAAAGGCATCCGCCTAGCCTAAGGCCCCTTAGTGACCAACGTAAAAAGGCGTATTGGTGGTCACTAAGGGGTTAAAGGGAATGTTTAAGTTGACAACATAACAAAATAAGTTAATACTTCTTAATAGATTAGAACAAAAGTGCAATTCAATTCTAGATTTCTGGCTCTGAAATCAACTTAATGAGAATAAAAACCCTTTTACACAGGCTAATGATCAGGCAAACGAGAGTTCGTATGAATGTTCGCTCCCGATCATTGCCCCGTGTAGACATGGCAATGATCAGCTGATGAACGAGAAATGCTCGTTCATTGGCTGATTATATAGTTTATGTAGCACAAAATAGTATCGTCACCATCATACCTCCCTGTGTACACCGGGAGATGTGCTGCCGACATGATGGAAATGCATGGGGACGAGCGATCGTAGTAACGTCCCCTTACATTACTGATCATAGCTCCTTGTGAAAGGAGCAAACGAGCGCCGATCAACGAGCGGTCTCGTTGATTGGCTCTAGTTTTTACGGCCCATTTTAGCCGGTGTAAAAGGACCCTAACACTTTATGGTTACCTTATCAGCAAAATGCTTGATAATAAAAGCTACATTGGACAGACGTGGTTTCTCAAACAATGCACAAGTTTTGAGTTGGGTGTTGTACAATTTCTGGGCCCAGGTATTGTCTGATCCTTTGGGCATCTGCAAAACAAAAAAGTAAAAAAAATGTTTTATTTAGGAAACATACAATTACAAGAAGCGTCATCATGATTCTTCAGACCTTGCCTTCCACAATTAGAAGATATAACAACCTCTACATTTTTAGTGAAAACATCACATGACATTTTATTATGTGAAGCTAATGGATAATATAGTATTTTTTATCACTAGTTGATTTTTTAACACAGAATTTTAATAAAGTAAACATTTGTCATTGAAATATCAGTATTGTAAAATCAATTGACTTTCCTACCTTACATTCCTCATCAAGCAGGTCCAGAATACCCATTTTGGCCTCTATAAGATTGATGCAGGGCTGGTTGTCATAAAAATCAATCAGGGTCCATGGGATTTGTTCCTTCATATACTCTTCTTGTTCCAACTTAAATACATGCTGTAAAGAGGACACAAAAATGTACCTGAGAAGACTATAGAACAAGAATGCAGAAAATACAGCTCTGAGGTAAAATTCACTAAACGTTAAGAACCTAAACAGACAATGGCAAAAATGAACGTCTTAAAACTTCTATAATATATTTCTAACGTATAATTCATTATACTGGACGGAGTTCCTAATAACGAACCTGAGGCTGGATTCATACGAGCATGGCGTTTTTGTGCACGCAAAAACGTGGCGTTTTGCCTGCGCAAAAGGCACTTAACAGCTCCGTGCGGCGATGCGCGGCTGCGTGTTTTTCGCGCAGCCGCCATCATTATGACACTCCGTTTGGATGTTTGTAAACAGAAAAGCACGTGGTGCTTTTCTGTTTTCATTCATAATTTTGACAGCTGTTGCGCAAATCACGCTGTTCGTACGGAAGTCACGCCCAAAGAACGGACATGTAGTGACTTTTTTCCAGCGGACTCACGCTGAGTAAAAATCACGCACGTCTGCACGGCCCCATAGACTAATATAGGTCCGTGCGACGCGCGTGAAAATCACGCGTGTTGCACGGACGTATTTCCCGTTCGTCTGAATAAGGCCTAAGTCTGTAATTCTTCTGTTTAAAACTGTGGAGCTGAACTCTCATCCAATACCAATAGAGGAAACCTTTCCAAAAAACACTCAAGGTGGCCATACACCAGTGACTTTACTAGTGAAAACGGTTTGGGACGCAATCTGACGTATTGGACATTTTTTGCGACTGGTCATGAAGAGTCATTGACACTGATCGATGATATGTAAAGAGCATGAGCCAACAAATAGCGTCATGAAGTGTGTTCACAACCAGGTGCGCTCCTGGGAGAACATTCGCTGGGCAAGGCCAAGTTGACCTCACACGTTAATTTGATTTTATGCAGATGTCCATTTCTATCTGGCCACAGATCTGTAAATGTCGGTTACCGTCGTCCGTTTTGCCAATCGACTACTAACGAGGAGTTGGTAATCATTCGGGATCCTTAACCATGTTCCAAAAATATACTAATAGGAATTTCCTTCACTGCTAAACAATTTTAAGTCTTTTTGGCGGATATAATGCTCAGGCTCTGAGCTATTATCTGAATGTTACATAAAGTCGGCCATACACAAAAGTGAACCTCCACTTGGGATCTCCTGGTCGCCCTGACATCTGCCGACAGCTGTTCCACTGAACGCCCCAATAAAATGCATATTTGGCTCTGCCAAGGGTGTATGTGTTTTCAATGGGGAGAGGGAATAAAGCCGCGACCAAACTCCTCTGGCATCGGCGTATCTCTCGCAGGAACAAATAAATTAGCATTAACGTTTAAATCCTAAACCCCAAACTTTTTTTTTTTTTACCCCGGCATCTGCTGTCAGGGGAGAGTCAAGATCCCCATACACATTAGTCGCCAGTTCAGTCGAAATTGGCATTAATATGTATGTAAACTCAAAGGGTATGTTCACACAGGGCATAAAAGCACACAGCGTATCCAGCCTGATCGCCGCAGGGAATTCCAGTGCAGTTTTTCAGCCGGAATGTCCGCAGCGGAAAACTGCACGTAAAAAAAAAAAAGAAAAAAAAAAAAAGTTTCATACTTACCCTCTGACATCCTGCAACCAGGCCTCCTGGGATGTGGTTTCATCCCATGTGACCGCTGCAGCCTGTGATTGGCTGCAGTGGTCACATGGGATGAACCATCATCCCATGAGGCCTGCCTGGATGAAGAAGCTCAGAATTCTGGTTAAGTGCAAGATATTTTTTTTTCGTGAGTTTCTATTTTTGCGGTTTAATTTCAGCTTTTCACCCACAAATCTCGCAACATGTACTGTTTGTTGCGGGTTTTGCCTCCCCATTGAATTCAATAGGAAAAACCTGCAACTAAAAAGCAGCGATTACACAAATACAATTGTCATGCTGCGGATTTAAAAAAAACGCACTGCAGGTCAATTTCTGAGCGGTTTTCCGCTTATAGTTTATGCAGCGTGTCAATGAGATTTGTTCAAATCTCATCTATTCTGCTGCTACTGTATTACGCTGAAAATTTTTCGCAACAAAATCAGAAAATCCGCAGTTGTAGATTCTGACAGTTTCTGTTCTAACTTCTGTCAGATGTAGTGTAGTTGTGGAGACCTCGTGTGAATTCAAATCATGAAATACTTTGATATAGTCACATATATACATATAAGCGAAGTTTCCATCCATAATTAGGGTATGTGCACACGATAACTGCAATTACGTCTGAAAATACGGAGCTGTTTTCAAGGGAAAACAGCCCCCGATTTTCAGACTTTTTTTTGAGCAACTCGCGTTTTTTGCGGCGTTTTCTACGTCCGTTTTTGGAGCGGTTTTCATTGGAGTCTATGAGAAAACGGCTCCAAAAACGTGTCCTGCACTTCTTTGCCGAGGCAGTCATTTTACGCGTCGTCATCTGACAGCTGTCAAACGACGACGCGTAAATTACAGGTCGTCGGCACAGTACGTCGGCAAACCCATTTAAATGAATGGGCAGATGTTTGCCGACGTATTGGAGCCCTATTTTCAGGCGTAAATCGAGGCATAATACGCCTCGTTTACGCCTGAAAATAGGTCGTGTGAACCCAGCCTTACGATGAAACTGCAAACCCATTCATTTCTATAGGCCACAGAAATTATCTGTAAAATATAAAACATGTCCTGTTCTTGTCCGCAATTGAGGCACAGAATCGCCCATAGAAGTCTATGGGCGCTACCGCAATTGCAGACAGCTGCAGAAGTGCATCCGTATTTGTAGATCTGTATTTGCGGACAGTAAAAAACCCTTATGGTCGTGTACGTGAGGCCTAATTAAAATAGCCTTGTGTTACGGATTGTAAATGCTAGCGCGTGATCGCGGTGTGTACTCCGATCTGGTTTCACAAAAAGAAACCAAAGCTTTAGTGTATGACCACCATCAGGGTTGAGGTCCGTAACTGCTCACCAGATTGAACTGCTGCTGTAGCTTCTCATTGGCGTAGTTGATGCAAAACTGCTCAAAGCTGTTTATTTCAAAAGTTTCAAACCTATAAAGAAAAGAAGGCAAATATTAAGGATCAGCAATATGTTAATTTTAATAACATGTTCAAAGTTACTTTCAAATATTTTTTCTTGAACTTTGCTGGAGTTACTTAAAGGAGCAAAGACCGAAGTGTTTCCATTGACATTAGCAGAAGTTATACACAGTATTGGACTAGATCAGTAATTAAAAGGAGACTGGTATCTGGGGTTACTGATCAAGGTTTGTCCCCTATGACGTCCATAATCCCTAATAGTGCATATGTAAAAGTGGTCATCTTCATGAGGCAACCACAAGCTCATTACAATAAAACCACAATCCTTGGTACTAGCAAGATTGGTATGACATGGTTATTTAGTCTGGGTTCACATTGAGAGTTTTTGTTGCGTTTTGAAATGATTCCCAAAAAATTGCATCTGGAAAAACTCACGCGTTTTTAATTACCCGAGTGTTTTTACAAAGTGTTTCAGCAGTAAACACATGACCATTAAGTTCAAAAACAGATTGCAACTTAAACATTTTTAAAAAAAAGGAATGCGCTTCTGCAAAACGAATGCGTTCTTTTAAATGCGTGTCTTTTGGCAGCATTTGAAAATGAAACAAAAATGCGCAAGGTGAACCTAGACTTAGAGGCTTCAACCTTTGTTGCTCTCTGGATCAAGACACCTAGGTATGATGTACAGACCGCTTTAGAGTCATAACGCAAAAGAAACCGGTAATCAAACCTTTCTCGAATCTCGCTAGTATCCCGGGCAGGGATTTGTGGCAAATCAAACCTAAGTAAACACAGTGGGGGAAATATATTAAGACTGGCGTGTCAAACGCCAGTCTTCTACTAATGTACTTCAGCGCTAAATGCACCAAATATATTAAGAGGTGCACACTTCTTAATATATTTGGTGCATCTTTGGCTGTTCGTGTGACAGACAAACATCTATGCCTGCTGCGAGCAGGTACAGATTTGCGCCATAACTTACTTCCTGATGGAAGTTATGATAAACCGGTCGTTCCAATGGAAGCCAAGAACCCCTTAACTAAGCCCACCTCTTTTATGGTCACTTTTGGAAAGGGTCAAGAAAAGTAAAAAGTTGCAATTTTTAGCACAAATCTGTTGGTGTAAATCTGTTGATATATTTCCCCCAGTGTGTGTATACAGCCTAATCTGAATATATACACATTATCCTCCTTCTGTATGCACCAAAACATTTTTTTAAGCCATCAGAGATAAAACTACATTGAATATAAAACAATAACTTTATATTACAGGGGTTGTCCAGTTTGGGTCCACTGACCATAAGCTAGTCGCATGGTCCCGCTGCTGTTCTTTTTCCCTACAGGGGAAATGAAGGATTACACAGCAGCCTTTGAAATCGTTGATCCATCCATGTACGGCTCCAACATGCTGGATCCACCAGAGCAAGAGATGCTCTTTGTAGGTGGGACTGCCATCCTCTACTACCTCAAACAGGGCATTGGGTTAAATTGGACACAGGCTGTTTTGGCCTTGTGGACACAGGCGATTTTTTCAAATCTTACATGTGTTACTTTATGTGGTAATAACTTTGGAATGCTTTTACCTATCGAAGCGATTCTGAGATTGTTTTCTAGTGACATATTGCACTTTATACAGTGGAGGAAATAAGTATTTGATCCCTTGCTGATTTTGTAAGTTTGCCCACTGTCAAAGACATGAACAGTCTGGAATTTTTAGGCTAGGTTAATTTTACCAGTGAGAGATAGATTATATAAAAAAAACACAGAAAATCACATAGTCAAAATTATGTATATTTATTTGCATTGTGCACAGAGAAATAAGTATTTGATCCCCTACCAACCATTAAGAGTTCAGCCTCCTCCAGACCAGTTACACGCTCCAAATCAACTTGGTGCCTGCATTAACCCCTTCCCGCTCCTGGACGTACTATTACGTCATGGCAGCTGTATAGTTCGCGCTCCATGACCTAATAGTACGTCTCGGGAGTAACGGCCGTTTCGGCCGTCCTCCCGACACATACAGGAGCGGTGACAGCTGCTGTCTTGTTCAGCAGCTGTCACAGCTCCTACAGCGGGGACCGATCGCTGTGTCCCCGCTGATTAACCCCTTAAAAGCCGCGTTCTATAGAGATCGCGGCTTTTTAGGGGTTAAGCTGCCATCGCTGGCCTGCTACGCCATATTGGCCGGCGATGGTGACTATGGCAACCGGACACCAAACAATGGCGTCCGGCTATGCCATAGACGGAAGCCTAGTGGGTCCTGACAACGTCAGGACCCACTATGCTTGCTGTCAGTGAGTAGCTGACAGTTCTAATACACTGCACTACGCATGTAGTGCAGTGTATTAGAATTGCGATCAGGGCCTCCTGCCCTCAAGTCCCCTAGTGGGACAAAGTAATACAGTAAAAAAAAAAGTGTAAAGAAGTTGTGTAAAAATAAGAAAATAAAAGTTTTAAAAGTATTAAAAGTAAAAATCCCCCTTTTTCCCTTATTAATAAAAATATATAAACAAATAAACTATACATAATTGATATCGCCGCGTCCGTAACGGCCTGAACTACAAAATTATTTTTCGTTATTTATCCCGCACGGTGAACGCCGTAAAGGAAAATAATAATAAACTGAACCACAATCACAATTCTTTGGTCACTTCACCTCCCAAAAAATGGAATAAAAAGAGATCAAAAAGTCGTATGTACCGAAAAATGGTACTGATCGAAACTACAGTTCGTTACGCAAAAAATAAGTCCTCGCACGGCTTTATTGATTGAAAAATAAAAAAGTTCTGGCTCTTAGAATAAGGTAACCCAAAAAGTAAATGATTGTTTACAAAACGTATTTTATTGTGCAAACGCCATAAGACATAAAAGAACTATAAACATCTGGTATCGCCGTAATCGTATCGCCCCGCAGAATAAAGTGAATATGTCATTTATAGCGCACGGTGCACGCAGTAAAAAAAAAAAAAAGAATAAAAAAACAATAGTAGAATTGCTGTTTATTAGTCACCACGCCACCTAAAAATAGAATAAAAACTGATCAAAAAGCCGCATGCACCCCAAGAAAACTACAATGGATTCCTCAAGGGGTCTAGTTTCCAAATTGGGGTCACTTTTGGGGGGATTCCAATGTTTTGGCACCACAAGACCTCTTCAAACCAGACATGGTGCCTAATAAAAAAGAGGCCTCAAAATCCACTAGGTGATCCTTTGCTTCGGAGGCCGGTGCTTCAGTCCATTACCGCACTAGGACCACATGTGGGATATTTCTCAAAACTGCAGAATCTGGGCAATACGTATTAAGTTGCGTTTCTCTGATAAATCCTTTTGTGTTATAAAAAAAATGGTATAAAGAGGATTTTCTGACAAAAAAAAATAATGAAAATTTCACCTCTACTTTGCTCTAAATTTCTGTGAAACACCTAAAGGGTTCATAAACTTTCTACATGCTGTTGTGAATACTTTGAGGGGTCTAGTTTCTAAAATGGGGTGTTTCATAGGGGTGTCTAATATATGGCCCCTCAAAGCAACTTCAGAACTGAACTGGAACCTAAAAAAATTAATAAATGAGGCAATACTTCGCTTCTTACATTATACTGATAATGAGCCGTGCCCACCCCGAGATGACCCCAGTTTTGACCGTTTGTATAAACGGAGACCCCTATTAGACCGTTCCAGTGCCCGGTTTTCCCAAGCATTCACCCCCGAGAAGTGTATTTCTATTGATGAGTCCCTGGTACATTTTAAAGGGAGGGTTCAATTCCGGGAGTACCTGCCAGGTAAGAGGGCAAGGTATGGCGCGAAGATGTATAAGCTGCGAGAGTGCATCAGGGTATACGTACAGGTTTAGGATATATGAAGGAAAGGCCACCCCCAAACCAGACTGCATCCTGGACTACAATAGGTACATGGGAGGTGTGGACTTGTCAGATCAAATCCTGAAACCCTACAGCGCCATGCGGTGTGGTATAAGAAGCTGGCCGGGCACATCATACAGATGGCATTGTACAATGCGTACGTGCTACGTCGATGTGCAGGCCAGACGGGAACTTTCCTGGAATTTCAAGAGGTGATTATCAAGAACCTAATCTTTAGGGACCAAGAAGGGGGGGCACCCAGTACTTCTGGAAGCGGGGCCACACGCATCGTACCAAGGCGGCAACACTTCCAGGAGAAGTTCCCCAAACTGGCAAGAAGGGAAAAAGTCAAAAGAGGTGCAAAGTCTGCTATAAGAGGGCGATAAGGGATGACACAATATATCAATGTGACACGTGTCCCGAATAACCAGAGCTCTGTATGAAAGTCAGTTTTAAAATTGATCATACATCCCTTGGTTTATAATTTATCCCAATTTTACTTACCCTGATGCACTCTGCACAGCTTATCCCCCCTCGTCTTTCCCCTCTGAGCCCTGCTGTGTGTCCAGGCAGCTGATAACAGCCACATGTAGGGTATTGCCATACCCAGGAGAACCCACATTACAGTTTATGGGGTGTAGGTCTCTGGTCAAAATGCTCACTACACCTCTAGATGAATGCCTTAAGGGTGTAGTTATTAAAACGGGGTCACTTCTTGCGGGTTTCAACTGTACTGGTATTTCAGGTGCTTCTGCATACATGACTTTGCACTAGAAAATCCCCAGTAGGCCAAATGGTGGTCCTTTCCTTCTGAGCCCTCCCACGGGCCCAAACTGCAGTTTATCACAACAAATGGGGTATTGCTGCACTCAGAACAAATTGCGCAACAGAATGGGGTATTTTGTTTCTTGTGAAAATAAGAAATTTTCAGCCAAAACTACATATTATTTGAAAAAAATAATTTTGTTTTCATTCCCAGCCCAATTCAAATAAGTTCTGTGAAAAGACTATGGGGTCAAAATGGTCACAACACCCATAAATGAATTCCTTGAGGGGTGTAGTTTCCAAAATTGGGTCATTTGTGGTTGGTTTCTATTGCTTTGATACCTCTGGGGCTCTGCAAATGCGACATGGCACCCGAAAACCAATCCAGCAAAATCTGGACTCCAAAGAACACACAGCGCTCCTTTCCTTCTGAGCCCTCCCATGGGCCCAAACGGCAGTTTATCACCACAAATGGGGTATTGCCACACTAAGGACAAATTGGGCAACAAAATGGGGTATTTTGTTCCCTGTGAAAATAAGAAATTTTGATCACAAATGACATTTTATTGGAAAAAATGACAATTTTTTCATTTCACAGCCCAATTCAAATACGTGCTGTGAAAAAACTGTGCAGTCTAAAAGGTAACTACAACCATAAATGAATTCCTTGAGGGGTGTAGTTTCCAAAATGGTGTCACTATTGGGGGATTCCTACTGTTTTGGCACCTCAACACCTCTTCAAACCTGGCATGCTGCCTAAACTATATTCTAAGAAAAAAGAGGCCTCAAAATGCACTAGGTGCTTCTTTGCTTCTAGGGCTTGTGTTTTAGTCCACGAGCGCAGTAGGGCCACATGTGGGACATTTCTAAAAACTGCAGAATCTGGACAATACAGATTTAGTAGTGTTTCTCTGGTAAAACCTTCTGTGTTACAGAAAAAAAATGAATAAAATTGAAATTCAGCAAGAAAAATGAAATTTGCAAATTTCACCTCCACTTTGCTTTAATTCCTGTGAAATGCCTGAAGGGTTAAAAAAACGTTCTAAATGCTGTTTTGAATACTTTGAGGGGTCTAGTTTTTAAAATGGGGTGTTTTATCAGGGTTTCTAATACATAGGCCCCTCAAAGCCACTTCAGAACTGAAGAGGTACCTTAAAAAAAAGGCTTTTGAAATTTTCTTAAAAATATGAGAAATTGCTGTTTATGTTCTAAGCCTTGTAACGTCCAAGAAAAATAAAATAATGTTCAAAAAACGATGCCAATCTAAAGTAGACATATGGGAAATGTGAACTAGTAACTATTTTGGGTGGTATAAGCGTCTGTTTTACAAGCAGATGCATTTCAATTCTGAAAAATGCAATTTTTTCAACATTTTCTCTAAATTTTGCAATTTTTCACCAATAAACACTGAATATAGCGACCAAATTTTGTGTCACGAGAAAACATCTCAGAATCGCTTGAGTAGGTTTAAGCATTCCGACGTTATTACCACATAAAGTGAAATATGTCAGATTTGAAAAATGGGCTCTGAGCCTTAAGGCCAAAACTAGGCTGCGTCCTTAAGGGGTTAAAGACAGCGGTCTTAAATGGTCACCTGTATAAAAGACTCCTGTCCACAGACTCAATTAATCAGTCTGACTCTAACCTCTACAACATGGGCAAGACCAAAGAGCTTTCTAAGGATGTCAGGGACAAGATCATAGACCTGCACAAGGCTGGAATGGGCTACAAAACCATAAGTAAGACGCTGGGTGAGAAGGAGACAACTGTTAGTGCAATAGTAAGAAAATGGAAGACATACAAAATGACTGTCAATCGACATCGATCTGGGGCTCCATGCAAAATGTCACCTCGTGGGGTATCCCTGATCCTGAGGAAGGTGAGAGCTCAGCCGAAAACTACACGAGGGGAACTTGTTAATGATCTCAAGGCAGCTGGGACCACAGTCACCAAGAAAACCATTGGTAACACATTACGCCATAATGGATTAAAATCCTGCAGTGCCCGCAAGGTCCCCCTGCTCAAGAAGGGACATGTACAGGCCCGTCTGAAGTTTGCAAATGAACATCTGGATGATTCTGAGAGTGATTGGGAGAAGGTGCTGTGGTCAGATGAGACTAAAATTGAGCTCTTTGGCATTAACTCAACTCGCCGTGTTTGGAGGAAGAGAAATGCTGCCTATGACCCAAAGAACACCGTCCCCACTGTCAAGCATGGAGGTGGAAACATTATGTTTTGGGGGTGTTTCTCTGCTAAGGGCACAGGACTACTTCACCGCATCAATGGGAGAATGGATGGAGCCATGTACCGTCAAATCCTGAGTGACAACCTCCTTCCCTCCACCAGGACATTAAAAATGGCTCGTGGCTGGGTCTTCCAGCACGACAATGACCCGAAACATACAGCCAAGGCAACAAAGGAGTGGCTCAAAATGAAGCACATTAAGGTCATGGAGTGGCCTAGCCAGTCTCCAGACCTTAATCCCATCGAAAACGTATGGAGGGAGCTGAAGATCCGAGTTGCCAAGCAACAGCCTCGAAATCTTAATGATTTACAGATGATCTGCAAAGAGGAGTGGGCCAAAATTCCATCTAACATGTGTGCAAACCTCATCATCAACTACAAAAAACGTCTGACTGCTGTGCTTGCCAACAAGGGTTTTGCCAACAAGTATTAAGTCTGGTTTGCCAAAGAGATCAAATACTTATTTCTCTGTGCACAATGCAAATAAATATATATAATTTTGACAATGTGATTTTCTTTTTTTTTTTAATATAATCTATCTCTCACTGGTAAAATTAACCTAGCCTAAAAATTCTAGACTGTTCATGTCTTTGACAGTGGGCAAATTTACAAAATCAGCAAGGGATCAAATACTTATTTCCTTCACTGTATTAGTGAAAACATTTGGTCGATCATTTCAATATTTGTGAAAAACACCAACATTTTGAGAAAATGTGCAAAAAAAAGCATTTTTCTAAATTTAAATGTTATCTGCTTGTAAAACAGATCGTAATACCACACAAAATAGCTACGAGTTAACATTTTCCATATGTCCACTATGTTTGTATAGTTTTTTTGAATGTCCTTTTATTTTTCTAGGTTGTTACAAGGCTTAGAACTTTAGCAGCAATTTCTCACATTAATCAAGAAAATGTCAAAAATTCTATTTGTTCAGGGACCAGTTCATTTCTGAAGTGGCTTTGACGGCCTTATATATTACAAAATCCCCATTAATCACCCCATTTAAAAAACTGCACCCCTCAAAGTATTCAAAAAAGCATTCAGAAAGTGTCTTAAAGAGGCTCTGTCACCAGATTTTGCAACATCTATCTGCTATTGCAGCAGATCGGCGCTGCAATGTAGATTACAGTAACGTTTTTATTTTTAAAAAACGAGCATTTTTGGCCAAGTTATGACCATTTTTTTATTTATGCAAATGAGGCTTGCAAAAGCCCAAGTGGGCGTGTTTAAAGTAAAAGTCCAACTGGGCGTGTATTATGGCCACATCGGCACCAGAGGCTACAGTTGATTCTGCAGCAGCATCAGCGTTTGCAGGTAAGTAGCTACATCGACTTACCTGCAAACGCCGATGCTGCTGCAGAACCAACTGTAGCCTCTGGTGCCGATGTGTCCTCGCTCGTCCGACACGATGCAGGACCTGGGGCAGGAAGTGAGTGACGTCACAGCGTGATCTCTCGAGAACACGCTGTGTGTCTGCACTGCCAGAAGCTGGGCGTTCTGAAGAGAAGTGGATGATACTTCTCGTCAGAACGCCCAGCTAGTAAAAGTAGTAAACACGCCCCGATGTACGCACATAATACACGCCCACTTGGACTTTTACTTTAAACACGCCCACTTGGACTTTTGCAAGCCTCATTTGCATAAATACAAAAATGGTCATAACTTGGCCAAAAATGCTCGTTTTTTAAAAATAAAAACGTTACTGCAATCTACTTTGCAGCGCCTATCTGCTGCAATAGCAGATAGGGGTTGCAAAATCTGGTGACAGAGCCTCTTTAACCCTTAGGGCGTTTCACAGGAATTAAAGCAAAGTAATGGTGAAACTTACAAATAATTTTTTTTGCCGAAATTCATTTGTAATAATAGAAAAAAAAAATCTGCAACACAGAAGGTTTTACCAGAGAAACGCAACTCTATATTTATTGCCCAGACTCTGCAGTTTTTTTTAAATATCCCACATGTGGCCCTAGTGCGGTAATGGACTGAAACACAGGCCTCTGAAGCAAAGGAGCACCTAGTGGATTTTGGGGCCTTCTTTTTTTTTTTTTTTTTTAGAATATATTCTAAGCACCTTGTCAGGTTTGAAGAGGTCTTGTGGTGCCAAAACAGTGGAAACCCCCAAAAGTGACCCCACTTTGGAAACTACACCCCTCTAGGAATTTACCTAGGGGTATAGGTAGCATTTTGACCCCACAATTTTTTGGCTAAATTTATTTAAATTATTCACATTATTGTGAAAATGAAAATCTACTTTTTTTTCTCTGAAAAAGCTTAGATTTTTTTTTTACAAGGAATAAAAGGAGAAAAAAAAAGACCCAAGCATTTGTAAAGCAATTTCTCCCCATTACAGCAATACCCCATATGTGGTAATAAACTGCTGTTTGGACCCACGGCAGGGCTCAGAATGGAAGATTTTGCTGGAATGGTTTTCAGATGCAATGTCGCATTTGCAGAACTCCTGAGATACCAGTACAGTGGGAACCCCCGAAGAAGTAACCCCATTTTGAAAACTGCACCACTCAAAGAATTTATCTAGGGGTGTGATCACTTTTATGACCCCATAGTTTTTGTTTGCTGAATTTACTGGAAATCTGGCATGAAAAATAAAAGGTTCCATTTTTGAAAAATCTGTCCTATAAATGACGCATTTGTGAGAGACAGCATGTAAGTGAAGGAAGACACCTCAATGTTTATTGGGCTATTTCTTCTGAGTTCAGAAATACACTCAAAGTGGTCTAAATATGTTGTCTGGACATTTAGCAGTGCCTGGAAGTGAAGAAGCGCCACAACGATTTTGAGGCCTTATTTTTACTTGTGTGATTTTTGGCCACAAGCATAGGCCTGAAAAATTTGTGCAGATCATACACATTTGTTATAGTATTAGGTATTCATCTAGGGGTATTATGAGAATAGTTCGTTTTCTTATACGGTTTTTTAGAGTGTCCAATTTCCAGAATGATAAAGGTAGGGGGTGGGGTTTTTAAAAGTATAACATTTTTAATCCAGGGAGGTATTGTAGATTCGGAAGCAGTCTTTCATGCAGAGTCCGGGTTTGGATGGACAAGCGTTGCACAGATATGAGATATCCTTTCGGATACCCCTTCTACTGCAGACCGTGCCTTTTTTTTTGCTTCGCAGGCACTTCCCTTGGAAATTGCTGCCCAGGAACAATTCGGCAAACGCTACTTGGAGAAGCAAAAGTTTCCCCCACCTCGACTCCAAGTAAAAATATTTTTAGACATTTTTCTTGGTACACCAAGTATGTACCCAGGTGGCCCGCCTTTCAAAAAATGAAAAAGGAAATATACAGTGCCATCTGGACAAGGTATGCTGCAAATTTCTTGTACCAAATTTAGCTTTTTCTCATGGCACTATAGGGTTTTAAAACCTTATCATTCAGGTTAAACCCCTCCCCCCATGAATTTATTATATGCCTGTATGAACACAGGCTTCATAGTGGATGATGAGAATCCATGTATCGGGAAAGAGTGCAGCTGGTGTCATGCATAGTTGACAGCATGCATACATCTTTTTTTTCTCTATATTTGAGACACAGGACCCCCTGCTGCACCAATGCCCTGCTTTCGCCAATTTGCATGGATTGGCCGATGAGGGTCTTTGGAAGGTGTCTGGTTTTTTCGCACTGTCCCACACGCCACTTTTTTTTTGTCTAGAAGACATTTGAACAGGGGTACACTTGTGTACCAGTTGTCAAAGTACAAGTTGTACCCCTGATCAAACAGTAGGTGCAGGAGGTCCCACACGGTCTTCCCACTGATTGCAATGCAGGGTGGAGAGCCTGGGGGCTGTATTGTCCTTTCCTTCCCCCTCATAAATCCAGAAAGCATGTGTGTATCTGGTCTCAGGTTAACACAGCTTGCATTTTGATCCCGTATATGGCACGCTTGTTTAGCAAATATTGGCGAAAACTTCAGCCTGCCCTTGAAGTGCACCAGGGATTCATCTATGGATATTTCTTTGTCAGGGGTGTAAATTGCTGCAAAATTTTGGAAAAAATATCAATGAGGGGCCTAATTTTAAAAAGTCTCTCGAAATTCTGAGGGTGGGGGGCATTGAGAGTTCTCATGAAAATGAAGAAATTTATAAAGGGCCTCAAAGCAGGGTCAGGTCATTGTATTTCGGTACAGCAGACAATGATATAAAATGTCCGTGGACCAGTAGGATCTCACTTCTGGCTTTTTAGGGAGACCCATGTTGAGGACTAACCCCCAAATACTTATGCATTTCTGAACAATTGGTTGGTTGCCACCGATTGGGCTGGGCATGAAAGGAGTTGGGGTGCTTCAAAATAAATTGATGGGAATAAGGGTTCGCTTGGTCCACCAAGCGGGATCAAATTGTCTGTGAAGAACAATTTGAAAAAGCCCATTACAGGCAGCCCTTCCGTCTGCACATCAATTCCTGCCGCAGCAGTAAATTCTGGTATTTGAGGGGTGTCATTGGTTGGGGGTGACCTGTCAGCACCAGGGTCAGGCAGAACCTGAAAGGACAACAGAAAGAAGTATTTCAGCATCGCTCGCCGAGCCTGTATCAGATGCGATCATGGCATACGACTCTTTAGCAGTGTAACATCTCGCTGCCATTTTATAAATGTAGTGTATATACACACACACGTAGCTAAGTGAACTGTAACAAACAGTTTTATAACAAAGATTTTTTTTATTTGTTTTTTCACATAACACAACAAACTATTGTTGAGTCTAAGGCCTCATTCACACGACAGGGTCCGTAATGCCACCCAGCCCCCTGTAGGTAATGCCACCCTGCCCCCTGTAGGTAATGCCACCAAGTCCCCTGTAGGTAATGCCACCCTGTCCCCTGTAGGTGATGCCACCAAGTCCCCTGTAGGTAATGGCACACAGCCCCCTGTAGGTAATGCCACCCAGCTCCCTGTAGGTAATGCCACCCAGCTCCCTGTAGGTAATGCCACCAAGTCCCCTGTAGGTAATGCCACCAAGTCCCCTGTAGGTAATGCCACCCAGCCCCCTGTAGGTAATGCCACCCAGCCCCCTGTAGGTAATGCCACCAAGTCCCCTGTAGGTAATGCCACCCTGCCCCCTGTAGGTAATGCCACCCAGCCCCCTGTAGGTAATGCCACCCAGCCCTCTGTAGGTAATGCCACCCTGCCCCCTGTAGGTAATGCCACCCTGCCCCCTGTAGGTAATGCCACCCTGCCCCCTGTAGGTGATGCCACCAAGTCCCATGTAGGTAATCCCACAGCCCCCTGTAGGTTGCACCCATCCCTCCCCTTCCAGGAGAAGTCAGTGACTTCAATGTCCATATATGGACAGTTTAGTCACTGACTTCTCCGGGAGAGGAATCCCCGGCCACAGGGTTGGGGATTCCGCTTCTGAAGTGAGTGACGTCGCTGTGTCCATATATGGACAGTGTAGTCACTCACTTCTCCTGTAGCAGAATCCCCGGCCGCTTCAGAAGTGAGTGACGTCGCTGTGTCCATACATGGACAGTGTAGTCACTCACTTCTCCTGTAGCGGAATCCCCAATCCCCGGCACTCCGCACTGTGAGGAGGAGGAGGAGAGAGAGCGCGAGCGACGGAATACATGGCCATCACTCGGGACACATTCCGGTGATGGCCGTGTATTACCCGGCCCCATAGACTTCTAAACGGCCGAAAATAGGGCATGTCCCAGGTTTCCCGGGCCGTCAAAAAATCGGTCGTGTGAATAGCCCCATTAGGGGTCCATTGTTCCTACTGCAGCCTGGTGACGGCCGATTTATGAACGGCCGTCACCCGGCCGGTAAACCCTGTCGTGTGTATAAGGGCTAATGCTAACACGAAGTTCTTGGTTTTTTTGGGGTTTTTTTTTCACATAAAACACTAACACAATTTTTTTTATAACACTTAGTAACACTCACTACACTTACTGACAAGCGACGTGACGGACACAAATGCTGCGGATTGACACGGACAACTGACACGACGGATTGACGCTATGAATTGACGTAGACGAGCTAGACAACTAAATCTAAATAATTTTAAAGTGAATTATGATGAAAAAAAAAATCTCCCTTATAGCCTGGGAGGTGGTGGGGGTCGCACACTGGGTTCAGGGGATCTGGAAATGAGGGGTTATTCTTTTTATTTCTCTCTGAGTGGCACACAACACGGCACAGGCTCTGATCTCTCCAAATTCTCTTCACACATGTTCACACGATTAACAAAATACGTCTGAAAATACGGAGCGGTTTTCAAGGGAAAACAGCACCTGATTTTCAGAAGTTTTTTGGGCAACTCGCGTTTTTCGAGACGTTTTTACGGCCGTTTTCAATAGAGTCTATGAGAAAACGGCTCCAAAAACGTCCCAAGAAGTGTCCTGCACTTCTTTTGACGAGCCGTCATTTTACGCGCCGTATTTTGACAGCGACGCATAAAATTACGCCTCAATTACGCCTGAAAATAGGTCGTGTGCACATACCCTAAGAGATCAGAGCCTGTGTCTAATAATTTTCACCTGGGCCCCAGGGTGAAAACGCACTGATTGGTGGATTTGAACAGACCCACCAATCACAGCCAATCGCCGGCAAAGGACGATGCTATTGGTCCATTGTCAGTCACAAGGGACATGGGGCAGGGAGGGGGGACCATAGTTCCCATTCTGGACTTCACTACAAGTCCCGGCAACGGTTTTTAAAACTTTAAAACACAGATCCACCGATCACATAGATACCTAACATTGGACCGCTATTCTGGGTCGATTGCTGGTGACTCGGGAGTGTTAGCTGTCGGGAACAGCTGCTCTCCTGGATCCCGTTGCACACGGTCACTCACAGTGTGCACTGGGAACGGTACAGTAACTTCCCGCGAGGACTTACAGTTGCGTCCTCGTGCGGGAAGGGGTTGTTGTAACCAGACAACCAGTTTATCCAATTCCACTAAATATGATTGAGTTCCATCAGTTTCCGGTTTATAAAATTTAATTGGCTATGTGTCCAGTTTTATTCCCTGAGGTGGTCAAGGAAAACATGCTAAAACATAAAAGTTACATTGATGGTCCAATAAATGTATATAATTTAGACACCCCGTCATTTCCTTTTTTTTGCATTACAAAGCAGTAAGATATTTGGATTTAGGGGTAATAATGCACACAGAAACCTCACTCATTTGAAGTGAAACAATGCATTTTACAAAGCAATAGTAGAAAAAAAAATCAATTTTGAATACATTCAGACCATGTGACCAAACTTGCTTTGAGGCAATAGTCAGAATGCGTATCACATGACTTATGGAGCCATTACAATGTAGCAAGGAACAGAAGATTAGGACACAGCTAACTGACAAAATATAACACAAAGGTAATGATAATTCAACAAAGAACCATATGACATAATGATACTATACGTTGTGTTAATAAATCAATGACCAGGGACTTATGTAGACTGATCTAATGCAGAAGGTTGATATGCTCACCATTGCAAACACTTCACAGCACTTACAAATAGTGGCTATGTACCGTTGCGAGAAAAAGTGGTATTACCTGGATTGCTGAATTGATTACTAATAATCTGTGGTCTGATATTAAAGCTGCATACACACTTCAGTCGGCCGTTGTACGGCCGCTAATGACTGTTCATTGAAACACGGGCCGCACACGGGTGGCTTCCGTGTGCAGTCCGTTGTTTCACGGACCAAATCAATGCAAAGGCCGAGACTGTTCCGTCAAAAATGGGCAGCAGTAGGACCTGCCCTATTTTTGATGGAACGGCCGCACGGTTCCGTTAAAACAACGGAAGAGTGCATGGCCCCATTGAAATCAATGTGTCAGGGTGCTATCCGTTAACAAAACAGATCGCACCCTGATGAAAAAAAACTGAAGTGGGCATGAGGCCTAAGTCCCAATTATAGACAAACACAATGTAACTAAACTAATAAACACACAAACAGCTGTAATGTTCATGTCTTGTATGGAGAACATTTAGTGAAGCCGTCGATCCCCCCTTTAGCAGCAACCACCTCAAACGTTTCCTGTAGCTGCAAATAACATTTGCACAACGTTGAGGAATTTTGGACCATTCCTCCCTGCAAACGTGTTTCAATTCATCAAGATTTCTGGGATGCCTCATGTGCACAGCCCTCTACAGGTCATGCCACAGCATCTCGATAGGGTTCAGGTCAGGACTCTCACTTGGTCATTCCAAAACACAAATCTTCTTTTTCAACCTTTCTTTGGTTGATTTACTAGAGTGCTTTGGGTCATTGTCTTGTTACATCACCCAACGTCTCTTCAGCTTGAGGTCATGGACTGCTGCCCTCATATTCTCCTGTAAAATGTTTTATACCTTTGAATTCATTGTCCCTCAATGGTCACAAGCCGTCCAGTCCCTGAGGCAGCTAAACTATGATGCTCCCTCCACCATGCTCCACAGTTGGGATGAGGTTTGAGTGTGCAGTTTTCTTTTTCCTCCAGACAAAGCGTTGTGCATTTGTGCAATAAAAGTTCCACTTGTGTCATCTGGACATAGAACATTTTCCCAGAAGCATTTTTTGAACATCCAGGTGGTCTCGGGCAAACTTAAGGGCCGCAATGTTGGTCTTGGACATCAGTGGCTTCCTTTGTGGTGTCCCGTGAATAGTGGACACATTAATAGAGGTTTTTGCAGTTTGCAGAACCTTTCAGTAGGTCTTTTGCTGTTACCTTTGGGATCGTTCTCACCTCTTTCAGCATTGCCCGTTGTGCGTGTAATCTTAACAGGACGCCCCCTCCTATGGAGAGTAGCAAAAGTCCTGTTTTCTCCATTTGTAGACAACTATCCATGGATTGATTTACACCCAGGTCTATAGCGATGATTTTGTAGCCTTTTCCAGCTTCACGCGTCTCTATAACACGTCTTCTACAAGTGGTTTGCCTCAAGGCATGGTTCACACTAACCAATCTTTCTAAAGAACTAATTTCTCAGTTATCAGGCGGTGTGTGCCTTTATTAAATGGGCAAAGCACCTGTGAAACCCACACGTCCAATCTCATCTCCTTAATTGAAACACCTTTGTCAATTAGCTTTTGGAGAAGTCATTACCACAGAGGTTCACTTACCTGCACTGTGGAGGTTTACACAATGTGCTCAATAAAAGACATGAACAGTACGTCTGTGTGTGTGTGTGATTCGCTTAAGTAGATTGGGTTTGTCTATATTTGTGACTGATAAAAATCAGACCACATTTTATTAGTAATCAATGCAGAAATCCAGGAAATTTCAAATGGGTCACTTTTTCTTACAATTGTATTAGGTAAACCAAGCCAGTATAGCATCAAAGAGGCCTGATTGGAGCTAGATTATCTGACAATCATAGAAATAAATGGGACAAGCTGCAGTACCAGGCACGGCCACCTGTACAAAAAAAAAAGTCTCTGTGCCTGTGTAGCAAAGCAAGTACCACAGCCCCTTGATTGTGCTGGTCAGCGGGGTCCCAAATGTCAGATCTTACCGATCAAACATTGATGGCCTATCGTAAGGTCCCAGAGTGTACCTTGAAGGAAGACACCTGAGAACATGTGTGTCACTGTCTCTTACTACTAAATGCACAGAAAATGGAACCTGATAATCTCAGAATACAAAACCTAAAACCACATATCGGTAAGAGCTTTATTTTTTTCAGTTATTTATTTTTTGTAGCTATTTGTCACTCAGCATATATAATATGTATTGGTGCAAACAGTTTTATAATACAATATCGTAAGTGATACAGCCATCTAACAATATATATATATATATTTCTTTTTATTCATTCATTCAGTCGAACATATTTACCCATAAATGTCGAGGACTCCAATAAATGAATCTTGCTTGGCAGAGGACAGTAGGGCTTTATTCACATGACTAACAATCCAGCTGAACAAGTATGCATAGATGTGTTTGGACAGAGCGTCTCTAGCATTGGTGGCTTGTAGCCGTGAAATTGGCTTGATAAATGTCTCAGCGGCAGTTACAAGTTTTCTATGGCAGAGCCAATGTGACATTTCCGCATAGTCCACTCCCATGAGATCACAAAATATAAGAAGAGGTTCATGTTTTGGCTGCAATTAAAATACAAAATCAAATTAAAAAAAATGTATAAATAAGTGACAAAGTCTTAATTTTTATTCCAAAAATAAATAATGGTGCTTCCCTAATTTTGTAATTAAAAACCCATGTGCACGAGTTCGCTTAGCTCATTAAATTAAATATATACTTTTTTCAGTTTTTCCTTAATTTAGACCTATACAAAAACACACTGAACCCCCTAAACTTACTACAAAGAGGACAGAACAAATAAAAACTTTTGCCAATTGTAGAAAGGTGGCTGTTGAGGAATGTTGGAGGGTAACTAAAAACGTTTGACAAACTTCCGACATATCATAGTGAATCAGAAATTTTGATTTGTGGGGTTACGAGCACTGAGAGCCCCACCAATCGCTAAAACAAAGCGGCAGAAGCGCTTGTGTGAGTGCTCAGCCTCTTCGTTTCTGTGAGGCTTTTTCCGGAAAGCTGATGTATCAGAGTACGGGCTCATAGACTTTCTATTGAGCCCGTACTTCGATACATTGATTTCCGGAAAAAACCGAACAGACACGAAGTGGCTGAGCGCTCACATGAGCGCTTCGTTCTAGCGATTGGTGGGGGTCTCAGTGCTCAGACCCCACCAATCAAAACTTCTGACAGGTCACTATGACATCTCAGAAGTTTGTCAAACGTTTAAAGTTACCCTTTAATACTGGTGTGTGTGTTTTGTTTTTTTAACTGTAGTGTCTTCTTTTCCTAACTGATCAGAGGGAAGCCCCAGCCTGTAATCCTCTTCCTAATAGATCAGCTGATTCCACTGCGGCAACTAAAGCATATTACTCCCTACAGACTTAATTTATGACTAAGGATCCAGGAAAGGGCAGCTCCCGCAACAACTTTTTTTGTGGGAAAACAATATAGATCAGCAGAATAATCCACTTCAAATCAATCTATTCCCCACAGTTAGTTGTGGTTGTTAGGTGCTGCCTATAGACATGAAGACTGCGTAAATTAGCCTGATCAGGGAACTATATGATAATGACATTACTTCAGCAGGTGCAATCCTTCCTCAAGTAAAGGTCCCCCATCCCAACATTAGATAAGCATGTGCCGAAAACGACACCATAAAAAAAGTCTAACTACAAACATAACATAGTTACGAACGATGAGAAAAATACAGAAGTCCATCCAGTTTAACTTTATTTCCAGTTGATCCAGAGGAAGGCCACAAAAATTATTTCCTGACCTCAATACAGCAATCAGAATAAATCCCTGGATCAATTAAACATCTACCAAATCTTGTAACCATAAGGGTATGTTCACACAACCTATTTTCGGGCGTTTTACGCCTCGTATAGCGCCTGAAAAGACGGCTCCATTACGTCTGCAAACATCTGCCCATTGCTTGCAATGGGTATTACGATGTTCTATTCAGACGAGGTGTAATTTTACGCATCGCTGTCAAAAGACGGCGCATAAAAAGACACCCGCGTCAAAGAAGTGCAGGACACTTCTTGGGACGTTTTTGGAGCGGTTTTTCATGGACTCCAATGAAGAACAGCTCCAATTACGTCCGTAATGGACGCCATGAAAAACGCGAGTACATGCAAAAATGTCTGAAATTCAGGAGCTGTTTTCGCCTGAAAACAGCTCTGTAATTTCAGACGTATTTTGCGTTATCGTGTGAACATACCCTAACTTATAAAATATTACTTTCATGAAAATGCTAAACATTTCAATGAATTTGCCATGACAACATTCTTCTTCAGAAAGTTCCATAGTCTCCCTGCTCTTATGGAAAATAATTCCCTTCTATGTTTATGTGGATATCTTTGGATGCTCCTTTGTAATAGTTACAGTTCTGGGTATAAACGGATCATGAGAGAAATCTCTGTATTGACCTTTGATATATAAAATATGGCAGTGAATGAATTATAATATGTTCTAGTTGACATATATATATATATATATATATATACACATACACACACACACAAACACACACACACACACTATGCAATGCTAAACAAGACTTACCGGAATTAAACAACTGTCAGAATCCCGCGACTTAATCTCCACATTTCCCAAGTGGAGTATGGCAGCTAAAATCCGAAAGATTCCATTCTGATACTGATCTCCGATTCCTTAAAACAGCAGTATACGCAAAATGATCAATTACACGTAGACTTAAAAAGGGGATTTCCAGAGAGAGAATGCCAAAGGCCTTTCTTCAGGATAGGCCGTTAAAATCTGATCAGTGAATCTCATACTGTCAAAGCGCTGACGCACTTGTAGCGGCGCTTTACAGTATTGAGTAGTAAAGGGAAGGGGAATCAGGGCTCGTATGAGCGCCGCAGCTGGTCAGTGGAGATCCTGAGAGTCGGACCACCAGTGATCAGATATTGATGGCCTATCTTGAGGACAGGTCATCAATTTTCTTTCTCCGGAAAACCACTTTAACAAGGCATATTTAGTAGATATAACAGTGGTCAAAGGAAGGGACACAGCACAACCCACCTAGTAATGAGCAAGCGTGCCTTGTGTTCTTTAGCTCTTTTGCGTCATCAACTCCATCAATCACAGGGCTTCTCCCTTGCTTGGTATAGTGGAAACTGTTGGCACTCCCTATTATAAAGAAGTTACATGCATTACAAAATGTGATCACCATTTGTGGGAAAAAATGAAATGGAAATACCTTAAAATAACCTAAAAAGAGGAACTGTAATCCCCTGGACTGGGGTTTGGTCTTACATTGCATTTAGCATGCAGAACAGAGTTCTTAGGCCATACGGACCCGAGTGATGCATTGCTGTTCTTCTCTCCAGTGTGCAGTAACTAACAATGATGCAATGATAGGGAGCAAAGATTTTCTCATTCACTGACTAAGTTATTTTTATAACCAATGTCATATGGAAAAATTAAAGTGACATCACACATGGTCACATAGCATATATCCATAGGACCCAATGAAAACCAACTGCAGGTGACAGGTGCGGTGATACCGGCAGCTTGACACTACCTCCTGAATGTCTGCCATGTGGGCCTAGCTATCTTCCAAACCAGTAAAGAGGCCTTGTAATATCTGTCACATACCAAGTTTAAGGACATTGAACTCTGGTAGAGAGGCAGATGCACACAGTTGGTAAAATATGTGATAATTTCTTTCCTCTTCTGCCTAAAAACAAAGAATATACATAGAGAAAAGCCAATACAAATATTACTGCATAGCAAACACAAAGGGAAAACTCAGAATTAATTGAAAACGATGGAAGATGTCTGGCTCAGCAAGCATTAAATCTCACAGGTAACCCTATGCGTATTGAGCAGTGTACAGGCTTATTCAGTCTTCATTTATATATGCAGAAACTCTATTCATTTAGATTTTGGAAACATTTCAGTTCTAAAAAAGGTGCATAATGACTAATAAAATAATCAATAATGCAAACTATTGATGGCTTGATTCTATAGGAATTTCTAACCTTCTCTTATTACTGAACCAGTCTAAGGCAAGATCTAAATCATACTATATCATAGCCTATGAAGTCAGATAACAGAAGATGGGTGGCCATGAATGAAGGCCAGATTAATCACAGTAAGATTAACCCACTGCAGACTACTTTGTACAGCTGTTCTGATATTACATCATAAGATCACTGAATAGGAGGTCTACAACAGTTAGGGACCATGAAATGTACAGTGGCTGGGGAAATGCGATACAAAATAGTGTGTGCGCTAATGTGTATATATTGATGGAGTCCTAGTAACCACTTAAAGGGAACCCGTCATGCGGAAAATGCAGTCTGATCAGATGGCAGCATATTATAGACGACGAGGAGATGAACAGGTTAATGTATATTTGTGTAGCAAAAGATTCAGTATAACTTATTTATTCATTTAAACCTATGCTCATTCCGGGCTTAGGAGTTCAGTGGGTGATCCTACTCAGAAATTGATAGCACTCCTTGTATACAAGTGTGCATACAGAGATCGCTATAAGTGATTAGGACCGCCCACTGGACTCCTAAGCCCAGAATGAGGAGCGTTTTAAATAAATATTTACAAGTTATACTGAATCTTTTGCTACAAAACTATATATCAATCTGCTCAGCTCGTCCTGCTCTATAACATGCTGCCCACAGATCAGACAGCATTTTCAACATGGCAGGTGCCCTTTAAATAGTAAACATTGATCAGCCATTTTCAAGGTCATTACTAATAGTGCAGTAAAAGAAAAGGAAAAAAAAAATTAAAATAAAAAAATACTCAGAATCTCCTGTATAGACAGCAAAAAATGTTTTTTTTTTTCTAGGACCATTTTGATACATGAATGTGCTGTTCCCTCATGTTTACAGTCAGGCGGCGCATACAAGGAGCAATATTTATCTGTCCAATCAAAGCATCAGGCTAAGGCCAACTATAAAGCATTGCTAAGGATCAGAAGCGATCAACAATAACATAAGGACATTTTCATTTTTTTTTATCAATCATTACACGATCCCTCTTATTTTCAATGACCAGGGATGATGGTGAGAGATCATAGTGTGAATGGCTGTCATTCACTATTACAGTGAAGCTCATACCTGAAACACCACTCTTGATTTCTCCAGTAAGTATGTCCTCATGTGAGCACCAATTATCCGGTACCTCTTATCAAAACCAATCTCTATGTATTTTCCAAAGCGACTACTGTTGTCATTCCTTGTGGTCTTTGCATTCCCGATTGCCTTTAAAAAAAAAAAGAATTCACAAGCTAAAAATAATGCAAGATCAATGAGGAGAATATAAACTTAGATGCATTCTCTTTTTGTATGTTAATAAAGCTTAAAGGGGTTTTCCAAAACAAAAATTAAAATTTTTAAATGTGAGATTCTGGTTAGGGATGGTGTAAGAACACTGCCCAGCTTTTTTTTTTTTATTCAATTTACTTACTGCACTCGCGCTGCGGTCGATTTGCGCTTTGTTTACTTCTGATTCTTCCGCTTGTCGGCCGTTTCCTGTAAGGCTCATTGCTTAAATTTGGCACAGGCGCTGTGACCGCAACGGATTGGGCATACGTGGTGAACACGGTTTGTGTAGCAACCACGCATGCTCAGAGACGGCTGAGAAAGAGGACCAGGTCCGCCCCTTCTCTCAGTGTATAGTGACGTCAGAAATGATGTACCCGTTCATTGAGCTGGCCGGAAAAGGGAAGTAATAGCTGATGTACGGGCAGGGCCAGAAGTTCTGATTTTACTGTTGGAGACGCATCACGTGACCGGCTTTGAAATCGGGTGTTCGAAACAACAATGCAAACGCAAGTACATTATAAACTGCATTCATTTTAGATGTTCAGTTAAATATGATTAAGTAAATTGGTTCCGGAAAACCCCTTTAATTGTATAATTAAATGTTATGCAAAGGTCTAATACACAGTTTTTTTTAGTAGGCAGTAAATGAGAACTTCCAAACACATCAATAAAAAAAATAAAAAAAAAAATAAAAAAGTTAGGACTCGGCAGCAAATTTTTCAGTGTGTTGGTAACTGGCTCCTGGGAAAACAGCTCCTGATTTTTAGCCGTTTTTTAAGCAACTCGCGTTTTTCACTGCCGTTTTTGGAGGCGTTTTTCTATAGAGTCAATGAAAAACGGCTCAAGAAGTGACATGCATTTTTTCGCGGCCGTTTTTCAAAACGCCCACGTAAAAAAACGCCCAGTCAGAACAGAATGCTGTATTTCCCAATGGGCAGATGTTTGAAGGCGTTCTGCTTCCGATTTCTCGGCCGTTTACAGCCCGAAAAACGGCCGAAAATAAGCTGTGTGAACATACCCTAACAATAGCTTATTCACATACATCCAATTACTTTAAAAGCACCAATTGATTTCCCTTTTTACCTATAGCCCAGACAATATACCGTACTGATACGTTTTAAGACATTTTATCTCAACCAATTCTCACTCTCAGTGCGGACTTGAGCATTAATAATCGGAAAGAATGTATAAAATTCCACAGATCTAGGTTTAACTACTAATTGGTTTATGCATTCACCCATGTGACCCTCCTCACCCATGTAAAATGGCCTAAAAATTCTCAAAAATCACTGGTGGAGAACATATCCAATTAACCCACAAAAGAGATGTCGCCTGCATATGAAGGATATGTCATTAAAGGGGAACTGTCGCCTCTCCGGACATGTCTGTTTTACTAAATAATTGCATTCCCTATGAAATAACATTGCTGGAGAATTTTTTTTTTAGAACTCGACATTAATACCGTTCCTCTGTTATTCCTCCCAGTAATATGTTAATAAATTGACAACTGGTGTTACCTGTGTATTTCCCTACACATACTGACAATGTCCAATCAGTGCTAACAGAGTGAGTCTGTGGGGACAAGCCTCTTTGACAAGTGAAAAAGTGACATTCAGTTGTTCATTTATTTCTAGGAGGAATAAGAGAGGAATGGCACAAAGCAGAGTTCTAAAAAAATAAAAAAAAGTTTCACAATTCATTCGTGGGAAATTCAAATATTTACTAAAAATAGACACGTCAGGAGAGGTGACAGGTCCTCTATAATGATAGTCCTGACATACTTCGTGCAATATATTGCAGAAAATGCTGAATGGCAACAGCTGTTACAAACTTCCAAAAAGCTGTGTGCAGATGTAGCAGAGGCGAGTGTCATTTTTGCACAGCTCATCTTGACATGGTGTTATCTGCATAGGACGGTCTGCAGGTAAACCTACCGACGCGTCGAAACACAGCGATTATAGAAGTGCAAAATAATGAACAAATGACTAATTCAGCTTTGTGGTTGCAAGATACTAGCAAAAAAAAAAATCAAGATAAAAAAAAAAAAGAAGAAGAAAAGTGAAGTAGAACATTTCCTAGGCATGTAAATAAGACATATAGAGCAGACGAGTAAGTGTTTTATGAATAAACAGAAGCCCGCTATAATGCTAGACAGCACCCTCCTGCATATAGACATCAGACGGTATTATGACGTGTCTTTCCACATGATTCTTGACTTGCATGTAAAAACCAGACTAAAATACATTATTCTCCGTGGCAAGTCTGTACAAGAGAAGGTAGTGTCCTCGAGCTCCTACGCGGCTGCCATGTGATAGGTATTTTTAGGTTGTTGCATTTGTACACAGTCCTTCTATCCACTCAGGAGGTGCTTTAAATATTTTATGATCTGTGGGATTCTGGGAAAAGATGCAGCAAGCGAGTGTTCATATGAATATCATGAGCATTGATTTCCTGGCCTTTTTATTGACCAGGTTAATGGTGGTCACTGACCTAGTGAGACTGTTGTATCATTTAAGAGCAAGTTCACAACTAGCACTTAGTTATGTGGATAAAGGTCGAAACCATGAACCATTCATGAATATTGGGAGAGCTGAACAGGCCGAAGCACGAGACATCCATGATTGATAGATACAGAGTGTTCCAAAAATCCCAGTCTATATCTATATATACCACAAAATTTAAACCTTGTTAAATCGAAATTTAGTTTAAATCGAGTTGTGTTTTACAGTTTCCGGTCTTTGAAAGCCACAGTTTACAGTAATGAAAAGATCATAATATAAAGATGTTAGCACTGCCGACGTGGAACCCTAGGGCTGAATCTAGAAGTTTTGTGTATGTTTCTTTGTTGGAATCTACTCATCTTGAAGAGCTGTTTAAGGCTGCGTTCACACACAACCTAAAAATGTGTTGCATGTGGATATTAGTGCATATATATCCATGGATTTTTCCATTTGCATAGCAATGAATAATAACCTCTGCATTTCTGCAACAGATATTGTAGGGACTGCTGTGGATTTAAAGATCCGCAGCATGCCTAGAGTCCGCTACAGATTTGTTGTACTTTGTGCGGAATTCTGCAAAAAATAGGCAAGTTTAAACATAGACTAAAGGGTGAGGATTTTTTCTGTGGCATAAATGGGTGTGGTGTAATTGAAGTGGGCGCGGTTGGACCCAAGTAACATAGTACTGAAATGCACTGCCCAAATATGGTCATCCAGTTCAAAAATAATACTGCAGTACAGAGCCACATAATGCTGCCATACAGTGCACAAATAATAACACCATTAGCAGTGTGCGGAAATAAAATAATTCAGATTAATTATATGTATGCACCCAGGGGCATAACCAAGACAGACTGGGCCCCATAGCAAACCATTGACTGGGCCCCCTACCCCCACAACCAATGCCCCCCACCCCATAACCCTCGCCCTCCCAACAATGAACATTTATCAGTTCTGTGTGCAATGTAAAAATACAGCTAGGCTGGCAAGTGTACTCATATTAACCTTACAAATATTGTAACAAACAGTTATGCACTGATAATGTAAAATTGTATCACTTAATTATGTGATTTAATGGTCATAATAATAAAAAAAAACTGAACTGCTCTAGAGCCTCCTCAGCCATGTAAGGCGCGAGACACCTAGACTGGACCGTTGTGTAGGCCGACGTGACCCAGTGATGTCATCGCACCAGCCTGCGCAGGAATCCTGTCCCAGCATCTTATATGCTGTAGCCTAGTGAATGGTGGTGCAGGGAGCTAAAACCCTGCTCCACCATAGTATTCCTGCAGTGGGCCCCGTAGCAGCCGCTATTGTTGCTATAGTGGTAGTTCCGCCACTGCATGCACGCAAGTGTCTATTTAAACATTCTGAGGATTGCAAGACAGCCGATTGTGACAAAGTCACAATCGTTAAAGTGTTTAAAAACGAAGAAAAATCAGAGGAATTGACGGGTCTAAACTTACAGAATGGAAGGTATAATGCAGTTCATTTACTAAACATGTGGGGAGGGAGCTGGCCTTGCTACATAAATCTTACAGTAATAGGTATTCCTGGATTTGTTGGTTGCTTCTTCACTTTCTCATAGTTCAAATATCTAAGGAAGTAAATACCCAGGGTGTTTACATAACAACTGTAAACAAGATATAGTTTTTTCTAAAGCACAATGCACCATTTATTCTGAAAGCCATGACTGACAATGCTGATCAATCTTTCAACCCTTGGGAAATTGGTCATAAGACTGTAGTCAGACACACTGTTGAATTTATTCTTGTATGAAGAACATTCTTCTTTTTTTCTCTAGGGCCAATGTAAGTTTTTTTTTTTAAAGATAAAAAAAACTTCTACAATACGAATGTATGAATATATATATATATATATATATATATATATATATATATATATACACACATATACACACTGAGAGTGAGAGTGTGTGAGAGTGAGAGTGTGTGAGAGTGAAAGTGTGTGTGTAGTGGCAGGAAGGAGGTGAAGGGAACAAGTGAGCCCTAATCTACACGCCGCCCTGTCCCTGCCTACTTGCAACGACCCGCCCTAGGCGACGGGGTACAACTTGGCGGCGGTCCCTACGCTGTCTAAGTGCAAGGGAGTACAAACAGGGAACACGCAAGGGAAGGGGCAGTAGCCCACGGAACGGTGAATGAGTCAGTCAGGATCAGGATGTAGTGGAGTATACCAACGAGAGCACGGAGCAGGAAGCAAGCCAGGGGCAAAGCGAAGCAGGATCAGCGGAACTGAAGCAAGGCAGAAGCACGGCAGAAGCAGGCTGGAGCAAGGCACCAGTGGGGCCAGGAATCCAAGAAGAATAACAAGCACTGAGGAAGAGAACACGGCAGGTATAAATGGACAGGGGGCGGAGCTAACTCCGACTGACCAGGCCGCGATAGGCTCTCCCACTCCTGAGCCTGCCACCCTGGTTGGTGGGTGCCGGTGTCAGTCTAAGAGGTCTGGCCTCAGGTGTCGACTGATTAATCCCGGGAGTATACACAGTCGTAGTACCTGGCAGATCCTTTACAGTACTCCCCCTTTTATGAGGGGCCACCGGACCCTTACTAAGAGGACCCGGTTTAGTGGGGAAGAGAAGGTGGAACCTCCTGATCAATACCCCAGCGTGAACATCACGAGCAGGTACCTAAGTCCTCTCCTCCGGCCCGTATCCTCTCCAATGGACCAGGTACTGGAGGGAGCCCTGGATCATCCTACTGTCCATAATCTTGGCCACCTCGAATTCCACCCCCTCAGGGGTGAGAACGGGAACAGGAGGTTTCCTCGAGGGGGACCAGGACGGGGAGCAGCGTTTAAGGAGGGAGGCATGGAAGACGTCATGTATGCGAAAGGATGGGGGCAGCTCCAGACGGAAGGATACAGGGTTGAGGACTTCAATGATCTTATAAGGTCCAATAAATCGGGGAGCAAACTTCCTGGACGGGACCTTAAGGCGCAAGTTCCTGGACGACAACCAGACCAGATCCCCGACGACAAACCGGGGGTTAGCAGAACGTCTACTATCAGCCTGAATCTTTTGTACGCTCTGGGACGCCTCTAGGTTCTTCTGAACCTGGGCCCAGACTGTGCACAGTTCCCGATGAACGTCCTCTACCTCGGGATTATTGGAACAACCAGGAGAAACGGAGGAGAACCTTGGGTTAAACCCGAAATTACAGAAAAACGGGGAGACCCCTGACGAGTTACTGACCCGGTTATTCAGGGAAAATTCGGCAAGGGGAAGGAATGAGACCCAATCAAATTGACAGTCAGAGATGAAACACCTTAAATATTGTTCCAGGGATTGGTTAGTCCTTTCCGTTTGGCCATTAGTTTCAGGATGGAAGGCGGAGGAGAAGGACAGATCAATCTCCAACTTTTTACAAAAAGCTCTCCAAAATAATGAAACAAATTGTACCCCTCTGTCAGAAACGATATTGACTGGGGCCCAATGGAGACGCAGGATGTGTTTAACAAACAAAGAAGCTAACGTCTTGGCGTTAGGTAGTTTCTTAAGGGGCACAAAGTGGCACATCTTGCTGAAGCTGTCTACTACCACCCACACCACCGACTTGCCCTGAGATGGAGGCAAATCGGTGATAAAATCCATGGAGATATGGGTCCAAGGTCTCTGGGGAATGGGCAAGGAACGTAGTAAGCCCGCATGTCGGGACCTAGGGGTCTTGGACCTAGCACAAACCTCACAAGCGGCGACGTAAGCCCTAACGTCTTTAGGTAACCCAGGCCACTAATAGTTTCTGGTAATGAGGTGTTTGGTACCCAAGATGCCAGGATGACCAGATAGTGCGGAGTCATGGTTTTCCCTGAGTACCCTTAGCCGGTATTGCAGGGGGACAAACAGTTTGTCCCCAGGGAGGTTCCCGGGAGCTGAACCTTGATCAGCCGCGATGTCAGAAGCTAAATCAGAATCAGTGGCAGAAACGATTATACCAGGGGTTAAAATACAAGCAGGATCCTTCTCGGAAGGAGGATTGGCCATGAAACTACGTGACTGGTGTCTGGCCCCCTCCAGGAAGTGACGCCACTCTTCAAAAGCCCATTTAATGGCTAAAAGTTTGCGGTTGCCAATATCATAGTTACTCTCCGTGGGCGAAAACTTCCTAGAGAAGTAAGCACAGGGGCGGAGATGGGTGAGGGAGCTGGTACCCTGGGACAAGACGGCCCCCACTCCCACCTCGGATGCGTCAACCTCCACAATAAATGGCTCCCTTTGGTTGGGCTGAACCAGCACGGGGACCGAGATAAAGCACTTCTTGAGGGTCTCAAAAGCCTGGACGGCCTCAGGGGGCCAATGGAGGACATCAGCACCCTTGCGAGTAAGGTCCGTAAGAGGCTTAGCGACGAACGAGAAGTTGGCAATAAATCTCCTGTAATAGTTAGCGAACCACAAAAAACACTGTAGCGCCTTCAGGGAGGCAGGTTGGACCCATTCCGCCACAGCCTGAACCTTGGCAGGGTCCATGCGGAATTCATGAGGAGTGAGGATTTGACCTAAAAATGGTATCTCCTGTACCCCAAACACACATTTTTCGGTCTTCGCAAACAGATTATTTTCCCGGAGGACCTGGAGGACCTTCCTGACATGCTCCACGTGGGAGGACCAGTCCTTGGAAAACACCAGTATGTCATCAAGGTACACTACAAGAAAATTACCCAGGTAATCTCTCAGAATTTCATTAATAAAATTCTGGAAGACGGCAGGGGCATTACACAACCCAAAGGGCATGACCAGGTATTCGAAATGACCTTCGGGTGTGTTGAATGCAGTTTTCCACTCATCCCCCTCTTTGATGCGGATAAGGTTATATGCCCCCCGTAGATCGAACTTAGAAAACCATTGGGCCCCCTGAACCTGATTAAAAAGATCCGGAATCAAAGGAAGGGGATACTGGTTCCTTACGGTGACCTTATTCAGGTTCCGATAATCAATGCACGGCCTAAGACCACCATCCTTCTTCCCACGAAGAAGAAGCCAGCACCTACAGGAGAAGTCGAGGGGCGAATGAAACCCTTGGCCAGGCTTTCTTGGATATACTCCCTCATAGCTTCACGTTCAGGACATGAAAGATTAAATATCCTACCCTTAAGAAGCTTGGCACCAGGCACCAAATCGATGGCGCAATCGTAATCTCTATGAGGGGGCAACACCTCGGAGGCCTCCTTAGAAAACACATCAGCGAAGTCCTGAACAAACTCAGGAAGCGTGTTTACCTCCTCCCGGGGAGAAATAGAGTTAACCGAAAGATATGACATCAGGCATTCACTACCCCATTTGGTGAGATCCCCAGTATTCCAATCAAACGTGGGATTATGCAGCTGCAACCAGGGAAGACCTAATACCAGATCGGACGATAATCCCTGCATCACCAGTACAGAGCACTGCTCCAAATGCATGGAGCCAACAAGGAGTTCAAAAACAGGAGTATGCTGAGTAAAATAACCATTAGCAAGAGTGGAGTCGATACCCACTACCGGGATAGGATAAGGCAAATCAATAAAAGGCATTTTTAGAGACCTAGCAAATTCCACAGACATGATATTAGCAGATGAGCCAGAATCCACGAAGGCACTGCCCGTGGCAGACCGGCCAGCAAACGAGACCTGAAAGGGAAGCAAAATTTTATTGCGTTTCATATTAACGGGAAATACCTGTGCGCCCAAGTGACCTCCCCGATGATCACTTAGGCGCGGAAGTTTTCCGGCTGTTTATTCTTGCGCCTGGGACAGGTGTTCAGTAGATGCTTGTCGTCCCCACAATAGAAGCAGGGACCATTCTTCCTGCGAAACTCTCTACGTTGTCGAGGGGACATGGAGGCCCCGAGTTGCATAGGTACCTCCGAGTCCTCCGTGGAAGAGCGAGGAGACGGGACCTCGGGGGGAATCGCAGGGAAGTCAGAGGGGAACACATTGAAACGTTCAAGCTGACGTTCCCGGAGACGTCGGTCAAGTCGTACTGCTAGGGCCATAACCTGGTCTAGGGAGTCAGAAGAGGGGTAGCTAACCAGCAGATCCTTCACTGCGTCAGATAATAATAACCTAAACTGGCACCTTAGGGCCGGGTCGTTCCACTGAGAAGCTACGCACCACTTTCTAAAATCAGAACAGTATTCCTCAATAGGTCTCCTACCCTGACGTAAGGTCACCAGCTGACTCTCGGCTAAGGCAGTCCTGTCAGTCTCGTCGTAAATGAGTCCGAGGGCAGAGAAAAAACGATCAACGGAGGAAAGTTCAGGGGCGTCAGGAGCCAAGGAGAAGGCCCACTCTTGGGGCCCTTCCTGGAGTCGGGATATAATGATACCCACCCGCTGGTTCTCGGAACCTGAGGAGTGAGGTTTTAGGCGGAAATAAAGTCTGCAACTCTCCCGGAAGGAGAGAAAAGTCTTACGGTCCCCTGAGAACCGGTCAGGTAACTTGAGGTCGGGTTCTAGAGGTGAGGTGAGGGGTACTACTAAGGCAGCATCACCCTGGTTGACCCTCTGAGCCAGGGCCTGGACCTGTAGGGAGAGGCCCTGCATCTGCTGGGTCAGGGTCTCAAGGGGGTCCATGATAGCGTCAGCGTAGGAGAAATGGTAGACTAGGTATGGGCTTGTTATTATGTAGTGGCAGGAAGGAGGTGAAGGGAACAAGTGAGCCCTAATCTACCCACCACCCTGTCCCTGCCTACTTGCAACGACCCGCCCTAGGCGACGGGGTACAACTTGGCGGCGGTCCCTACGCTGTCTAAATGCAAGGGAGTACAAACAGGGAACACGCAAGGGAAGGGGCAGTAGCCCACGGAACGCCGCGAGGAAACGGAGCGGTGAATGAGTCAGTCAGGATCAGGATGTAGTGGAGTATACCAACGAGAGCACGGAGCAGGAAGCAAGCCAGGGGCAAAGCGAAGCAGGATCAGCGGAACTGAAGCAAGGCAGAAGCACGGCAGAAGCAGGCTGGAGCAAGGCAGCAGTGGGGCCAGGAATCCAAGAAGAATAACAAGCACTGAGGAAGAGAACACGGCAGGTATAAATGGACAGGGGGCGGAGCTAACTCCGACTGACCAGGCCGCGATAGGCTCTCCCACTCCTGAGCCTGCCACCCTGGTTGGTGTCAGCCGGTGTCATTCTAAGAGGTCTGGCCTCAGGTGTCGACTGATTAATCCCGGGAGTATACAGACGTAGTACCTGGCAGATCCTTTACAGTGTGAGAGTGAGAGTGTGTGAGAGTGAGAGTGTGTGAGAGTGAGAGTGTGTGAGAGTGAAAGTGTGTGAGAGTGAGAATGTGTGAGAGTGCGAATGTGTGAGAGTGCGAATGTGTGAGAGTGAGAATGTGTGAGAGTGAGAATGTGTGAGAGTGAGAATGTGTGAGAGTGAGAGTGAGTGAGTGAGTGAGTGAGTGAGTGAGTGAGTGAGTGAGTGAGTGAGTGAGTGAGTGTGTGTGTGTGTGTGTGTGTGTGTGTGTGTGTGTGTCACAGAGTATTGCGTGCAGTTTCGGGCACCAGTGCACAAGATAGACTTAGTAGAACTAGAGCAGGTTCAAAGTTGGGCAACGAAAGTAATAAATGGAATAGGTGGACTACAGTAGGCAGAAAGATCAAAATTAGAGTTATTTCGTTTAGGCAAAAAACAAACATTTCTCATCTCTTTATACCCAGGAGTGTAAGGCTATGTTCACATGCTTATTAAAAAAAACTTCTGAAAATACGGAGCTGTTTTGAAGGGAAAACAGCTCCTGATTTTCAGCCGTTTTTTTTAAGAAACTCTTGTTTTTCACGTACGTTTTTGGAGCCGTTTTTCTATAGAGTCAATGAAAAAGGTCTCAAGTAGTGACATGCACTTCTTTTTCGCGGGAGTTTTTTAACGGCCGTCTGAGCAGGACGCAGTTTTTCCCATTGAAATCAATGGGCAGATGTTTGGAGGCGTTCTGCTTCCGATCTTTCGCGCATTTACATACCCTAAGTTTAACAAGGGGCCATCCTCTATATACAGAGGAAAGAAGTTTTTAAAACACAAACATAGAAGGGGATACTTTACTGTAAGAGCAGTGAGACTATGGAACTCTCCGCCAAAGGAAGTGGTTATAGTGGATTCATGAAAAAAAGAAAAAAGTTCAAGAGGCCTGGATGCCTTCCTTGAGTGCAATATTACAAGTTATGTTCACTAGATTCCTGTAGATGGGTCATTGATGCAGGGATTCATTCTGGCTTTTGCCTCATGAGGGTTTTACCTTCTTCTCGATCAACATTGCAAAAAAATAGACTGCACTGGATAGGCGAATGCATTTTTTCGCCGCTTACAAACTGAGATATATATACAGTGAAGGAAATAAGTATTTGATCCCTTGCTGATTTTGTAAGTTTGCCCACTGTCAAAGACATGAACAGTCTAGAATTTTTAAGCTAGGTTAATTTTACCAGTGAGAGATAGATTATATTTAAAAAAAAACAGAAAATCACATAGTCAAAATTATATATATTTATTTGCATTGTGCACAGAGAAATAAGTATTTGATCCCCTACCAACCATTAAGAGTTCAGCCTCCTCCAGACCAGTTACACGCTCCAAACCAACTTGGTGCCTGCATTAAAGACAGCTGTCTTACATGGTCACCTATATAAAAGACTCCTGTCCACAGACTCAATTAATCAGTCTGACTCTAACCTCTACAACATGGGCAAGACCAAAGAGCTTTCTAAGGATGTCAGGGACAAGATCATAGACCTGCACAAGGCTGGAATGGGCTACAAAACCATAAGTAAGACGCTGGGGGAGAAGGAGACAACTGTTGGTGCAATAGTAAGAAAATGGAAGACATACAAAATGACTGTCAATCGACATCGATCTGGGGCTCCATGCAAAATCTCACCTCGTGCGTTATCCTTGATCCTGAGGAAGGTGAGAGCTCAGCCGAAAACTACACGGGGGGAACTTGTTAATGATCTCAAGGCAGCTGGGACCACAGTCACCAAGAAAACCATTGGTAACACATTACGCCATAATAGTGCCCGCAAGGTCCCTCTGCTCAAGAAGGCACATGTACAGGCCCGTCTGAAGTTTGCAAATGAACATCTGGATGATTCTGAGAGTGATTGGGAAAAGGTGCTGTGGTCAGATGAGACTAAAATTGAGCTCCTTGGCATTAACTCAACTCGCCGTGTTTGGAGGAAGAGAAATGCTGCCTATGACCCAAAGAACACCGTCCCCACTGTCAAGCATGGAGGTGGAAACATTATGTTTTGGGGGTGTTTCTCTGCTAAGGGCACAGGACTACTTCACCGCATCAATGGGAGAATGGATGGAGCCATGTACCGTCAAATCCTGAGTGACAACCTCCTTCCCTCCACCAGGACATTAAAAATGGCTCGCGGCTGAGTCTTCCAGCACGACAATGATCCGAAACATACAGTCAAGGCAACAAAGGAGTGGCTCAAAAAGAAGCACATTAAGGTCATGGAGTGGCCTAGCCAGTCTCCAGACCTTAATCCCATCGAAAACTTATGGAGGAAGCTGAAGATCCGAGTTGCCAAGCGGCAGCCTCGAAATCTTAATGATTTACAGATGATCTGCAAAGAGGAGTGGGCCAAAATTCCATCTAACATGTGTGCAAACCTCATCATCAACTACAAAAAACGTCTGACTGCTGTGCTTGCCAACAAGGGTTTTGCCAACAAGTATTAAGTCTTGTTTGCCAAAGGGATCAAATACTTATTTCTCTGTGCACAATGCAAATAAATATATATAATTTTGACAATGTGATTTTCTTTTTTTTTTTTTAAATATAATCTCTCTCTCACTGGTAAAATTAACCTAGCCTAAAAATTCTAGACTGGTCATGTACTTGACAGTGGGCAAACTTACAAAATCAGCAAGGGATCAAATACTTATTTCCTTCACTGTATATATATATATATATATATATATATATATATATATATATATATATATATATATATATATATATATATATATATAAAAAAAATCTATCTCAAAGATGTATGCTAAGTGCAGGATTCCCAAAAAACTTAGTGAGAGCAGTGGCCAAAGTTTAGGAACTTCCAAATTTTTACTTACTGCGGCAGACATTTATGCGAAAGTAGCAACAAAAAGTGCAGCCATATTGGTTGTGACTTATTATATTCTCAAAAATGTAAAATGACGGTTTATTAAAGTGACGGTTTACCTTCAGTTATTCAGTAGCGGATTCAAAAGTGACCAACCAACATGGCTGCACTATTGTCGCTCTGGCAAAAATGACTACCAAAACCGAAGAGAGAAACCGCAATATCTCTAAGTAAAACATAACTACCAAAGTTTGGCTACTGCTCGGACTACTGATTTACTAATACATGGCCATTTTTTAATTTTGGATGGCAATCCTCTTTAATCAATCCTCTAATGGTTACAACTGCGTCCTCTAAATGTCGTCTTTACCGCTAGCACTCCTGTGTTGTCCTTCGCTTTGAAACGTCAATCCATGAGATCCTGGGAATGATCATTGCTGTGCAGGTGCCGTCATAGATAGCGGCCTGTTGTGTTCTGGGATTATGTTAGTAAGGACATGACCTTGCATGACAATGTCAGTACAGGAGAAGTAAGGCCAAGTTGTTTAATAACAATAATAAAAATACATTTATGGGAAATAAAACGAGAATGTCAGAAATCGAAATACAGTATACTCAGACATGAACTACAAAAGTGTTTCAAAAAGCTACATTTTAGATTCACTTTTCTAGAATATTAATGTTCTTAAATGTAAAGAGCAGCCACCCACAACCAGAGGAGGTGAAGACTGCAGTTATTATTCAACAGAGGCAACAAATCTCATTTCTCATTAACAGGTAAGGCAGTGCGAAGTGATGTTTCAGCACTGGGGATAGTGAAGGGTGACAGTATATATCCGGCATTGCTCAGCAAGACCTTGAAACGCTTATTAATGATTAATAGGACACACTGCACAAACCCCATGAAAATCTGCAGCTCTGAAAATGACCCCACACTAATGCATCGGTAGGAAATCAAACCCACTTTACAGCACCCCACATCCACCCAATTTGTTTTCAAGATTTGTCTATTTATAGTTTGTCTGATTTAGACAACCCCTTGTTTGTAGCCCAAATAGAGGGGGACCCTCTCTATGAAAGACTATTAAAATGGGCACCACCTAATTCTTCATTCTCACCGCAGCACTGATGACCCAGCGCTCCCTCCGTCTCCCACCCCGTTGACATACAGCAATAGAACACGTGTGATCAGATGGTCTCACGAAGACCAGCAAAATCAAATGGGATTGTTCAAACTGGACAACCAGATATTCTGAAGAATCATTTTAGGACTGTGAATATATGGAAAATATGCAAACATTTTTGCAAATAAATATAATGATGATTCTGTGTCTATAGTCGGTGTGTCTAGGAAAACAAGAAGGAAATGTGCTACATTGGAAGATTTGTCAGACAAGCTTAGAATAGATAATAGTTTAGGAATAAAAAAAAATGCTTGATTTTGAAATATTATTTGAACATTAATTGGTATCAGAGGTAAATCTACACATTTAGGATTACTCATACACAGAAGTTACCTACCTCCATGATTGGATTAGATGCCAGAACCTTTTCTTCAACATTGGCTTCATTTTCAGACCCACTAACTGTAGCAAAGTACCTCATTGCATATTTAGCCGATACAGTCTTCCCAGCTCCAGATTCCCCACTTACAATGATGGATTGATTCCGCTCATCCCTGTGAGACGCAGATAACCATTAGTTATTTGTTTGTTCCCAGGCGATTTCAAAGTTGACTTTATTAACTTCATATATAAAATAAAAAGAAGAAAATGTATAAAATGCATAAAAAAAATCTATCAGGTAATTTTTTATATTGTTAACCTCGAAAGCGGCAAATCCTAGGAGTGTACCTGGCGCAAAACGATGTCAATTTATTTAAGTGCTTTCTGTTCACAAACCAGGCAGACCATGATAATGGTATTTCAATGGAGTCAAGAATCGCCTTTGCGGCCGCGATAGCGTGGCAGGCCGACTGTCAATGCTCTAGCGTATTAACGGGAACCTGTCACTGACTTTATGCTGCCCTCTCTGAAGGCAGCATAAAGTAGTGACAGACACGCTGATAGCTATGCGATTTTGGAAAACTTACATTTAGAACGTTGCAGCGCTCACGCCACGTGGGAAGGAGTCAGGCATATTCATGAACTGCCGCTTCCTTCGCGGATGATGGACCGCTTTCTCCTTTTTACTGTGCATAGGGAGAAAGCGGTCAATCAGCGGCGGCTGGGCGGGAAACAGCAGCTTATTAAAATGGACTCTTTCCTCACACCACTCGCATCACACTGCAACATTTAAAATGTCAGTTTTCTAAAAAAAAACAAAAAACAGCGTGTATCACTCCTTAAGGCTATGTTCACACGGGGTCTTTTGCCGAGTTTTTTGACGCGGAAACCGCGTCGCAAAACTCGGCAGAAACGGCCCGAGAACGCCTCCCATTGATTTCAATGGGAGGCGTCGGCGTCTTTTTCCCGCGAGCAGTAAAACTGCCTCGCGGGAAAAAGAAGCGACATACCCTATCTTCGGGCGCTTCCGCGTCCGACCTCCCATTGACTTCAATGGGAGGCAGGAGAAAGCGTGTTTTATGCCCGCGGCGCTCAATGGCCGCGGGCGAAAAACGGCGCGATAATTGCTATTCACACGGAGTATTTTGGGGGAGGAATATCTGCCTCAAAATTCCGTTTGGAGCTTTGAGGCAGATATTCCTCCCCCAAAATACTCCGTGTGAACTTAGCCTTATGCTGCTCTCAGGGAGAACAAAATAATGTTGCTCACAAGTACCCTTTAAGGGGTTACTTTTAGAAACCTACTAATGGTCTTCACCACTCAAGCCCCAGCATTGCTTTACGATTACCTTTTACTACTGTTTTAGTTGATACCTGCTAATATTTCTCTTGTCAATAGGGAATTTGACACACCCCATAAACAATGGCAGTGGTTACACCCAGTTATCAATGTATTCATCGATTTCCAGGAGGAATAACAGAGGAACAGCACAATGCAAAGTATTTTCAGAAATAAACGTTTTTACTAAGACATGTCAGGGGAGCGAACAGGTCTTCTTTAACTTTAATTTAAATCCACGACAGATAATTATTATTTACATATAAAACGTTGCTGCTTGTTTGTAAAGTTCCTTTAGGCCAACTATCCATTTAGTTTAACAAGCACCATTGCTCAACTACATGTATGCTAGGGACAGGAATGCAGTGGCCACTAATGTAGCCGAACAGCAGTGCCAGCACAGTAATAACACCAACACAAAATGGCCAACACCAATGCCCATCTCATAGAATTACTCATAAAATGATACCAGCAAAATAGCTGTGCCAACAAAGTAGGTACTACTACAGCAATGCCCATACAGCTTTACCAGACACAGTGCTCCTATAATACAAAACTTCTCTCTTACATGGTCCTGCACTGCTTCACTAAAAGCAACTTACATTAGAACAGCCAATCAGCAGCCAGTCAAATATTCCTCTCTCTTTTGTGTCAATCTCTACAGTCAGAGATCAATCAGATGATTCCGTCTGGCAGAAGTGATCTATGATTGATCTCTTTAATGGTTATGTTTAAATTTGGTGGATTTGTCGCTAATTTTTGGTGTAGATCCCTCACCGAAATTCTATACAATGCTATTAAATGGGGGTTCCACTAAACCTCCTTTACACATAGATTTTATAGACGCGGGTTTGAGATACACAGCGTGCCTATTTTACGTATTTGCATTTGCAGATTTCACAGTTTACAATGCAAAGGGAAAGTTTTGCTGTAAATCAACGACAAAATCCACAGTAAAATCAGTCAAGGTTTATGCCACAAATTAGCGCTAAATCCGCAGTGGGAAAATTCACCATGTCTGAGCTCATCCTATTCGGTAAGATGTGTGGCATTGCGGGACAGAGCCAGGAATCTTTGACCGTCTCACTGAATCCTGTCCATTTTTTGTAATGAGGTTAGTGAGTCACACAAGAGAAGCCATGAGCCGCATGTGGACACCCTGAATATATAGAAATCATTCAGTGATATCATGCAGGTAATGTCACATAGTGTCAGTCTGAGGGTGTGACTATTGTGTGTTTATAGACATAATTCCAGTTCTGCCACCAGTTTTCTTCAAGCCGAATGATTGGAGAATTAAATAGTTAAATCTAACTTGCAATGAAGCATCCTCTAGATTGTCCTCTCTAGACACGACCGTGTTGCATCGGCCGGGTCCCGTCAGTGATCCATGGAAAGATGGGACATGTACCATCTTTCCTCAGATCGAAGAATTGGGTCAGTTTTCACGGACCCGATTCACACGCTAAAGTGAATGGGTCTGTGAAAACGGGTTGAGTGCCACAACTGGCATAAGACATTAAAAGTTTCCTGTCTGGACTGCTTGGTTTAACTCTTTCACTGCCAAGGATGCATATAATATGTCATTATTTTAAATGCATACAAAGGCTAGAATATAGGGGTAGAGTTTAATAGGATACTGGATACCATGATCTTTAGCCCCAAATCTTAGCTTTCAAATGATATCAGGCTCAATAGTCAAGGTGCAACATTCGGGGTGCAGCACAAAAAGTTTTACTTACTGGTTTTGTGTCTGTGTAAGGGAGAGGTGGGAGTGGGGAAGAAAGATCCCAGTCTGTTCCTGTCACTTCTCCCCCTGAATAGCCTCCAGTGACCCCCAGGAGGCGATACAGGAACTTTTCTTCATGTTATCACCCCCTTACCAATCACAGAGGATATGTGCTCTCACATTTTGTCAAATTTAGGTGGGTTCATTTTCTTTTTCCTACTTAGGCCTCATGCACACTTCCGTCGGCCCTTGATCGGCCGTTATTGACGGTCCCGTCACACACGGGCTGCACACGGATGGCTTCCGTATGCAGCCTGTTGTTTCACGGACCAAATTCAATGAGAAGGCCGAGACTGTTCCGTTAAAAACGGGCAGGAGTAGGACCTGCCCTACTTTTGACGGAACGGCCGCACGGTTCAGTTAAAACAACGGAAGTGTGAAATGAATTGAAATGAATGTGTTCAGGGTGCTATCCATGACAACAACAGATAGCACACTGAAGGAAAAAACTGAAGTGGGCATGGGGCCTGAAGGTGTGAGTAGAGGAGCAGATACATATTTAAATTACCCCCTGTGCCTTTGTCGACCGCGAGTCGGATGTCTATTGGCATCTCGATCGCTGAGATTTTTGGTCTTTTCAGTTCTGGTGATAATGTAAAGATCAGTGCATGTAGACAGACATAAGTGCAGGTATGGACTCTGCAGATCTTGAACTTTTATTTTTAGCAGGCGTTGTGAGTCTCCGCCTCTGCTCTAGTCCGTCTTTTAGCCACAAACATGAGTTTTTATGCTTTTTTTTATGAAATATTACGCTTTTATGCAAAACACATGAAAGCGCCAATGATTGTAAAGTGGGGGTGGCACATTTACATTGTGTCAGCAGTCTACTTTCATAAAATATATGGGTATGCGGGTATAATTTTTTTATTGCATAATTCAGGTTTTATTTGTGTTTGCCAAGTATGGTAAAAATTGTTCCGGCAGCGAAAGGGTTAAATAACATTGTCCGCCACCCATTAAGAACTATGTTATCCAAGTTGAACACCTGCTGAATCATTACCAGAGCGGACAATAATGGACTAGGGATGTGTCAGCACAACAAAAAATGCAAGACATGCCCAAGGGTGCAGTTAAAGAGGCTCTGTCACCAGATTTTCAAACCCCTATCTCCTATTGCAGCAGATCGGAGCTGCAATGTAGATAAGAGTAACGTTTTGTTTTTTTTCAAAAACGAGCATTTTTGGCCAAGTTATGACCATTTATATATTTATGCAAATGAGCCTTTCTTAAGTACAACTGGGCGTGTTTAAAGTTATGTCCAAGTGGGCGTGTATTGTGTATCGCGAGATCAAGCTGTGACGTCACTCACTTCCTCCCACAGGAACTTCATCGCGTCGGATGAGCGAGGACACGCTGTGTGTCTGTGCACTCCCAGAAGCTGGGTGGTAATGAAGAGAAGTGGATCATGCGGATTCGTCAGCATCATACACTTCTATTCACAACGCCCAGCTAGTAAAACAAGTAAAAACGCCCAGATGTACACACACAATACACGCCCACTTGGACATAAGTACAACTGGGCGTGTTTAAAGTTATGTCCAAGTGGGCGTGTATTGTGTGTGTACATCTGGGCGTTTTTACTTGTTTTACTAGCTGGGCGTTGTGAATAGAAGTGTATGATGCTGACGAATCAGCATCATCCACTTCTCTTCGTTACCACCCAGCTTCTGGCAGTGCACAGACACACAGCGTGTCCTCGCTCATCCGACGTGATGAAGTTCCTGTGGGAGGAAGTGAGTGACGTCACAGCGTGATCTCGCGATACACAATACACGCCCACTTGGACATAACTTTAAACACGCCCAGTTGTACTTAAGGCTCATTTGCATAAATATAAAAATGGTCATAACTTGGCCAAAAATGCTAGTTTTTGAAAAAAACAAAAACGTTACTGTTATCTACATTGCAGTGCCGATCTGCTGCAATAGGAGATAGTGGTTTGAAAATCTGGTGACAGAGCTTCTTTAAAGAGATGTCCCCTCCAGACTACATATAGGTATATGAAAAAAAGATTTGTAGGGATCCTTTGCATCCCCCCCTTTTATACCGAAACGACAGAAAGATCACAATAATAAGACAAAGGGGCAAATCTATGCAATCCTATAATGCTATATACTGATATGGTAAGTTCTGAAAGACAAATGAATGGAAAGCATAAACACTGCATGAATATAACAGAACTGGCCTGAAAACTAGGTTGTGTGCTAAAAATAGTGCTTACACCAATACTCTTGACGTGATCTTCTCCGTTAACAGTTGCATCATAAGTGGAAATTTGGCTCAGTGTTCATTTCTGGAGCGGCTTAATGCATCGAAGCAACATTTAATTGCTCATCTGTTCCCCGTTGGTACATGCTCAACTTGCAATCACCCTTCATTAACTATTTACTGTTTCTTTTCCTAGATCATGTAGTCATGAACATATTACTAATAAATATCTGGAACTGATCGCTACAACTTTACGGATCAGAATACCACAGAATTTCTACCAGCACTTCCAGCCCCTGTATTTCAAGATGGAGGATGTCAGCCAAATCCACCAATTTATTTAACAAGAACCTGGCGTTCTAGAATCCAGAAATCCTGATAATCTCATACAGGACCACCATTGGTTCAGGAATTAAACATTTACACCTTTTTAGTGCCTGAAAGCAGAAGAAGAAGAAAAAAAACCAAAAAAAAATGTATAGATGGTTTAACTGGTTGCCGACACAGGACGAGTATGCTCGTCCTGAGCGGCGAGCACTTCGCGCATTAGGACGAGCATACTCGTCCTGTGTGACAGCCGTCCCTGCGCGCGTCTGTGCGCGCGATCGAGAGCGGGGCAACGGCTGTAATACACAGCCACGGCCCCGCTCTGACAGCGGAGAGGAGAGAAACATCTTCTCTCTGCCGTTAACCCTTTGAACGGCGCGATGAAAGCTGATCGCGGCGTTCAAAGAGGGGGGACTGCACATTGATCGCGTCACAGAATATAACTGTGACGCGATCAAAGCCCACAACTCGTATGGCCAGACAGCCCAGGGTCCATTGAAGGACCCCAGGGCTGTCTGAACATATTTCCTGTTGTTAGGGCATACTGAGGTACGTCCTAACAACTGCCTGTGTACAATCAGTACACAGGCTAATGTACTGGCATATAGATCTATGCCAGTACATTACAGTTACAAAATCAAAATCCAAATGATAAATCCCTTTATGGGATTAAAAAAAAAAAGTTTAATGACTGTAAAAAAAAAATTTATGATAAATAAATAAAAAGTAAAAAAAATACACAGAAACACATTTTTTTATAATACATAAACTTTTTAAAATATAAGTCCCAAAACATGAAATAATATAGACATATTTGGTATCGCCACGACCGTAACAACCTGTACAACAAATGTATAACATTATTTATGATGATCGGTGTATGGTGTAAAAAAATAAATATTAAAACTGCAGCGGAACTGCTTTTTTTCTGCATATTCGCCAAAATAAAAATTTATATAAATTAAATGATAATGTATTTGTACCTAAAAATGGTACCTACATAAAGTACACCTCGTCCTGCAAAAAACAAAGTCTCATGCAACTACGTCGTACAAAAAATAAGAGTTATGAGCGTCGGGATGCAAAGAGGGGAAATGTAAAAAAATTGCTCTGCCCTCAAGGCCAAAATTGGCCGTGTCCTTAAGGGGTTAATAGGGTGGCGGAGTATAGAGTGTAAACCTTTATAATCTGGCATGCTGCATTCGGCCACAAGTGTCCTGGATTATGAGGTTATGTTTAATTCTACGCACGGTTATTCAATGTTGACGCACAATAAAACATACAAATGATATTGTGTCACCTATGTGTGGTCTCAATTGGACAACAAAACGAACATAAACATAAATACATGTCAATATATTAGCAAAGATTTTAAAGGTCGTTAAAACAAACCTGGCCATTTGTTTATATGCTTCTTCGGCCACTGCAAAAATATGAGGATCCATGTCCCCCATATTCTGCCCACTGTATGCATTGATGATATCAGCTCCATAGATAGGTAATTGCTCATAAGGATTTATTGCTACAAGGACTATGCCTGGGGGAGGAAAAAATAAATAAATCATAAATAGAGAGTGAAAATTTCACAAAGGTAGCGCTACAAACACACGTAGAAGAAAAATCTGCCAAAAATCCACTGCAAAATCCCTTTGATACGGAATTAGTTGTGAATTGTTGAAAGTGAAATCTGCAACAAAAATTTGCAACATAGATTTTAAAATCTGCACCGCAGGTCAATTTACCACAGCATGTGGATGATAATTTATTAAAATCTCATCCACTTTACTGCCATTGGATTTACGGGCGGAAAATACAATCTTAGGCGTCATGCACACAAACGTATTTTTTTCCTCCCGTAAATACGAGTCTTTTGTCACACGTATTCGACCCGTATTCCACCAGTATTTATGGACCCGTGCCCGTAAATACGGGTCCGTTGTCCCCAGTATTCTACCTGTATCTACAGACCCGTTTTCTCTGCACTAATCGGCAGGCAGCCCCTTCTCTTGATCAGTGCTGGAGAGAGAGAAGGGGCAGCCCTTCCGGGCAGAGTTTCCGCAGCGATTGTAAGTAAAAGAAGTTCATACGTACCCCGGCCGTTGTCTTGGTGACGCGTCCCTCTTTTGACATCTAGTCCGACCTCCCTGGATGACGTGGCAGTCCATGTGACCGCTGCAGCCTGTGATTGGCTGCAGCGGTCACATGGGATAAAACGTCATCCCGGGAGGCCGGACTGGAGGAGGAAGCAGGGAGTTCTGGGTAAGTTAACTTTTAATACTATTAACTCCAGCGGTAGTTACTTCCCGGGTGCTGAAAGGGTTACTGCCGATCAGTTAACTCTTTCAGCACCATGGACAGTGACTATACCCTGACGTCGCCTAGCAATGCTCCCGTAATTACGGGTGCACACACGTAGCCCCCCGTAATTACGGGAGCCACACAGACTTCTATGGGCCTGTCCGTGCCGTAATTATGCCCCGAAATAGAACATGTTCCATATTTTTCAACGGCCCAGGCACCTTCCCATAAGCAAACGGGAAGGTACCCGTGGCCAATAGAAGTCTATGGGTCCGTAATTACGGGCGTTTTTACGTTCATGTGCATGGGGCCTTATCATAAATATTCACATGAGTGCTGCAGGGTGGTGACAAACACAGCTCAAATTATCACACCAGTAGTATGGAGCAGTAAAATCACAACCACAAATCTCATAATCACAATACACTAGATCAGAAACAACGCCAAGGATTTATTTGCAGTGCCTGCCTTCATGACAAGCTATGACAATGACAAGACCTCAATAGTGATTGACTATGCGAGTCTTCTTCTATTCCCCAGTGAACACACTAGAACCTATTGACAGTTGTATGCCTGCAAAAATCTTGAAAGGGCATCAACAAGGCCCACTTAGCATCATTCCAAACATAAAGATCTTGGTCTAAAGGGGGTTTTACACTGGGCGATTACTGTTCAGATGAGTGTTCATATAATGCTCGTTGACGAGAATTGCCCTGTGTTAACAGAGCAGCGATCAGCAGATGAACGAACAAACGCTCGATCATCTGCTGGTCGGATCGTTTTAAAAAACTGAACTATTATAATTGGCGGCAGGACGTCTCCCTGTGTAAAAAGGGAGACGTGCTGCCTACATGATAATAACGTATGGGGACGAGCGATTGGCGTAACGACCGCTCGTCCCCATCCATAGCTCCTGACAGGAGCAAACAAGCGCCGATCAATGATGTCTCGTTGATCGCCGCTCTCTGCACCGGCAAAAATCGGCCGGTGTAATAGAGGCTTTAGATTGGGGAACTCACTTGTCTGATATGCAGTCAATGCATTTCTCATTAGCATATAGTCGCTTAAATAAGAAGTGGAAATATAGGGGTTTTGACCTTGTAAACCTACTATGTTGTTTGGGACATGAATTCACTGTTGACTACACTATTCTCTCTCAGATCTGGAAGCATAAAGAGAACTAAAACCTTCAGGACACAGTGAGTCAGCACAATCCTGGGGAATAGGACTTGGAGACCAAGGTTATTTGCCCATTTCCTTGGCAAAGTGAGCCTTTAATCACGGTTGCACTTCTACCACTGAAATTGCACGTAAATATTTCCATCTGACAATGTCACAATTTTTTTTAAAAAGTTCATAATAAAAAAATATATCTAATCTATTCATTATCTGACCTACATAAGAACTGTCCCGAATCTGCGACCAATAACTTCAATATCCTCCATGACTTGGATGCATCATCTTCCAGTGAAGCGCTCATAAAGCAGTTTTATAAGTACATAGCGAGACCTAATAATCTCACCTACATATATGTGTTCAGCAGCAATGGATCTTTAATAGACACGACCACAGGATGATATAGCACATATTATGGCAAGTATAGAAGGGGCTCACCAGGGGCCGTTCACTAGAGAATAAATGGAGGTAATAGAACATAATACAGAAACTTCAGCGTGAAGGTAAGATGATCACGCGTACACTCACCACAATACGTGTAAATTAGTTTGGAGTCTATAAATCGCACTTTAAGGTTGTGCAGGATGGCCGGCTCATGGAGATAACTGAGAGCAGTGAGGTCATTTTCTCCTACAAGGATGTCAGGATTTCTCAATGGTGGCAGTTCTTTTGTCTTGCTATCTAAACGGTATTCCAAATCCTTTGAGACAAAATACAAGAACATTTATTGACATTTTAATGTAATACACTGCACAGCAGGGACAGTAGATGGCTTTAAAAAAGGCTTAGATAATTTACTAGAACAAAAAAATATAAGCTCCTATGTGTAGAAATTTTTCCCTTCCTTTTTCCCATCCCTTGGTTGAACTTGATGGACACGTGTCTTTTTTCAACCGTACTAACTATGTAACTGCAATTTTTACCTTTATGTAAGTACTATCTCTCTAACTACATTACCTTTGCATCCTATAATATAAATAATAAAAAATATATATTTTTTTAAAACATTTTTATTACATACACACAAGCTACATACTACAAATAGATAAATAAAACAACTGAACTAAATTTATGTTTTATCTTACTTTTAAGTGGTTTAACATAAAAGGCTTAGGCTAGGTTCACACAGAATTTTGAGGCAGATTTTGCTCTGCCTGCACGCCGATTTTCACAGCTTTTTTGCCTGCGGCCATTGAGCGCCGCGGGCAAAAACTGCTGCGAAATCGGCGTTCTCTGCCTCCCATTGATGTCAATGGGAGGTCAGAGACGTAAACGCCCAAAGATAGGGCATGTCGCTTCTTCTTCCCGTGAGCCGTTTTTTCCGCTCGTGGGAAAAAAACGCCTCCGACTCCCATTGAAATCATAATCCTAATTTCCTTAGCTGTCCTGAACCACTTCCACCTCCACGTCCTAATATTTTGCTAAATGTACCACAATTAATGTATTGATGCGAGTGTAATAGATTTAGGAGCTAAACAGATGCTTTTAAGAATAAGAGAATGGATTTATCTACACAGCTAGAGACGAGAGAAATAGCCACAAGGAACTCTGAATCTAATAGAAGGGCAGACCATAGAAAGTAGGACAGCTGAGAAGTAGAACTGGCTTATATACATCAAGTGTACAGCTCACAGGCACTATTCTTGTCAGTTTTAATAAGGATAACCTCCCAGACTTTATTTTAAGATCAGGAATGGAAAATTGTACAAATAAAAACACATTTCCGGAGTGGCGGCAGACTCTTCTTACACATCACAGCTAATGAACAGAAAGACGCTGCCTGTAACGCATCATGACATTCAAGCTGGCATCTCAGTCAACTGGGTTTAATCATACCGAGCCTTCCTCAAGTCGTAGGTGAAGAACGGGGTCTCCTGGCTTATAATCTTTCAGAATCTCAGCAGATATCCAAACGTCTTCTGGATCTGGAATCCATACCCGTGCATGCTGAAAAAGCAGGAAGTGATTATTTAGAATCTCATATGCCAGTTTTAAACATTCTGATTGGTTAAGATCTTTCTTTATTCCAACCTGCAAAGCCATTGAGTTATTATAAACTTATTAATGAAAACAATTAAAGCAAACTCAGGGAACAGTCACCAAGAAAATGCAGCAGTGAAATTGTTGAGAAGGCACATAAGAACATGCAGAGCTGTTCATTCTTCACTTGTTGAGAACACAAAGCTACGCTTCCAGCACCGGAGAAAATAGTATCCATAAAAGACACTTCATATCTCATCGCCAGAGCCAGACCAGGAATAAATGAGACTTAAAACTCTACTAGCAATTTTAGCCCCCTTTCTATAGTCTATCTCAGTATGGTTTATTCAATCACATGGACGTCATCTTCTTAATGTTATATTTAATAAGGCTGTGTCCACATCTGCGTTCCGCCATAGGAGCACAACAACTACTGGAAAGCGGCGGATCCGTCGCATGACTGAAACCAATGGCGCCCGACAGAACTCATTGACTTGGATGGATAACGTCAGGTGTCTGTTACTTTATCCTGTAAAAACAACGGAATCTGCGATTGAGTGTGTGCGAGTGTAATCCTGGCCTTTAAGGGTAAGGGTATGTTCACACGCACTAATTACGGACGTAATTCTGGCGTTTTTGCCCCGAATTACGTCCGAAAAATGACGGCGCGTAAATAGACGCCCGCGTCAAAGAAGTGACCTGTCACTTCTTTGGGTGTAATTGGAGCCGTTATTCATTGACTCCAATGATTAGCAGTGCCAATTACGTCCGTAACTGACGCGGCGTTCAAGCGCCTGCACATGCCGTTACGGCTGAAATTGAAATGTTTCCTCCTGAAAACATCCCCGTAATTTCGGCCGTTACGGACGCTGTCGTGTGAACATACCCTAATTCTACGTTTCTCCTGAAAGTGTAGGTTCCCTAGTAAACTAAACATAAGCCGATTAGTAATGTGATGCTTTTATCATTAGCTTTAAAGGATTGTTTGACCTTGTGAAAACACATATTTCAGAAAGCTGAAATAAAATAAATAATAAAAAATCAGTTATTGCCCAGTAGTCTGGCTGTCTAGTAGGCAGTCCAGGCAATAGCAGATCGGAGGAGGCGGTCCAGACTACGATTGCTGTGTAGCAATCAATGTTTTTTTTCCTCTCCTGCAGTGTTGTCTCCCGATCAAAGCAAAATCATAACACCAAAGAAAAAACACATTATTAATACATTTTTAGGATTAAAAAGTTCAACGTTTTTAGTATTAGAACTTCTGCATGTTGAATATTAGAACTGATCATGAGGACCACAACCGAGTAGGATGCAGTATTTAATGTACCAGGTCTGTATATGCGGCTATTAAAGAGACTACATCACAAAGACAACCTCTACCCATATGCCCAGCTAGGGCATACAGACTTCATAGAGGAGTCCCTCACATGGGGCACCCCACTATTAGCCAGAATATAAAGCCACACTGCGAGAGACATGCATGGTTCGACACTCATTTGAAAAGTCAGCACATAATGCTGCATTTCCAATGCATGCTACTGTATGGAGGCCCTTTAAGGGGCATTATTCTGTGTGGAGACACAATGGGGCATTATACAATGTGGGGGAACTATGGAGGAGATTATGCTGTGTGGGGTAAGTATGGAGGCATTATTTTACCTCTCGCCGGAATGGGGGGCCCACTCATGACATCTTTGCACTGGGCCCACCAATGTGTTAAAACGGCCCTGTTCAGGGTAAATGTACCCCTGCATTATAAAAACTAAATAAATGGTCCCAGTAATAAAAGCACACAAATTAGTAAACTAAATTAAACAACTTGCTGTTTAACCCTCTTTAGTGCAATGAAAAAGTGTACAAAATGTTCAGATTTTAGAACAATGATGTAGTAATAGCATTTTAACATTGAAAGCATTAAAAAGGTTGTCCCAGAATCAAGAAAAAGATTACCTATCCGCAGGATAGGTGATAACTGTCTGATTGCTCGTGTCACCCCTGGGACTCACCGATCGGGAGAACGGAGGTCCCGACCCCCAGATCCTCCTCACTGCACCCTTGCAATGAAGAGGAGCTTAAACGGAGCATCGTTCGAGCATTCACCCGCCACTCCATTCAAGATCTATGGGACCTGAGGAAACAGCTGAGAGCTGTACTCGGCTGTTTCATTCATTCGCATAGACTTTGAATGGAGCAGCAGCATGCATGCTCTACCACCACTCCAAGCAATCTCCTCCTTACTGCAGTCGAGTAGTGAAGAGGAACTGGGAGTTTAGGACCCCCGTTCTCGCATATGGTGGGTGTTCCAGCCGTGGGGCCCACAGCGATCAGACAATTATCAAGTGTTCTGTGGATAGTTGACCACTTTAATGTTAAAACACTGTAATTAAAGGGGTTTTCCACTATAAGAAAAATACAGAAAACTACCTATATGTGTCTGAATGGTCATAAGATGCCACCATTGCTTGGAAGTAGTTCTTTTTCATTTTCAATATGTTGCCCAGCTCTGTGCAGCATGGTTGTTGTCATTTTGCTATGGCTTGCTGTGGGCAGGATTACAATGTAAAGGACTACAGGGAACCATCATTCCTTTCAAAGACATTTACTATTTACAGTTGCCAGACTGCCTCTCTAGTATAGCTGGGCGATTATGACCTAAATCAAAATCACGATTAATTGAACATGTAACATCTATTATGCATAATGAACGATTTAGGCCACAGCCCTATTTGCATGCTATTCCATTGAATTAATATTGAACCTGAAGTATATAATACCCTCCGACATTGCCCCCACACAGTATAATGCCCTATAGTGCTCCACACACAGTATAATGCCCATAACTGCCACCATAGCCGCCCCCTTCACAGTATTATGTCCCTGTAACTACCACCATAGCTGCCCCCTCACGGTATAATGCCTACACACAGCCACAATAGTGTCTAATAAAAATAATAATATCCGTATTTTTCGGACTCTAAGACGCACCTGACCATAGGACGCACCCAGGTTTTAGACAACAGAAAATAGGAAAAATTTTTATTTTGTTTTGTTTCACCACATTCTGAGAGCCATAACTTTTTTTTTTCATCGATTGAGCTGCGAGGGCTTATTTTTTGCGGGACGAGATGTATTTTTATTGGCACCATTTTTTGGTGCATACGATTTTTTATTTCATTTTTTTAAGCACTAAGTTGACCAAAATACGATTCTGATGTTTTAGTATTTTTTTTTACGCTGTTCCCCGTGCCAGTTAAATAATGGTGTAATAGATCGGACTTTTACGGACGAAGTGATAGCAAATTATTGTCTTTTTTACATTGTGTTTGGGGAAAAATGGGAAAAGCTTTTTTTTTTTAACTTTTAATATATTTTTAATAATTTTTTTATACTCCTGAAACGGTTTTTTTTTTACTACACATTCTATTAGTTCCCCTAGGGGACTTGAACCAGCGGCCACTTGGTTATATGTGGAGTTACTGAAACAGCGTAACTAGCTGAGCTACGCTGTTTCCGTAACTCCCATAGCAGTGAATGGCAGTTACGGAAGAAGAGTAGCATGGGAGCTATGCTGTTAGCGTAACTCGCTGAGCTATGCGGTTTGGCTGGGTTCACACGACCTATTTTCAGACGTAAACGAGGCGTATTATGCCTCGTTTTACGTCTGAAAATACGGCTCCAATACGTCGGCAAACATCTGCCCATTCATTTGAATGGGTTTGCCGACGTACTGTGCCGACGACCTGTCATTTACGCGTCGTCGTTTGACTACTGTCAAACGACGACTCGTAAAATGAATGCCTCGTCAAAGAAGTGCAGGAGACATCTTTGAAACGTAATTTGAGCCGTTCTTCATTGAAGTCAATGAAGAACAGCTCAAATGATCGGCCGTCAAAGACGCCTCGCAAAATGCGAGGAGCTTTTACGTCTGAAACGACGCAGCCGTTTTCTCCTGAAAACAGTCTGTCTTTTCAGACGTAAAAGCCAGTTCTCGTGTGCACATACCCCTTCTGTAACTCCCAGAGAACTGAATAGTAGTTACGGAAACAGCATAGCTAGCATGCTACGCTGCTAACGTAACTGCCATTCACTACTATGGGAGTTACGGAAACTGCATAGCTCAGCGAGTTACGCTGTTTGAGTAACTCCACATGTAATCAAGTGGCCGGGACTGCACAGAGAGCTAGAACGGGGTATAGGGGGCACCGTTCCACAGATAGGTGCGGGTGCCTTACGGCCCCCTGGTCTACCATTGGTTCAATTGTCTATACGTCCCGAAGATGCAGATACCGTTTAAATTGGATTTTTTTTTTTTTAAAAAAAAACAAAATGCGCAAGACGACATTGATTAATTACGCTGAATTTTGGTTTCGTTTTTTTTTTCAATTAATTGCCCAGCCCTACTCTCTGGTGTAAGGTAATGCTGTAAATACTCTGTCTGCTACCGAGACACAGATCAGCTGTTTGGCTGCGAAACAGATCCCTCCATGGACTGAGGGGGAGGGGGGCAAAACAGGAAGCAATGGAGATAAGCGGTATGTGAGGTGTCCTGTACTACAGGGAGGGGGAGATAACACAAGCAGGGGATAAATCACCACAAGCTTGGTCAGGTGACATAACTTGAGACTAGCTGAGGCTCCGTTTACGGGTTCCGTTGGAGATTCCAATCAGGGGTACCCATGAACGGAATTCATATGGAAACCATAGGTTTCCGTTTGCACAGGATCCGTCACCAATAAAATCAATGGTGCTGCAAACGGTTTCCGTTTGTCACTGTTGCATAAGGGTTCCATCGTTTTGACGGAATGAATAGTGCAGTAGACTACAGTATTGATTCTGTCAAAACGACGGAAACCTTACACGACAGTGATAAACGGAAACCATTTGCACCGGATCCGTCACCATTGAAATCAATGGTGATGCAAACGGAAACCTATAGTTTCAGTTTGTTTGTTTGGATTCTGTTCATGGGCTCCCCTGACGGAAAGCTCTGACTAAACCCATTAACTGAGTACCGACGCAGATGTGAACGAAGCCTTGCAGAGGCATTTCAGGACAGACCTAAGTGACTAATCTGTAGTTAAACCGTTTGCAAACAATTTTTAAAAGACCGAAAAACTTCTTTAAAGGTTTTATTAAAGCATATAAATACGTATAGAGCTGGTTAATGTGTCTGACAAATTCAGTTACATTAAATAGTTATAGAAAAGACAACAGTGTAAACCGAAGAAAAAATTAGTCACAAGACAACAGTCATAACTTGCAGAAGCTTCATTGCATTTCCAGTTGGGTAGATAGCAATCTTATCACGTCTGTTATAGATGATACTTATGAGATACTTTATATAGCATGTGTAAGAAAACCATACGTTAACTTTCAAAGTTCACAAAAAATGTGGGATAACAAAGATCTGAGACATGAGGTAACGGTATTTGTTGGGACCAAGTAGCATAATGCCAGAAGCCTAGCTATAGTGCAGGCAAAGATGGGTAAAAAAGGCAAATATCTCAATGTTGGCACAGGCCAGCCAGGAAAAAGAGGAGTTTAGGAGATGAATTTACATTTTATGAATTTTATATAGATCAAACATGGATATATGGGCAAAAAAAAACAAATCTTACGTCCCCTTCACCTCCCGTTTCTGGCCTACGTTTAGAGTGTAAGTCGGGAAAGCTCCAGTATACATTTTTTTCGAAGGATAGTGTAGCGTAGTAGACTACACTATTCCAAGTATGCTTTTTACTATCATGGGAACCTATGGGTGACAGATGCCACTGTATAATATCCATCACAGGTATATGTTAAAAGGTATACGTCGGGAAGCTTCCATCATCACTGTTCATATATGGACAGTGATGTCTGGAGCTTCCAAATACCAGAGTCCCCGGGAAGAGGATCGGAAGCGCTCTGCCCACGGACTCTGGCCCTGCAGAAGCTCTTGACATCACTGTCCATATACGTTGCAAACGCTCTGGCTGGGGACTTTGGAATTGAAAAGCTCTTGACATCACTGTCCATTTATGGACAGTTACATCAGGAGCTTCCACATCGCCAGAGTCCCCGGGCAAAGCAGTAGCTGGCGCTCTGCCTGGGGAAGCACCTTAAAGTCACTGTCCATATATGGACAGTGACTTCAGGAGTTTCCCCAGGGCTAGTCCCGAGTGATGTAATCCACTGTATGCCATGCAGCGAGATCTGTTATAGCCTTCCGTAGCAGGTATACATCGGGAGTCCTCCCGGCGTATACCGCTGATGGATGGCCAAATCGCGATGTGAAGGGGCCTTAGCAGGGCCGTCACTGTGTGCTGCGCTTTCCTCTACCTTTCGAACCTGCATCAAAGTAGTAGCAAACTCACAGCAGACATTTTTAGCGCTATCCAGCTAGAATTATGCAAAACCGTCACAGATTTACGAATATAATGTATGCATTATATTCTCTGCTACCCCCCCCCCCCCTCTATGGTTTGTGGCTCTTTCTTTTAAGTTTTACACTGCATTCAATACAGTGCGAGATATTTGGTAAAAAAATTTAGGCAATACACTTTCTTTTACTTAAAGAGGCTCTGTCACCACATTATAAGTGCCCTGTCTCCTACATAAGGAGATGGGCGCTGTAATGTAGGTGACAGTAATGCTTTTTATTTAAAAAAACGATATTTTTTTTACAAAGTTAGGAGCGATTTAAGTTTATGCTAATGAGCTTTCTTAATGCCCAAGTGGGCGTACTTTTACTTTCGACCAAGGAGTGCATGACGCTGACCAATCAGCATCATGCACTCCTCTCCATTCATTTACACTGCACTAGCGATATAGATATATCGCTATGTGCAGCCTCATACACAAGCCCTAACATTACTGCAGTGTCCTGATAATGAATACACATGAAATCCAGCCTGGACGTCATGTGTACTCAGAATCCTGACACTTCTGAATCTTTTTTTGTGAGATTCCGGCAAGTGAAACCAAATCTCGTTTAGCTCCGAGATCTCGCGAGATTTCGTATCCGTTGCTGGAATCTCACAAAAAAGAGTCAGAAGTGTCAGGATTCTGAGTACACATGACGTCCAGGCTGGATTTCATGTGTATTCATTATCAGGACACTAGTAATGTTAGGGCTTGTGTATGAGGCTGCACATAGCGATATATCTATATCGCTAGTGCAGTGTAAATGAATGGAGAGGAGTGCATGATGCCGATTGGTCAGCGTCATGCACTCCTCTGTACAACGCCCACTTGTCGAAAGTAAAAGTACGCCCACTTGGGCATTAAAGAGGCTCTGTCACCATATTTTGCAACCCCTATCTGCTATTGCAGCAGATCGGCGCTGCAATGTAGATTACAGTAACATTTTTATTTTTAAAAAACGAGCATTTTTGGCCAAGTTATGACCATTTTTGTATTTATGCAAATGAGGCTTGCAAAAGTACAACTGGGCGTGTTGAAAAGTAAAAGTACAACTGGGCGTGTATTATGTGCGTACATCGGGGCGTTTTTACTATTTTTACTAGCTGGGCGTTCTGACGAGAAGTATCATCCACTTCTCTTCACAACGCCCAGCTTCTGGCAGTGCAGACAGCGTGTTCTCGAGAGATCACGCTGTGACGTCACTCACAGGTCCTGCATCGTGTCAGACGAGCGAGGACACATCGGCACCAGAGGCTACAGTTGATTCTGCAGCAGCATCAGCGTTTGCAGGTAAGTCGATGTAGCTACTTACCTGCAAACGCAGATGCTGCTGCAGAATCATCTGTAGCCTCTGGTGCCGATGTGTCCTCGCTCGTCCGACACGATGCAGGACCTGTGAGTGACGACACAGCGTGATCTCTCGAGAACACGCTGTCTGCACTGCCAGAAGCTGGGCGTTCTGAAGAGAAGTGGATGATACTTCTCGTCAGAACGCCCAGCTAGTAAAAGAAGTAAAAACGCCCCGATGTACGCACATAATACACAGCCAGTTGGACTTTTACTTTTCAACACGCCCAGTTGTACTTTTGCAAGCCTCATTTGCATAAATACAAAAATGGTCATAACTTGGCCAAAAATGCTCGTTTTTTTAAAATAAAAACGTTACTGTAATCTACATTGCAGCGCCGATCTGCTGCAATAGCAGATAGGGGTTGCAAAATCTGGTGACAGAGCCTCTTTAAGAAAGCTCATTAGCATAAACTTAAATCGCTCCTAACTTTGTGAAAAAAGATCGTTTTTTTTAAAATAAAAAGCATTACTGTCACCTACATTACAGCGCCCATCTCCTTATGTAGGAGATAGGGCACTTATAATGTGGTGACAGAGTCTCTTTAAACAGCAAAACAATAGTGGTATAATACACTGGTTAATACAAGTGCCAACAAAATCCATTAGACAGGGACACTGTGGTCACATCATATCTTGGCAGCCATACTGTGTACATAGGTCCATGGTGTTCGGAGACTGGGGGTCAGAGTGGTTTATTTTTAGAAAAGAGACATATTTATGTATTTAAAATGTTTAGAATCATGGAAAACCTCCTTAAAGTCCCCAAACTTAGAAGTAACTGCTGTTTTTTGTAGAAGATATAAAAGGTTTAAGTTGCTTTCCCAGCAGTGTTGCTTTCTGCGCCTTCCTCTAAGGTGGCAGATGTGAAAAGCATGACGAGGAGGAACATAAGAACACTGCAGCCTTTCATCTGAAAACAAAGATCGCTTCTGCCTTGTGTCACCACGTCATGCTACTGATAGGAAGTAATGCTGCATATGTGCCCCTTTGTATCAGAGTCAACGAGGGAACTAGCAGTAAAGTTTACATGTATAAATGGAATAAGATTATAGGATTTCTTAATGCGTGTGTCTGTGTACAGGATCAGATGATTCCTAGAACAGAGGAAGAGATGGTGAAACCATCGCACCAACTCCCAGTCTACTGCAATGTCACCACACTGACACACTTATCAGACACACCAGAATATGGTTTACTTTTATCTTCCATTGACAACCATGTAGAGGAAGCTCAGTCAACAGGAGGCTACTGATAATAGCATGTAATGCCGTTTCTAGAAGAAAAAAAAACACGTCACCAGTTCCCTGCACTGTAATACATTTGAAGGGAAAGTACCGAACAAGCATGCAGTTTATTCCTTATGCTCAATTGCTTTGCCATAGAAAACAATCAAATCAATCACTTGTCCTCTGTAGTCCGACATTTCTGTCATTTTAGTCCAGAAAAATGTCTGCCTACGTATCTCCACATCTGGTGACATTCACATGCATGCAAATATACAGTTTTGTGAAGATATTTGTAATAACTTTTCTTTATATGTGGTCCATTTTAAGTTTAGCGCTCCTTTAGGCCTAGTTCACACCGAGTTTTTTTGCGCGGTTTCTAGAGACGGAAACTGAGCCAAAAACATCTCCCACTGATTTCAATGGGAGGCGGAGGCGTTTTTTTTCCAGCAAGCAGAAAAATACAGCGACATGTCCTTTCTTCAGGAGTTTCCGTCTCTGACTTCTCATTGACATCAATGAGAGGCAGAGAAAGCGGTTTTTCCCTGCGTTTTTTGACAGCGGCGCTCAATGGCTGCGGCAGAAATAACGCAGCGAAAACCGTGGCAAAAAAAAAAGCGGCAAGTGTTCTGCCGGCAGGTCAAAATCTGACTCAAAATTCCTGGAGGAATTTTGAGGCCGATTGTTCCACCTGCAAAAAACTGTGAACAGGGTCTTAATTTCGGACATCCACCGAGCAGACAAGAAGAGCTCAGTCCCCCGCCCCCCCCCCACCCAGGGCTGTTGTCTGTACAGCCGGTGACATGTTGTGGAAATCTGCCCATGTCCCACTCACCATGCAATATTAATGGGGAAAGTTTGAGGTAGAAAATAGGGGCCCATACAAAGCACTGCTGACATCAGACAAAAGCCAGGTCGTTTCGTCTGATGTCAGCAGAACTTTGTATGGGTCCATATTTTCTACCTCAAACCTTCCCTATCATTATTATTGCAGTAACAATTCTGTTTACCAGTCGGGACTGAGCTTCAGCCGAACTTTACATTATCTTCTGCCTACACCAGGGTTGTGCCTGAGGTTGCACAACAATACCATATAAGCGCATTTGCCACTATTTCTACCCTGCACCACGTGGCGCCGTGTTTCTCTCATTTTACTCTTCTAGATATTACACTCTCCATGCAGCTTCTTTAACAGCTTGAACAGCCACAAAAAGTTAACGCAGTAGCCAAATGTGGGAAATGAGGTTAGAGATATTTGCATTCATCTTCTTTGTTGCGGCAGCCATTTTTGACAAGAACTGCAGTTGGTTGCCACTTCTAGATTAGCCTCCCAAAAACTTTAAGCAAAAATGGCCCCTGCAACCGAATCAAAAAATTGCAATTATTGTTGTAAGGCTATGTTCACACGGAGTATTTTGGGGGAGGAATATCTGCCTCAAAGCTCCAAACGGAATTTTGAGGCAGATATTCCTCCCCCAAAATACTCCGTGTGAATAGCAATGATCGCGCCGTTTTTCGCCCGCGGCCATTGAGCGCCGCGGGCAGAAAACACGCTTTCTCCTGCCTCCCATTGAAGTCAATGGGAGGTCGGAGGCGGAAGCGCCCGAAGATAGGGCATGTCGCTTCTTTTTCCCGCGAGGCAGTTTTACTGCTCGCGGGAAAAAGACGCCGACGCCTCCCATTGAAATCAATGGGAGGCGTTCTCGGGCCGTTTCTGCCGAGTTTTGCGACGCGGTTTCCGCGTCAAAAAACTCGGCAAAAGACCCCGTGTGAACATAGCCTAAGACTTGCTCTAATTTCTAATGTATGACGATATGGCCTTTTTAGGTCTTTAAGGGCAAATGCACATGATGTGTATTACGTGCAGATTTTCCTATGACAAATCCGCAGCGTAAGGCCGGATTCACACGAGCGTGTGCGTTTTGCAAGCGCAAAAAACGAGCCGTTTTGCACGCGCAAAAAACGAGCCGTTTTGCGCGCACAAAATGCACTTAACAGCTCCGTGTGGCAGCAGCGTATGATGCGTGGCTGCGTAAGTTTCGCGCAGCCGCCATCATTATGACACGGTTTGTAAACAGAAAAGCACGTGGTGCTTTTCTGTTTTCAATCATACTTTGTACTGCGGTTGCGCGAATCACGCGCGTCCCACGGAAGTGCTTCCGTGTGGTGTGCGTGATTTTCACGCACCCATTGACTTCAATGGGTGCGTGATGCGCGAAAAACGCACAAATATAGGACATGTCGTGCGTTTTACGCAGCGGACTCACGTTCCCCAAAAATCACTGTCTGCACGGCCCCATGGACTAATATAGGTCCGTGCGAGGCGCGTGAAATTCACGCACGTTGCACGGACGTATTTTACGTTCGTCTGAATAAGCCCTAATACAGTAGCAGCAACGTAAATGAGATTAACAAATTTCCTCTACGCACTGTGGATTTTTTCTCTATGTAACTTTACCTGCGGTGCGTATTTTAAAATCCGCAGTACATCAATTTATCTTGTGTTTCCGCTTGCAAATTGTATGACTAGTCTTAAAAAAAATAAAATAAAAAAATACACAAAAATGCACCTATTTCCGCATCAAAAATGGTAAACAAAAAACAAAACGCACGCACCTGAAAACGCATTAAAAAAATTAAAAAATGCACTATTATGTGCAGATTTAACCTGCAGAATTACCTGCGGTTTTGATGTGCGTTTTCGGCACCAAATTCCGCAATAGCCTATGGCTACATGCACACGTTGCTTATTTTGATGAGGAAAACCCACACTAAAACAGCAGAAATACGCAGGAAATGCGCCGGTAAAAACGGCACCATTTTTCAATGCGGTTTTTACGTTTTGATGCTTTTTTGACACATTTTCATGCTGCGAATTTTGGCGCGATTTTCCTCAGCACTAGGCATATACAATTCGCAAGCGGAAATGCAAGATAAATTGACATGCTGCGGTTTTAAAATCTGGACCACAGATCAAGTTACCTGCAGAAAAATACCGCAGCATGTACATGAGATTTCATTGACTATGCTAGTACTGTATTATGCTAGTTTCTCAACAGACCACTTTAAGGCCTTATTCACACGAACGTGTCAGTTTTGCGCGCGTAAAAAACGCAGCGTTTTTCCTGCGATGCAGTTCCGTGTGACATCAGTGTATGGTGCTTGTGACCGTTTTTTACGCACGTATGTCATCCGTATGTCATGGGTTTTTTACGTCAGCAAAATAAACTGAAGGAGGTGGTTTTCATTTTCTCATAATTTCTTTAGCAACTGTTGCGTGAATCACGCACAGCACACGGATGTCTGCGTGATGCGCAAAAAACGCACAAGTATAGGACATGCATTGAGTTTCACGCAGCGGACACACGCTGCGTGAAAAACACGGAATATCTGAATGGCCCCATTGTATTGCATAGGTCCGTGTGACGTGCGTTATTTTGCCAAAAAACTGCCAAAATCTCCTGGAAGGAGGCGTTTTTTTGCCGCAAGTGGAAAAAAACACTTGTGGGAAAAGGAAGCGTCACGCCCTTTCTTCAGGCGTTTCCGCCTCTGACATCAATGGGAGGCTGAGAAAGCGGTTTACGCTACATTTTTTTGCCCATGGTGCTAAATGGCCGCAGCCGGAAAAAACATGGCAAAGAGAGTGCAGGCAGGTCAAAATCTGCCTCAAAACGCCTGCAAAAAAGTGTGTGAATAGGGCCTAAGGGTATATTCACATATAGAAGACTTGGAGAAATTTACATGACTCAAAATCTGTTCTGTAACTTTTTACCCGAGGGTGGCGATACACTTGGGGTTCCTGCTTCAACATGGTCCAAGCTATCCCCTTCATTTTAATAAGAGTGGATCAGTATAAGTATTACATGATTAACTAGAAGTATTTCTTACTTGGATTATTTGCCACATTGTGTATAGTCTTTTTTTTTTTTTTCCACATACTATTTTGGTTTTTCTTACTTCCGGACTTTACTTGGTATGGCAATGAACATATATCACACATTATTTTTGCAGTGTACTTCAATCTCCTGTTCGGCTGAGATGACACGTATTTATCGCAGCTTTGGAATGAAAGAGTGAGTATCACATCAAATCCCATGTGTAAGCGGAAGTATTTAATGATACTGGATAAAAAAAAGCCCATCTATACGGTAAATATACGGGAAGGTTCCGTGGGCAATAGAAATTAATGGGTCCCTACTTTAATCTGAAATTATAGTCCGTAATTACAGATCAAAATGAGGGCCGTGTGCATGGGGCCTTAATGTGGATTGTGCCTGGACAATGTTGGGAGGAGACTATCTTATTCTGATAGGCCCGGTTTTTGATATTTATATCTTAAGTGTTGGGTCTTGAGCGTATAACGAGGTTTTGTTTCCCCATTTGTATAAAAAGTAGTGTGCCTGTTGGAAGCCGCTTTCTGTTTCCATCATGATGTAACCCCTTTTGGGCCTTAGACCACCAGGGGACTTCACAATGCGATCGTTTGATTGCTTCTATAATGTTTTGGTATACTCCGTTTACCAAAGCATTATGGTCTATGTGCGTAAGGGCTTGTCCACACGAGCGTGTGCATTTTGCTCGTGCAAAAAACGAGGTGTTTTGCACGCGCAAAAGGTCAATAAAAGCTCCGTGTGTCAGCAGCATATGATGCGCGGGCAAATATAGGACATGTCGTGAGTTTTACGCAGCGGACATACGCTGCGTGAAAATCACGGACAGTCTGAACGGGCCCCATTGACTAACATAGGTCCGTGCGACGCGCGTGAAAATCACGCATGTAGCACGGACGTATTATACGTTCGTCTGAATAAGCCCTTACCTGCGTTTTTTTACTGTGCTGGGAGATGGTGACATCTCTTCTGAAAAACACAGCATTTCAGTCCACTTTCCGCAGAAGGAATTGACATGCTACTGTACGCAAAAATACAAACCGCAGGTGAATTTCTGCTCAGAAATGTTACACAGCGTGTGGATGTGATTAGTTAAATCTGCGCCACTTTGCTGCTACTGCATTCTGCTGCGTATTTTCCGTCCGCAATTCCGGACAGGAAAATATGCAGCAATTCCGTTACATGTGGACAAGCCATAAAACGGACAAGCAATCTATTAGGCCATGCCTTTGGCAGGGCCTAACAGGCATATATGGACATGGTCAGCCTGGGGGTCTATGTTAGGTCCTTGACAGCTATGACAACCATTGGCAAATGCACCACAGGGGTGCTGATGAGGAACCCTCTGTCAAACACCTTAGATGCCTCGGTCACCACTGATTGAAATTAATGCTAATTCTAACGGAACCGTTGCTTTCCGTTTAATGTTTCAATCCGCTATTCCTCTGATAGAAGAGGGGTAAACGTATATTAACGCTAGTGTGAACTTCGCTTTACTGGGAAAAAGTGCTGTTGCAGGTTATATACGTTTTGCATCCCCTGGAATACATTTTAAACGCGCTACATACGTAACTACTAAATAAAATTCCCACTCTACAGCTATATTCTTCCTTGCTTTACAGTAAAGCCATGTACTATAAATCACCATGGAGACCGGACTCCCTGCTGGCCTAGTACAAGGAGTCTGACAGATGTTTAAGATCTCATTATGATCCACAGGCTGAACTAGCAGATCATTATTTTGGTGTTGCTTTGACCGCTATTGTTTGCACAATGGATCCTATAGAATAGGGTCAGTGAAAATCTACAAATCTGAAGGCACGTAATTCAATCCTAATGCATATCTTTTAAATATATTAATACATGATTACCATTTCCTGATTTATAACCACTACAATAATATATTGGCTTTCATAGATTTTTTTTTTTTTTTAATTAGAATATTTTCTGCAGGTGCAAAGCACACGAAAATAATCTATTAGGCTATGTTCACATTTACCAGATTTGGTACGGATTTTCAGCTGAAAAATCTGCAGCATATTGCAATAGTAGCGAAGTGGATGAAATTTCAAGAAATCTCATCCACATCATGTCGATTTATGTTGTGGGTTTCCTGCAATTATGCAAGATTCTAAAAAAAACACAAAAACAATAATTGTAAAAAAAAACTATACTCACCTTTGATGGGGCTGCCATGGCAACAGGTCCCAGCTATTCCAGCAGCTGTGTGCCTAGGCTGCCTCCTATGAACACGCTGTGACCGATGCAGCCAATAACGGGCTGAAGCAATCACACGATGAAACGTCATCACAGGAGGCAGCCTAGGCACACAACGGCCGGAGGATTAAGGATGCCTTGCCATAGAAACGCCAGTAGAAGTATTTATTTTATTTTTTTTCAGACATTTTATGCAGCAGTCAATCTAACCGTATAGCAAGCCTTCCTTTGGTGCGAATATTCTGCCTTGGTGAACATACCTTTAAGGCCAAAATCCCATGGGTAGGATACGCTGCGTAAAAAAAAATCACACAGCGTATCCGGCTTGGAACCCGCAGTACCTTCTGTGCGTAAAACCGGCAAGAATTTCCGCTGCAGGGTAAGAAAAATAAAAGTGCGTACTTATCCCCTCCCTCTCTCCTGCATGTGGTCCGGCCTACTAAGACGACGCTGCAGCGGTCACGTGGGATGAAACATCATCCCAGGAGGCTGGACTGCAGAAAGAAGGAGTTGCGATTTCTGCGGCGGAATCGCTGCGATTGTGCCGCAAAAGTCACAACACTTTGCTTTCCGTTGTAGGTTTTGCATCCCCACTGAATTCAAGGGGTAAAACCGCAACAGGAAATCAACGAAAAGGCAGCATAAATGTACATTAATTGACATCAATTTAATAATGTTTACGCTGCTTTTTTTTCCGCAGCATGGGCATGAGATTTTCTAAATCTCATCCACTTTGCTGTTACTGTAAATGCTGAGGGAATTTTCGCACAGAATTCCGTTGCGGAAATTCAGCAGCATTTACACTACGTGGGAACCCGGCCTAAAAATGGTTTTTCTTGCAACCAGCAGAACTTAGGTCTCATGCACACGGCTGTATTACAGCTCTGTTCTGTATGTAGTCCTATTAGGACTGTCATAGAAGAGAATGGGGCCCTACCTCATTATGCCTCAGATTTCATATGGATTCTTTTCATGTGGAATCTGACAGAAAAACATATCCGCATGATTGTATGGAGCAAAAGGGACTCCGTATGCCAACATACAGCCTCCATTGAAACACGGAGAAAAGCTGTAAAGAACACACAACATATTCAATGCTATGCAGCAATGGCACCAAGCACTATGCTACCACTGATTCTACAATATACCTAACAAAACTATTACTACCTTAAATTAGACTCTCAGTACAAAAGTTACATATGGTGGTGGAGGGGGGGGGGGGGTTGTTTCACAAACTGGAAGTACTTCTTCTCTTCAATAAAACCGGCACACTACATGTAACTACGTACCCATCATCATACCGCCTATTATTATCCCACTGTGCAATTACCCACGAATGGGTTGTGGGACGAGATCTCGAAGTTCAGTAAGGATTCACCAAACGGTTTCAATAAGATATATACGGTATATACAGGGGCAGACAAATAACTGTGGTTAGTACTCTTTAACCATTTCAGGAGGCACCTTTTTGTGTTGATTTTTTTGGGATGTATTTTAGCAGCCCAACAAGACTTTCATAAACACCAATAAAACAACCAAAAAGTTTAGGTGCCATCTGCACATTTCTAGGCACATTGGTTACATGGATCTATCCAGTCCTAAAATAAATGAGTAGAAGAGAAAGAAGTGAACCAAGTATAGAATTCTTTAAAGCTGGTCTGTTTTGATAATGGAAGTGGATGAAGAGTGCTACTATTCAAGCATACCATCCTACCACACGCTCCCTGAACAATGCGACTAAACCGGATCTAAAGGGTTACCAGGACATTAGGGCTCAATGTAAATATTCAGTGGCTCTTTAGCCAATTACGAATATGATCCACCCAAAATGTAATCTCCATAAGGTCTGCTGAATCACTCTATGTAGACCCTATTCTCCTGCAACATGACTCTCCACGCAGTTTCGGCAGATGCTCATCTTCGGGCGGGTCCGCAGACCCCCATACACATTAGTTATTTGGCGGTCTGGCTAACTGTCAACTAATGTGTACGAGCATAGTATCTTTAGGGGTATATGTTGTAACATATACCCCTAAAGATACTAATCAGTGATATCTAGATTTTTACTAGGGAAAACAAACTTGACAATTTACTCGGTGAACTATAATGTGTACGAGCAGCTTAAGCCCAGAAATAGTCACTTTGCTGCAAAAAGGTCATTCAGGTGGAATATACATACACATATATTTTAAACCAACAATCCCTTATCTGTAAAAGCTTGAGGTTATACGTATGTGTGTCACATACGTTTTGTTCTCCAAATATCCATTACATTAGAATAATATCACATGTACAAGGCTACTAACTAATTCTGGTAAATCAGACAAGGCCTATAGATAAGTGGCTTCAATAGGCCAACCTATTGAGGAAAAATAGAACGATGATATCGCAGAGCATGACATTGATGTTTTGCTTGTCCTTCCTATGTAGTGGGATAGGATTACAACAAAACTCCATTATTCGGTGTAATCAGGGCCCCCATTTAAAATACCTGGGCCCCATACAGGTAAATAATCAAGGTGCATCGGTTATCAGTCATCCTCCGCCTGGTAACCCATTACGTAAATTTGGTGGGCAATTAAGGATGTTTTGGAGAGGGCGTAAAGATTAAGATTTTGTAGTCTGGGAGGAAGGGAAGAGGGACAAATATTTTCCTTTAAGCATCTTTACAGATTCATACCATATACATGTAGGTCCTTTAGAAGTGGGACAGAAGTCTGTGAAATGAATGGGACCCATGTTTGTATGTTATGGACTATTAAATGGTTCTTGTTTATTTAGTAGAAGTGTAACTGTGAGAGTCCCATGCACTGGCAGAGAGCGGGTTAAGGTGATCTTGGACTCCTAGCGGTATACTACCATCTGTACTGCCCTGATGGTGGCCCTGGTTGGAATACCATCTACATCCCAGCATTCACGCAGGAAATTCATTATTTATTGAAATGTGTTCATTTTTCAAAGAGCGTAAATACAGGGTTTTTTTTTTCTGTTTACTGTCCTTAAAAAGAAAAGGAGTAATTCACACTCCATGTTCACATTTTACATCTCTGTGAGGTGAAGAATAACATTTCTTCTGTATTCATTGGGCCGACCTAATATTCTATTTTTAACAGATTGTCCACCCACAAGAGATGCGGCGGCGGCAGAAGGAAACACAGTGTATGAATGAACTTTAGTTTCTATCATCCCTGCTAGCCCTTAGATTAAATTCACACCTTGTATAGAAGAACGCACTAATAACACCCTTCTTTCACACACCAGAAGGATGTGACCTTCCCGCTGTAGACTTCACATCATGAAATCACTGTTATACCATTTCCCTATAAACCCAAACAACTGTAGTACAGAGATACACTTCTCCGTTCCATTCAACGTCATTTTCGGTCTATAAATAGCAGAAATAACTATTTTAGACACATTTCAATGTGAAACAAGGTCTTATTAGAGAGGATTATTTTATGCAGGTGTTATAAATTCTCAATAGCTTATCCGCATATTTTGCATGCAATACCACGTTTTTCAGTAGGAAGCATGCAGTCAAACTTTGCTGTGGAAAACGAAACGGTTTGCCTATGTGAACAATATTCTGCAGATTTTTCTAGTTCTTGCGTTGCGTTTTTCTATAGGCATACATTGTAACGTTTTCCACTGCATATTTTTACTCTGCGGATATACTATGCAAGTACGCCACATGTGAGCACACCCCAAAAGCTCTTGGGGCCCAATGCAAAATTTGTAACAGGGAACCCACCTACAATGAATCATTTATAAGATTGGTAGCTTTATACGTGACAGAGGGGGTCATTGGGCTCCACAAGCACCCCCTATAGGAAGCAGTTCTAGGAAAAGTGCGTTAAACAGTTATTTCCAGGACTTCGCAGAACGACTTTGCTGGACAACCCACAGTCAATAGGGGTTAGGGGTGCGGGATTAGAGCATGCATGCAAAAGCACACAGGGGCTAACTCATTTATTGACTTTTTTCATCAAATAGTGACTGCACTTTCACAAAACTTTTGATATGTTCTAGAGACATATCAGAAGTTCTAATCAGTGGGGGTCCAAGTGCCGAGACCTCCCACCATCATTGAAAAGAAGGTGCAGAATTGCTCCGCTGAACGCTCTGCACCTTCAGCTGTTCTCGGCTCACCTTATCAGTCTGAAGTCAACTCACGAATATGGTCTACGAGCCAGTCCTCAGCCTAATGAGGAGCGCTGATCACTTCTGCACCTTCGTTTCATTGATGGCTTTAGCATACGGACCTCCACAGATCAAAACTTTTAGGCCAAATGCAAAGGATGCATATTACACGCGGATTTGTTGCGTGGATTTTCGTGCAGTAAATCCGCAGCGCAATACAGTACCAGCAAAGTAGATGAGATTTCAAGAAGTCTCAACTACACGTTGGTTTTTTTTCTGCATGTAAATTGACCTGCAGTGCATATTTTTAAATCTGCAGAATGCCAATATATCTTACTAATCCGATACAGTTTGCAAGCGGAAATGCGTTAAAAAGAAAATGCACCAAAATCCGCAGCATAAAAACAAACCTATTTCTGCATCAAAATGTAAAAACCACACTAAAAAACACATTAAAAAAAATGAACTATTAAGTGCGGAATTTACCTGCGGAACTACCTGCGTATACCTGGAGTTTTCATGCAGATTTTCTGCACCAAATTCCGCACCGAAATTGGCCTCTATGACATCAAAAGTTTTGTGAAAGGGCAGTGAGGGTATGTACACACGCTAAGCAAACAACGTCTATGAAAAACAGCTCCTTATTTTGACTCCACTCGCGTTTTTCACGGCCGTTTTTGGAGCGGTTTTTCTATAGAGTTAATGAAAAACGGCTCCAGAAGTAACATGCACTTCTTTTTTGCGGGCGTTTTTTTAGGCGGGCATTTTTTAAAACGGTGGCGTAAAAAAAAAAAAAGTCGGAACAGAACACCGTATTTCTCATTGAAATCAATGGGCAGATATTTGCAGCCGTTTTTCGGGACATTTACGGCAAGAAAAAAGGCTGAAAACACTACGTGTGCACATACCCTAAGGCTATGTTCACACTGAGTATTTTGCCGAGTTTTTTGACGCGGAAACCGCGTCGCAAAACTCGGCAAAAACGGCCCGAGAACGCCTCCCATTGATTTCAATGGGAGGCGTCGGCATCTTTTTCCCGCGAGCAGTAAAACTGCCTCACGGGAAAAAGAAGCGACATGCCCTATCTTCGGGCGCTTCCACCTCTGACCTCCCATTGACTTCAATGGGAGGCAGGAGAAAGCGTATTTCTTGCTGTTTTATGCCCGCGGCGCTCAATGGCCGCGGGCGAAAAACGGCGCGATAATTGCCGCAAAAATTGGCGTGCAGGGAGAGGAATATCTGCCTCAAAGTTCCAAACGGAATTTTGAGGCAGATATTCCTCCCCCAAAATACTCCGTGTGAACACAGCCTACGGCTGGGTTCACACAGAGTTTTATGCAGGAGGAAAATCTGCCTCAAAATTCTGTTTGGAATTTTCAGGCAGATTTTTCTATGCCTGCACGCCGATTGAGTGCCACGGGCAAAAAACTCTGTGAAATACCCTTTCTCTGCCTCCCATTGATGTTAATGGGAGGTCAGAGGCGTAAACGCCGAAAGATAGGGCATGTCCCTTTTTTTTCCCGCGAGACGGTTTTTCCGCTCGCGGGGAAAAAACACCTCCGCCTCCCATTGAAATCAATGGGAGGCATTTTCAGCCGTTTTTTGGTACGTTTTCTGCGTCAAGAAACTCTGCGTGAACTCCCCCTAAGGCCGGATTCACACGAGCGTGTGCGTTTTGCGCGCGCAAAAGGTACTTAACAGCTCAGTGCGGCAGCAGCGTGATTTTCGCGCAGCCGGCATCATTATGACACTGTTTGTATGTTTGTAAACAGAAAAGCACGTGGTGCTTTTCAGTCTTCATTCATACTTTTTACTGCTTTTGCGCGAATCGCGCGTGTCACATGGAAGTGCTTCTGTGTGCTGCGCGTGATTTTCACGCACCTATTGACCTCAATGGGTGTGTGATGCGCGAACAACGCACAAATATAGGATATGTCGTGAGTTTTACGCAGCGGACACACGCTGCGTGAAACTCACGGACAGTCTGCTTGGCCCCATGGACTAATATAGGTCCGTGCGAGGCGCGTGAAAATCACGCGCGTTGCACGGACCTATTATACGTTCGTCTGAATAAGCCCTAACTCTAACTCAATAAAGTTACCGGTTGGCTGATGGAATTAAATAACGCAGCTGCCAAAACCACGAATGCTAACCCAAAGATCCTTGTGGCTGGGTTTTCCCGTTGTGGAAGCATCATGGTCAATGTTCCCCCACAATTGACCCCCTTGCAAATTGACTGCAGGTTAAAGAACGTTCATTGTTAATGGCCACGCAGTTATGCAGCTAAACAGGTTACCATGCGGCTTAACTATCAAAATGCTTTTAACTTGTAGTCAATTTGCAAATTGCACCGATGTACACGTAGGCGCGATTAAAGTCGCATCATTCATAGAGAAAGGTTTCCCTAATAGAGGTTATTACAACAACACGCCACAGCCATTTCAAACTAGGCCTCAAAACAGTGCAAACACCTTCTAGAAAATTTACAGCGGAAATCTGAATGGTTGCTGGGGACAGCATTTCCAGTTTTCACCTGCACTAGTTCTGCAGTAGTTTAAAAAACATAAAAATAAAAAAATTGATACTGCAGTTTTTTTATTTTTAAAATGCTAATTCTGTATATGTTTCAGCTCACATAGATTTCATGAAAAAGTCAAAAAGCACTTTAGTTTTGAGACCTTTCTAGCATATTGAAATACTTCATTTAAAAAGTGCAGTGCTGAATATAAAAATAGCCCATATGGGGAAACAACTTTAGGAATATTTAATAAAATGGTCACTTTGATTTTTTGATTTTTTGATTTTTTTAATTGCTCCAATGTACCTAAAATAAAAAATAAAAAGAAGCACCTTTGCTAATAGACTTGAATAAAATGATCTCCTATGATCCTACTTAGACCTGTGTGTCTCCATGGTTACAGACTACAAACAAACACTGTGTGGAGTCTGATCCTGCAGTCACCCCCGCTCCTACTATCTGTAAGGCCTTATTCACACGGACATGTCCGTTTAGCGCGCGCAAAAGGTCCGGTTCATTCATTTATTTATTTTCCTACTGCAGCGCGCATCACGCGGAAGTGCTTCCGTGTGCCGAGCGCGATTTTCACGCACCCATTGACTTCAATGGGTGCGTGCTGCGTGAAACACAGCCACATATAGGACATGTCATGAGTTTCACGCAGCGCACATACAGTCTGAACGGCCTCATTCATTAACATAGGTCCGTGCGACGTTCGTGTGAATAAGGCGTTCGGCTACATTCACACGACAGTGAACAAAAATGTCCATTAAAAACTGATCAACTGTCAGTTTTCATGGTTGTTTTGAATCAGTGTGTCTCTAAATTTTCATCCATTTCCAGTCCGTCTGACATCTGTTTTGCATCAGTTTTGCATCAGTTTTTCATGGCCGTTAAAAAAACAAAACAAAAAAAACCTGATGAATTTCATTGGTCAGGCTTCTTTTTGTCCTAGCCCCCTGAAAACACCCAAAGGAAGGTCACATGTTCACCTAGACACTATTTACAGCCTACCTGTATATGCCGCACACCGCCCTGCATACGAAGCCGCACACCTCCCTGCATACGAAGCCGCACACCTCCCTGCATACGAAGCCGCACACCTCCCTGCATACGATGCCGCACACCTCCCTGCATACGATGCCGCACACCTCCCTGCATACGATGCCGCACACCTCCCTGCATACGATGCCGCACACCTCCCTGCATACGATGCCGCACACCTCCCTGCATACGATGCCGCACACCTCCCTGCATACGAAGCCGCACACCTCCCTGCATACGAAGCCGCACACCTCCCTGCATACGAAGCCGCACACCTCCCTGCATACGAAGCCGCACACCTCCCTGCATACGATGCCGCACACCTCCCTGCATACGATGCCGCACACCTCCCTGCATACGATGCCGCACACCTCCCTGCATACGATGCCGCACACCTCCCTGCATACGATGCCGCACACCTCCCTGCATACGATGCCGCACACCTCCCTGCATACGATGCCGCACACCTCCCTGCATACGATGCCGCACACCTCCCTGCATACGATGCCGCACACCTCCCTGCATACGATGCCGCACACCTCCCTGCATACGATGCCGCACACCTCCCTGCATACGATGCCGCACACCTCCCTGCATACGATGCCGCACACCTCCCTGCATACGATGCCGCACACCTCCCTGCATACGATGCCGCACACCTCCCTGCATACGATGCCGCACACCTGCCTGCATACGATGCCGCACACCTGCCTGCATACGATGCCGCACACCTGCCTGCATACGATGCCGCACACCTCCCTGCATACGATGCCGCACACCTCCCTGCATACGATGCCACACACTTCCCTGCATAGGATGCCACACACTTCCCTGCATAGGATGCCACACACTTCCCTGCATAGGATGCCACACACTTCCCTGCATAGGATGCCACACACTTCCCTGCATAGGATGCCACACACTTCCCTGCATAGGATGCCACACACTTCCCTGTATAGGATGCCACACACTTCCCTGTATAGGATGCCACACACTTCCTGTATATGCCACACACCTCCCTGTATATGCCACACATACGCCCTGTATATGCCACACATACGCCCTGTATATGATGCCACACAGCCCGACATGAATGTCCTACATACTCACCGATGCAGCGCTGTCTTCACGGGATCCGCGGCGATGCGATGACACTTACTGATGCAGCCCGTCTTCACGCGTAGTCTATCGTCTTCACGGGATCTGCGAAAGCGCCGCGATGACGTCATCGCGTTGCCTTCGCAGAACCCGGGAAGACGAGAGACCACACATGAAGAGGTCGGCGCTGCATCGGTGAGTCATCGCGTTGCCGATAGCCAGCAAGGAAACTAGTAGTTCCCTTGCCAATCCCCATGTCACAGATCCGTTTTTAAGGGTTGTTAGATGTATTGACAGCCATTAAATAGGGATCTATTGACTTCTATGGGGGCCGTAAGGCCGTGAAAACGGCCAAAAATAGGACACGTCTTCCGTTTGCCTTGCTGTAAAAGAGAATATAGGTCATAACTCCTTCAAAAATGATTGTTTTTCTAAATAAAAAACACTGCTGCTACATTACAGCACCGATCACATCACGTACAAGATAGGCCACTTATAAAGTGGTGACAGAGCCTCTTTAACATGATAGGCTATGGATGACTGATGCCATTGTATTGCATCCGTCACAGGCATCTGTTAAACAGATGCTACAGCATAAGCTTTTCAGGGCATAGCAGTTTAACGGATGCCATTAATATCTAGGAGTGGCTAGTTTTCGACATCCGTTACAGCATATGTTTAATGTACACGTCAGAAGCTTTTCCCGGAGTATACGTCAAACGTAGGCCAAAAAGCTGAATGTAAACATTGCCCAACAATGAAGACAAAAATGCTAATAAATTGTATGCACTATTATTTATTTCAGATGCACTGGATTAACCAGTTAGTGACTGCCCGTGTTTTTACGGCGGCCACTAACGGGCTTTATTCCGATGTAATTGCCTTTATACGTCGCTGCATCAGAATAAATAAACAGAGAAGGGAGCCGTTAAATCGGGCTGGGGGCGTCCCTGCTCTAACGTATGAGATCGATATCAGAATCGATCTCACTCGTTTAACCCCTCAGACACGGCGCTCAATAGCGAGCGCCGCATCGGAGTGGTTTAGGAGAGAGGGAGGGAGCTCCCTCTCATCCCACCAGCACCCGGCGATAATATCGCCGAGTGTCTGTGTCTCCGATGGCAGCCGGGGGCCTAATAAAGGCCCCCAGGTCTGCCTGTAGTGAATGCCTGCTAGGTCATGCCAGTTTTGCACGGACAGGCATAATACACTGCAATAAAGAAGAGAAGTATTGCAGTGTATTGTAAATGTGATTGGGGCGATCGCATAGCGAAGTCCCCTAGTGGGACTAGTAAAATAAAAAAAAATAAAAAAAAGTTTAATAAAAGCTAAAACCCAAAAAAAAGTGAAAAAATTAAAAATGAAAAACCCACTCTTTCCCCTTACAAACTTCTTTATTATTATAAAGCAAAATAAAGTAAAAAAAAGTTACACATATTTGGTATCGCATCATTTAACCCACGCGGTGAACGGCGTAAAAAATAAAAAAACAATGCAAAAATTGCTGTTGTCTTTGAATCCTGCCTTAAAAAAGTTGTGATAAAAAGTGATCAAAAAGTCACATCTACTCGAAAATGGTACCAATATAAACTACAAGTCTTCCCGTACAAAAAAAAGCCCTCATACAACTGCATCGGCGAAAAAAAATCAAAAAAAATTATGGCTTCAAATATGGAGACAAAAAAAAATATTTGAAAAAAAAAAGGGTTTTTACTGTGTAAAAGTGGTAAAACATACAAAATCTATATAAATTTGGTATAGTTGCAATCGCGACAACCCGCTGAATAAAGTTATTTGTTATTTATACCACACGGTAAACGGCATAGATTTAGGACGCGAAAAAGTGTGGCGAAATTGCAGGTTCCCCCCCCCCCAAAAAAAAGTTAAGAAAAGTAAATCAATAAATTCTATGCACCCCAATATGGTGCTATTAAAAATTACAACTTGTCCCGCAAAAAACAAGACCTTATACAGCTATGTCGACGCAAAAAGAAAAAAAAGTTATATCTCTTTGAATGAGACGATGGAAAAACTTAAAAATACCTTGGTCATGAAGGTCTAAAATAGGCTGGTCATTAAGGGGTCAAGAAAAGAATGGGTTCCAAACAAGCACAACTAGGAGAATAGAAACAATTACCATATTTTCACATTACCAGCAGAAACCTTCCTCCTTCAGTAGGAACAGCCAAGTTGTCTGCGAATCCACAAACCAGCAGCTTTTATACTTTTGAATATGTTGCTCAATTCTCAAATCAAGGGTTGTCTGAAAGGAAAGAAGCGCTGTTGGAGTAGCTTTTTGTGCATAAGTTCTTTTACATTCTATTTTTAAGGTCCTGTAAGGTTTCAGGTTTTTTTTTAGCAGAAACCATAGCGTAGTAGACTACGCTATTGATTCCGTCGGAAAACCGGAAACCAGCCGGAATGGTGACGAACAGAAACCATTAGCGATGTTTCCGTCACCATTGAGACCAATGGTGACTGAAACAGAAGCTGTGCTGTCACTTTCCGTTGCGGGGTTCACCAGACGGAAACCTCAGACGGAACCCCGGAACGGAAATGAACGGTGATGTGAACAGGCCCTAACACAAACGGAGTTCTTCACTGGATTCATAAAATCCCTCTAAAATAATACGAAGTATTGGATTTAATGAGAGGCCTCCTCTACCCTTTCCCTTGATGTCTTCTGTTCTGGAGATATATTTTTTTAAATAGGGCCACGTTATAATTATATATCAATCTCAGGCTGAATATGATAGGAGTTTCCTCCGTGTGTTTTAGAATAGGAGGCTGACCCAGGGTTCTGCACGGCGTGCCACGTTTTAAATTATTTGAGTGCTATTTTATGCTAATTTTAAGAGTATAATAAAAAAACCTGCCTTTTAACCAGAGTGTTACATGCCACATTATGTAGGATATATTTTATTCTCTGCAGCATTAAAGGATCTTTCCCCATCTTTCCCTTTGGGGATAATCATTTTAAACAATGGAGATCTTTGGGCGGCAGAGATTCAATTAAAGAGTGGAGGAAACGATCCCAGAACATATCACTAAGGGTATGCTCACACGCAAACTAAAAAACGGCTGAAAATACGGAGCGGTTTTCAAGCAAAAGCAGCTCCTGATTTTCAGACGTTTTTGTAGCAACTCGCGTTTTTCGCGGCGTATTTTACGGCTGTTTTCCAACGGAGTCAATGAAAACCGGCTCCAAAAACGTCCCAAGAAATGACCTACACTTCGTTTGACGCAGCGTCTTTTTACGCGGCGTATTTTGAAAACGATGAGTAAAATTACGCCTCGTGGGAACAGAACACCGTAAATCCCATTGCAAGCAATGGGCAGATGTTTGGAGGCGTAATGGTGGCGTTTTTTCAGGCTTAACTCGAGGCGTAAATGGCCCGAATTACATCTGAAACCACTGCGTGTGAACATACCCTTGAGGCTGGATTCACACAAGCGTGTGTTTTTTGCGCACGCAAAAAATGCGGCGTTTTGCGTGCGCAAAAGGCACTTAACAGCTACGTGTGGCATCAGCATATGATGCGTGGCTGCGTGCCTTTCGCGCAGCCGCCAACATTATGACACTCCGTTTGGATGTTTGTAAACAGAGAAGCACGTGGTGCTTTTCTGTTTTCGTTCATCCTTTTCACAGCTGTTGCGCGAATCACGCTTGTCCCACGGAAGTGCTTCCGTGTGGTGCGCGTGATTTTCACGCACCCATTGACTTCAATGGGTGCGTGATGCACGAAATACGCCCAAAGAACGGACATGTGGTGACTTTTTCGCTGCGGACTCACGCAACTGTCCGCACTGCCCCATAGACTAATATAGGTCCGTGCGTTGCACGGACGTATATCCCGTTCGTCTGAATAAGCCCTAACACTGACTGACCAGCGACACTCTGGAAAACACACCAACTAGTGCGGCTCCATTGTATCTACCTGGGGTGGAGAAGAGGAGGACTCTTGACGTAGGAATAGTACATTCGGACATTTCAAGTTAGTGTAGAGCGGTTATTATTTTGATTTTGGATTTGTGAGGACTTTTGACTCTTGCCCCGGAGTTCTCACTTGTTCAGCTGTACATCATAGTTGCCCTTGGTAATCTATTACATTTTAGTGTGTTTTGCAGATGTGAACCTAGTCTTAGGCTAAACACAGTGTTTACTCGTGTTTTTGTGACTTTTCTTCTTCTTCAAAAATGCTGCCGCTAGATGCAACATATAGGATCAGTTTACACGTAGAGAAAATACTGCAGATTTTTTGCAGTGGATTTTGTTGCGGAAAATCTGCAGCATAATAACAGTAGCAGCAAAGTGGATGAGATAAAACAAATCTCATCCACACGCTGCGTAAATGCTGAGCAGAGAAACCGCTCAGAAACTGACATGCGGTGCACCGTTTTAATCCGCAGCATGTCAATTGTATTTGCATAAATGCGGCTTATTTGTTGCAGGATTTCCCCATTCAATTCAATGGGGAGGTAAATCCTGCAACAAACAGCACATACCGCCACAAAAAAACGTAAGGGTATGTTCACATGCAAACTCAAAAACGTCTGAAAATACGGAGCGGTTTTCAAGGGAAAACAGCTCCTGATTTTCAGACGTTCTTAAGCCACTCGCGATTTTCATTGCATTTTTTACGGCCGTTTTTGGAGCGGTCTATGAAAAACGGCTCCAAAAACGGCCCAAGTAGTGACCTGCACTTCTTTTTTGCAGCCTTTTTTCAAAACCGTGTAAAAAAACGTCCCGTCGGAACAGAACGCCGTTTTCCCATTGCAATCAATGGGCAGATGTTTGGAGGCGTTCTGCTTCAGATTTTTCGGCCGTATAAGGCCCGAAAATAGCCCGTGTGAACATACCCTTAGGGTATGTTCACATTGGCTATTTTCAACCGCATTTCGGGCCGTAAACGCCCCTGAAAAACGGCTAAAGATGCGATGGCTGAACGCCTCCAAACATCTGCCCATTGATTTTAATGGAAAAAACTGTGTTCCATCCCCACTGGGCGTTTTTTACGCGGCCTTTTTTAAAAACGGCCAAGTAAAAAAAACGCCTCGTTAAAAGAAGCGAACGTTACTTCTTCAGCCGTTTTTGGAGCGGCTTTTCATGGACTATAGAAAAACAGCACTAAAAACAGCCATAAAAAAATGCTAGTTTGATTAAAAAACGGCTGAAAATCAGGAGCTGTTTTTCCTTGAAGACCGCTACGTATTTTCAGCCGTATTTTGTTAAGTGTGTGAACATACCCTCAGGCTGGATTCACACGAGCATGTTACATCCGTAATGCAGTGTGGTCGGTCCGGGACTTGCGGCCGAAATACGTTCCGTCAATTGCTCGTGTGAATCTAGCCTAACTCAAAAAAAAAAAATCATACTTACCCAGAAGTCTGTTTCTTACTCCAGGCCGGCCTCCTGGGATGACGTTTCATCCCATGTGACCTCTGCAGCCAATCACAGGTTTCCGAGGTCACGCTGGATGATACGCCATCCCAGGGCTGCAGAGCGTCATGACGTCAAGAGAGACGCGTCGCCATGGTAAGTATAATTTTGTTTTTTTTCTGGGCAGTTTCCCACAGCAGACATTCCGGCCGGAAAACGACACCACAATTTGGTGAGGTTTTTTTTCGGGAGGAATTCCCACGGCACACAGGGCGGATACGCGGTGTGAACGTAGCCTTAAAGTCTATAGTAAAATGACTACATACACAGCGTTTTGGTTTGTGGAAATTCTCTTCTGTAAAGGAACATAGCGCCTTGCTTTCAAAATAACTATATTGAACTTTGAGGGTATGTTCACACTGTGTTTTCAGACGTAATTCGGGCCTCGAATTACGCCTGAAAAACCGGCACCATTACGCCTCCAAACATCTGTCCACTGCTTGCAATGGGATTTACGGTGTTCTGTTCCCACGAGGCGTAATTTTACGCATTGTTTTCAAAATATGGCGCGTAAAAAGACCCGCGTAAAAAGAAGTGCAGATCATTTCTTGGGACGTTTTTTGAGCAGTTTTTCATTGACTCAATTGAAAAACAGCTCCAAAAATGGCTCCGTATTTTCAGACGTATTTTGCTAAACCGTGTGAACATACCCTTATTATAAAATAAGTAGCAGAATTCGCTATGTAGAATGTCTTCGAACAGTGAAGACTAGTACAATACAAAATGATCAAACCATAGTAAACAAATCAAATGGACAACCAGACATGAATATCCATACACAGACTTGCACAAATAGTACAGAGTGGTCAAGAAAGCCCCGTCATGACCGTATTAAGTACAGCCTTGGGCCTTATTTACACGAGCGTGTTAAACGTCCGTGTGACGGCCGTTGAAAAAATGGCTGTCCCACAGACCTTTGTAATTCAATGTGGCCGTTCACACAGCCGTTGTTTCAACGGACCGTGTGAAGGGTCCTGAGAAAATAGGACATGTCCTATTTTTTTCATGCTTCACGCATCCCTATATAGACTCTAGTCTATGGGGGATGCATGATATCACGTCCCGCAGAGCATGGATTCATCTCGGACGTGAAAAACTGCAGTTTTTTACGGCCCGTTTTTGGAGCTGTTTTGCTATATAGTCTAAGGAAAAACGACTCCAAAAACAGCTGTAGTAACATGCACTTCTTTTTCGCAGCCGTTTTTTTACGTGGTCGTTTTTCAAAACGGCTGCGTAAAAAAACCACCCGTCGGAACAGAACGCAGTTTTCCCATTGCAATTAATGGGCAGATGTTTGGAGGCGTTCCGCTTCCGATTTCTCCGCCGTTTGCGGCCCAAAAACCGGCCGAAAATAAGCCGTGTGAACATACCCTAACACTTGTCTAGAGCTTAGCCCCTTACCCACCCCCCGAAACTTTACATTACATAACACTAGCTACTCAGTTTTATTCCGTTTTTTAGCGGATCCATCTTTTTTTGTATTTCTTTTGTGAGTTTTGTTAATATAGGAAGTGATGCGCATATGCAGCAGGAAAAATGCATTAGTTAAACAGAATAGATATAAATGGAAGACATTCCGTTTGTACCAGTCATCCATTGACTTTAGTGTTAAAAAGAAAAAGCTCCTTTCTGTGAAGCTTCTATCATTTTGGACGGACAAAAATAGCGCAGCAGACTATGCAATTGTTTTTAGCAAAAAGACAAACCTGATTAAACTGAGTTGAACTAAGAGCAACGGAGAATAAGAAAGCAACTTTTGAAATGTTTTTTTTTTCCCTATGAGGGAACAAAACAACGGAAAACATAAAACAGATGTGAACAGAGCCCAACAAGTCCCCTTTCAAACTAAAATATTTGCACTGCACATTTTGACGCAAGAGGAACTCCTATTACTGCGCATTTTACCACACCCGTATCCCCGATTACGATCAGCATTATTTTAGATTACATTTGCTTATTTCAATGATACTTGGACAATGTGAAGTTTGGTCACATTGGAACACACAGCATTTCTCCACATGTTCTCTTGAACTTGCACATTCTTTTGGCCACACACCCTGTCTGAGTCACACGCTCCCAACCCCATGTGACTAGATGAGATCTTATTTTGTTTTTGTCCTGACAAACAAGGGCATTTTAAATGGTTGCCTGAATGCCCAAAATCTCCAGTATCCAAAGGCTAACCATTAGCAAACACTTTCCTCAAGGCTCATTGCTTTCTGGTTGTATTGGTTTATATGGTGGACGGACATTTATCCGCACACAGCAGAGGCATCTATCTTGTGGGTTCAACAGCTTTACCCACGAAATGGGAGCATAGTATGAGTTCATTTTATTTAGTTACATAATGTTCTTATGTACAGGAAGAAATGCATATCATGTTTATGGCAGTAGGAAGGGTAAGTGGCTGTCGGACTTCACTACAGCCATTCAACCCTGTGGACTGACCAAAAAGTCCAACACAAACTATCTTGTAGCGCTACATGAATCATCGGCCACCGGGGGCAGTCCGCACTTGCACACATTACAATTGTAATAAATTCACCAGGAACTGCCGCCAAACATCAGATGTGTATGGGCATTGTAGAGATAAGTTACATCAATAGAAATTAACTAAGCTCCATTATGGGGGTTGTCAAACGGCTTTCCCAAAAGGTATAGGCAATGTTCAGGGCCCTAGGAAATCTGGGCGACTACCATTGTGCGAGTTGTAGTGGTAGCCATGTTGGCAGTTTCCCAGTGCCAGGTGAATAGAATGGTTAACCTCAACTCAATATAAAAAGAAAGAGAGTAAATTATATTAAAAGATGCTAAGAAACAAACAAACACCTCTCAAAAGTATAGTATGCACTGATGACTAATAAACACATCCATAATGGATGCACATTTGTCAGGGATACGGACTGCAACAACTGTCCATGGTGTCCTAACAAACAATACAGAAAGGCCCCATACAGAAAAGGACTCCAACAGACGACAATACAGTGAAATAATAATGCCAACATTTCCTTTGCAATAGGGTTATTTATACAAGGAAAACAGCTGGCAGTATGCTTGGCAGACATGACACTCCAAGGAATTTTTATTAGCCCAGAGGCAAGTACATCATAACCTCTGTTGTATAGCAAGATTTAATGGTGTCAGCAAGTCTCTATTAGTTCTGTGTGTGAGTCATGTTCTTCCCAAGACACCTCAAACATAGCATGAAATAACAGGGCTCCAGAATCACACACCAATAAGGGTATGTTCACACGGCCTATTTACGGACGTAATTCGGGCGTTTTTGCCCCGAATTACGTCTGAAAATAGCGCCTCAATAGCGCTGACAAACATCTGCCCATTGAAAGCAATGGGCAGACGTTTGTCTGTTCACACGAGGCGTAATTTACGCGCCGCTGTCAAATGACGGCGCGTAAATAGACGCCCGCGTCAAAGAAGTGACCTGTCACTTCTTTGGCCGTAATTGGAGCCGTTATTCATTGACTTCAATGAATAGCAGCGCCAATTACGTCCGTAATGGACGCGGCGTTCAAGCGCCTGCACATGCCGTTACGGCTGAAATTACGGGGATGTTTTCAGGCTGAAACATCCCCGTAATTTCAGCCGTTACGGACGCCCTCGTGTGAACATACCCTAAAAATACATTATAAAACAAAGACAAATCTGTGCAAATCACGAAGCAGCAATGTAAAAGAAATGTATTTACATTGGTCATTGTTCCAGTGTAAAGTTGTTACTGACAAGACAATTTTGTATAAAATCATTTCAACATTTGTAGGTGTTTTTTTGTATCCTCTATAAACCAGTAGAAAATATAGAAACGTCATTTCCCTGTAGCCTCAAATAAATAGTTGCCTGGCACCAGTTCTATGAAGTGAATAAGGGCCAGAATATGTTGACATGGATGGACTATAGCAGTTTATGCCACGATTTTACATGGGTTCACAGATGTCATAAAATCAAACAAACATCATAATAATAAATAAGACACTAGGCCTCATGCACACGACCGTGGTGTTTTTCTGGTCCGCAAATTCCAGGACCGTGTTCCGTGGAATGTCATCCGCAGTTCATCCGTATGTAATCCTGCAGTTCATCCGTATGTAATCCGCAAAAATGCGGATGAAAAAAAAAAAAAAAAAAAAGGACTTTTAAACAGGATGCCAAAAGCTTGGTCAAACCCCCTTTAGAAGGTCACATGATCCGCAAATCCGCAAACTGCGGATGACACACGGCGGTGTATCCGCAATTTCCACGGGCCCATTGACTTCTATTGGCATGTCCGCACCGCATTTGCGGCCCATAATAAGACATGTCCGGGGTTTCTGCGGCACGGATGTGCGGACATGCGGAGAGCCGTGAAAACACGGATAGTGGGTATGGCCACATAGAAATGAATGGGTCCGCAATTAACCCGTGGATTTGCGGTTGAATTGCGGACGCAAAAACACGGTCGTGTGCATGAGGCCTTAAGTGTGGATGAAATAAGGCCACAGTATTTATTCTGGGTTACCTCAAAATTCGAATAAATAACCATAAATCAAATAATATATAAAATTCACCAATAAAAATAATGCTAAGGGTATGTTCACACGGCTTATTTACGGACGTAATTCGGGCGCTTTCCGCCTCAATTTACGTCCGAAAATACGGCTCGATAGCGTCGGCAAACATCTGCCCATTCATTTGAATGGGTCTTACGATGTTCTGTTCCGATGGTCATTTTTTTTACGCTCCGCTGTCAAAAGGCTGGGCGTAAAAAAGACGTCCGCGTCAAAGAAGTACCTGTCACTTCTTCAGGCGTTAATGGAGCCGTTTTCCATTGACTCCATGAAAAAACAGCTCCATTTATGTCCGTAATTGACGCAGCGAAAAAGCGCCTCAACATGCCATGACAGCTGAAATTGCGGAGCGGTTTTCTCCTGAAAACAGCCCCGTAATTTCAGCCGTAACAGACGCTGCCGTGTGAACATACCCTTAGTCCCAAATGACTCAAGCAAGTCAGTCCATTAAAATAGCGGAATCACCTAAGCCCATCCATATTTAAATGGGCGACAACCCCACTATAAATACCGCGACTACCATACAAAGTTCATCTTATTGGGAGGGAGGACGGGGCGCTGCTCCTGGTGAACATGACAGAGATTCTCCAGAGAGTCCAGGGTTACAAAGAAGATCTTCTTCCCGCCAAAACGCTGCTGGCCAATCACAGAGGAATCAGGGTATATTCACACAGCCTATTTTCGGGCCGTAAGCGCCCGAAAAAAAATCTGAAACAGAATGCCTCCAAACATCTGCCCATTGATTTCAATGGAAAAAAGGCGTTTTGTTCCGACGGGCCGCTTTTTTAGGCGGCTGTTTTGAAAAACAGGCGTGTAAAAACAACGGTTGCGAAGAAGTAGTGCAGGTCACTTCTTGGGATGTTTTTGGAGCTGTTTTTCATTGACGCTATAGAAAACAGCTCAAAAAACGCAGCGAAAAACGCCACGAAAATCGTGAGGGGCTTAAAAAAACATCTGAAAATCAGGAGCTGTTTTCCCTTGAAAACAGCTCTGTATTTTCAGATGTTTTTTGCTATGCGTGTGAACATACCCCCACAGCTATCCTTGAGCTGCTTCCAGAAAATTCCAGCTTTTGCCCATAGCAACAGCATACCTTAAAATAGACTCAGAACAGGAAAGTACCAAATAAAAACAAAAAAAAAAACAAGGGGGGGGGGGGGGTTAGAGAAACCATCACAATAAAATAATGATAAAACGGCGTGGAGAACCCATGTGGCCCCGTTGCTAATGACACCGTAGCCCTGTACAGTAAAATTTTAGTTAATTGCGTTTTACAGCGGATTTGAGGACATGCTACGGATTTGTAATAGATTTAGGTCATAGATTTTCCAAGGATATTTGTTGCCAATTTCACCCTGTGTGACAAGTTAAATACTCATCAAATCTGTGGCAGAAAAATACGTTAGGTCTGAACTCAGACTGGGGCCATGTTCACACATTCAGAATTCTGTCCGTTTCAACTGTGGATTTCTGCCACGAAGAATTTACAAAAACCGCAACAAATTTGCCTATGTCAAGACCATGGTAGCACAAACCCCACAATACTCAATCAAAATGAAATAAAACATGACAACAGTTTCTTTGGATAAAAATGGCCACGGTGTTTATTAAGGGTAACCTAAGATAAAATAATTCGAAGAGAATAACCATAAATAATCGAATAAATAATAAAATATAAATATTTTGACCAATAAAAACCAAGTCCGCCCAGCATTAGCTGGGTGACAAACCCCTCTAACAAACAACGTGACGTGAAGGAATTTAAGAACAATAGGGCGGGAGGGTGGGCGACGGTCCAATCTTCAAAAACTGGCTGCTTGACCACGATGAACTGCTCCTTTTATGTCCAATTTTCCCGCCTTTAGGATTTTATCAATGACCAATCAGCTGGCCTTCCACAAAACTGCCTAGGAGATAGAATCTGCCAGAACCTGCTCATGCAATTGCACAGCTGACCTAGGTCCAATCAGCTGGGACCAACTCCAAACTGCCCAGAGACAGAAACATCTGGAAACCGGCTCGTGCCACCAGCACAGCTTACCCGGGGGACACCACGATGGTAAGTACCATTCTAATATAAAATAACAAATGGAGAAAAGAGGGAAAGGGGGAGAGAAAAACATACCAAGCAAAAAAACATATTTTATTAACAACTTATGGGGGGCCGTGCGACCATGTGTCCCCCAGGCAATAGCCTGGGGGGCCCCTGACATACACTGTGAACATTGCCTTAGGCCTCATGGACAAAAAATAAATAAAAAGTAGGACATGCTCCGTAATTCCCGGCACGGTTCTATGGCACGGACACCTATCCATAGCGGTACGGAATGGTGTCCGCGGCAAATAGAACTGGGCGGGTCTGTAATTGCGGACCATATTTCGGTCTGCAATTACAGAGTTTTTTTACGGTCGTGTGCATGGGGCCTGACAGTGGACTCTCCATCCAGCGAGATAATTCCCCATACCATAACGCTTGAGTAGGGGGGATAGATAAATAAAATTAAAATAAAAGTGCTAGACAACGTCTCACATTTACTATGCAGTTTATGCCGTCAAAAAAGTCAAAATTTATGACGTGCTATAATTTTAAAACTTCTAACATTTTTAAAAGTTGTGATTTTCCTCGTCACTTGCCATATTTGAAAAGAAATAAGAAAATGGAGAGTGGTCTCAAAAGGAGTAGTTTTAGACAAATTTATTAAGTATAAAGCCAGAAAATGGCACAAATTTTGTTGCAAATCTACACCGGGACGTAGAAAGCGTAGTCCCAAATGAGTAAAATTTATTAAATCGGTGCTAATCTCGCCAATGCACTCCTTTACCTAGGCTGGCTTAAAAATACATCCCTCTTAGTAAAATATGGGCCTTTGTCTCCAAATTTCTGAATATTTTGAACGTTTATGTGCATCTGTTCAGTGAAGGAGATGTTCAGGCCTTGACCGTGGTGTGATCCGACTTACACCCATTTCGGTTTTAGAAGAAGTCTGGTGGCATATGACCGGTGACAAAGACGTGAACTGGAGAACATGTCAATACTGTAGGGCATAAACATGTGTAACAGAAATTGATAACGGACAAAGTCAAGCCACAAGATAAAGACAGTCATGTATAGAATGGGGTGCATGGTCTGAGGAAACACGATAGTAAAGCAATACTGAGCGGACGGATGAGGATGAATAGTGGGACCGTTCTGCTGGAACCAATGCAGACTTCTATTACCCCAGTGACAACGCTAGTGGAAATGGCTAATTTTGTAACACACAAAAAATTACCTAAGCTGCTTCTACTGTAACAACAGAGATCTATAGAGATATAAAAAGAAAAAAAAGTGGCAAAATACGATATGATTTCTTTCTAGCTTAGGTGGATGGTTGTAATTAACCCTTTATAAAGTTCAACACCACCAATTACTAAAGCCCAATGGCTATACTGTGTGCCAGTATGCAGGGACATCAGGTTGGGGCACTTTTGTAGTAGAACGCGATTTATCTGCTACAAATAATAAATCGCTAGAGATAGATACTGTACGTATAAAATATCCAATAGGTTCAACTTCTTCCAGGTGAGCAGCAAATGAGAAGTAAAACAATAGACACGCGGAGAATAATATTGGGAGAAATATTGCGCATGTGTTTCAGAGATTAAGATACAGCGAATATAAAGTTCTATGAAAGGAACTATGACGCAAAGGACTAACTAGGAAAAACAGTATGGAAAAACTAACTAAACTGGGCATGTGGGGCTCAGGCTCAACGGATGTTTTAGAACGCATCCTATTGACTAGAAGCCAATCAGGTTTCCGTGTTTCTTCCTTTTTTTCCTGTATTATAAAATAGAATAGTAGAGAATGGCTGCTAGTCAAGAACTTGACTGAAAATATCGTCAGTGTGAACAGAGGCTTATTCATGTTCTTTATATTATGTGACTTTTAATTACAATCATAATTCTAGACAAACATAAATAATAGCATGGTTTTTAAAAATGAGAATTTCATGAATCATAAATCCTCCCACATTATTATTCAATTTGGAAAAATAAAGGAAGGACATACGTATCTGACCAATCCTGTCACTGCACTGTTCTGGGAATGAATCGCCGATCATTTTACGGAGAGACAGGATTTCTGTTATTCTAAGTTCGTACTTACCCCATCCGCAACCATGGCGACGCGTCCCTCTGACATCCTGCAGGCCAACCTCCCGTTTCATCCCATGTGACCGCTACAGCCAGTCATCTCTGGAGGCCCGGGATGGACGCAGGAGCAGAGAGTTCAGGGTAAGTATGGGATTTAAATTATTTTTGTGCGTGGCAACATTTTTGGCAGAATCGCAGCTTTTTCACCGCAAAAAAATACAAAAACACAAAATATGCTTCTTGTTACGGGTTTTACCTCCCCTTTGAATTCAAAACCTGCAACAGAAAAGCAGCAATTTATGCTGCGGATTTAAAAAAAAAAAAAAGCACCGCAGGTAAATTTATTAACCATTTTTCAGCTGTTTTTTTACTCAGCATGTAGATGAGATTTGTTCAAGTCGCACCCCTTTTGCTGCTACTGTAATACGCTACAGATTTTCCGCAATTAAATCCGTTGCGAAAAATCCGCAGTATTTAGTGTGAACCCGGCCCAGTAGCGCAATGATCACTGAAAAAATTATACATACTAACATTACAAAAAGTAGTTTACTAGTTCCATAGTAGATCAAAACCTCTAGGACTATTTATTCAAAAAGCATCCAAAAATAACAACAGCAGCACGATGGGCATCAAACCTCCTCAGACAAGGCAAGTATTAGGGTATGTTCACACGCAGTAGCGAAATACGTCTGAAAATCAGGAGCGGTTTTCAGGCGAAAACAGCTCCGTCATTTCAGACGTTTTTGCAAGTACTCGCGTTTTTCACTGCATATTTTAAGGACGTTATTGGAGCTGTTTTTCAATGGAGTCAATGAAAAACGGCTCCAAAAACGGCCAAAGAAGTGACACGCACTTCTTTGACGCGGGCGTCTTTTTACGCGTCGTCTTGACAGTGATGCGTAAAATGACAGCTTGTGGGAACAGAACATTGTAAAACCCATTGAAAGCAATGGGCAGATGATTGTAGTCGTAATGGAGAAACGCCTGAATTACGTATGAAATTAGGCCGTGTGAACATACCCTTACTTTGAGCTTCTGTCCACATCACATCTGACCCTTCCGTTAGACGTATATTTTGGGAGCATTGTCCAACATATACATTTGTCAGGAGGCTTCCGACGTAGTCTGCTGTATAGGCATACAATGACAAGCATCGCCCATAGGCTCCCACAGTCCAAAAAATCTATACCTCATGATATGTATTTTTTTGCAAGAAGCCTCTGCATAGAAAGGCGTAGTCGACTACATTTTTCTATACAGCAAAATAAATAAATGTATACTGAGAGTGGTCAAAAGCACACTCTTGTCCCCCGTCCGGTAAATGGAGCCTTTTCGATATGTTTGATGCATACGCCTTAAAACGTGGTGTGAACAGCGGTGTAATATTAGTTGAACAAGATTTCTAAATTCATCCCAACAACGTTCACACTTAGGAACAAGCTCTTCTGTGCTGGCAAGTCAAACGCCCAAGTCTTGTATTCCCTGGCAAACCAATACATGACCTTGAGGACAAACGTTTAAGGTTTAAGCCGCAATATATTAATGTGCGATATTAATAGAGTCTCTGAAAATGAACACATTAAATGTACATAATAGAATAATGTAAACCCAGTTTACTACAAGTTCAACACTTTATAATGTGTCATTGAAAGGTCTTCCACATGGTACAAAATATTACAACGAGAGAACGCTACAAACACTATCTGCAAACTAAAAATCCGAACATTTCTCACTTTCCTCTATATCAGTCACAGATGCCTAAACCAAGGTCCTATTCTAAATCCAGAGGGTGTGAAATTCAGAAGAGATGAGGGGAAAATATCCGGTCCTCGGTATGAGCGCATACCATAAAGCCGACCGCTAACGTTCCAATGTGAGAAATACTGCAGGCGTTAAGACGGGAGCCTTAGAACTCATTCCAACCTATGGGAGAACCTCCGGCATATTTCCATGTATCATATGGGGTTGCTATGGCACTGCAAGTTTAGGAAAGCGGAGACACTACACAAGGCAGCTGATACTACACAGGAATTGATGGTATCCCAGAGATGTCTGTTAGACAAGAATTCATAGAGCAAGACTTTCATAAGGATTAAAACAAAGACCTAAACTGAAGCAAGCGACGCCATATGTAAGACGACAGAGCGGCTCCTCTACAGATGGCACTTTTACTAGATCCATACAGAAATGTTATCCAGAGCCCAAAAATAAAAACCGTATATGAACTTAAATTTCACAAACATTCCACTTATCCGATCTGTTTCACGCCACTAGATAGTAAGCAATGGAGATAAGCAACCACCACGCTATAAATCGTACCGCAAATACCGCAGAAATAAAACGCCAATGAAAGGATACTCACTTTAACATATGCAAAATCTAAATTGTTTTCCATCTTCCAAAAGTCGTTTTTCCAGATTTCTAGGACACGGACTCTATACGGCTTGTGATGATTTAGGTTAGCATTATCCTCCAGGACAGACTTAATAACGGCCAGACGTATTGCATCCTTTTTGGAGGCTGACGGTACTGGATAATCTTCCTTACAGAGGTTTTATTAAATAGCCATGAAAATCACAAATATAGACTTGTGACATGCCATTCCTGGGCTGTGAATTCACTCATTGTGTAGATGTCCTGCAATACACACAAGTTTCTATCTGAAGTCTAAAAGAGATTTTTGTGGTTTGCCGAAAGCAATAAAAATGTGTGGTCTTGTGATGATCAAAACCCTCGGCCTGGAAAACCATTAATACTAATGTTTATTGGCAAACACGTAAAGTCGCCATCGCATCAAATAACATTGTGATTGTCCATGACGTGCAACCTCCTGTACCTCCCAGAACACCCTGCGTGGTGGTCATCGGCCAAGAAAAGAATGAAAACTTTGCTGTATACTAGAGACTACTGTACCCATGGTCCACTATATCCATGTAGAATCATTTTATTTACCATTTGTGTGTTTTAGTGCAAGTTTAATGGATAACAAAATACTGAACGTAGCATAATACTATTAACTGTAAGGCTATGTTCACACGGAGTATTTTGGGGGAGGAATATCTGCCTCAAAGTTCCAAACGGAATTTTGAGGCAGATATTCCTCCCCCAAAATACTCCGTGTGAACAGCAATTATCGCGCCGTTTTTCGCCCGCGGCCATTGAGCGCCGCGGGCATAGAACAGCGAGATATACGCTTTCTCCTGCCTCCCATTGAAGTCAATGGGAGGTCGGAGGCGGAAGCGCCCGAAGATAGGGCATGTCGCTTCTTTTTCCCGCGAGGCAGTTTTACTGCTCGCGGGAAAAAGACGCCGACGCCTCCCATTGAAATCAATGGGAGGCGTTCTCGGGCCGTTTCTGCCGAGTTTTGCGACGCGGTTTCCGCGTCAAAAAACTCGGCAAAAGACCCCGTGTGAACATAGCCTAAGGATGTGTTCACACAGAGTTTTTTGCAGGCAGAAAATTCTGCCTGGAAAAATCAGTTCCGGTTTTTTTAAGTGGTTTTGCACCACACGCGTCTTTTGCCGCGTTTTCGCCACGATTTTTAGGTGTTTTTTTTTTAGCTGTCTCTTCAACAGAAAGGAGTAACCGCGAGCGTTTTTTGCTGGAAAACGCGTCACAAACCGCAGCAAGATAAAGCGTAAAAAAAAGGCGTTTATTTCCGCCACACATTGATTTAAATAGGGTTTTTGAGGTGGAAAACGCCTCAAGATAAGGCATGTCGCTTCTTTTAACCGCGAGACGGTTTTTCCGCTCGCGGTAAAAAACCGCCTCCGCCTCCCCATGAAATCAATGGGAGGCATTTTGGGCCATTTTCCGACACGGTTTCCTCTGTGTGAACTGGCCCTAAGGGTAAGTTCGCACGTAGCGTAAATACTACGGATTTTCCGCAGCGGATTTCATTGCAGAAAATCTGCAGCATAATAACAGTAGCAGCAAAGTGGATGAGATAGAACAAATCTCATCCACACTCTGCGTAAATGCTGAGCGGAAAAAAAGCTCAGGAATAGACATGCGGTGTGGTTTTGTAATCCGCAGCATGTCAATTGTACGTGCGTAAATGCTGCTTATTTGTTGCAGGATTTCGAAAAACACAAGTCAGAAATAAATAAATAAAAACTCTTACACTTACCCACAAGTCTGTGTTTCTTCCTCCAGGCCGCCCTCCTGGGATGACATTCCATCCAATATGACTGCTGCAACCAAAGACTGCAGCGGTCACATGGGATATAAAATCATCCCGGGGCTGAAGAGTGTCATGACGTTCGCTAGGTTTCCGGTTTTTTTGACTGAAGCAAAAGCGCAGTCTGAGCACACTTACTTCTGTGAAAAAAAACCCGGAAACCTTGCGAACGGAGGCAAACGGAAAGCATCTGAAACAAAAGAATTACCATTGAAATCAATGGTAATTCTAATGCAAGCTATGCTCTTCGTTTGGACTCTCATTCATCTCTTCCTCCGACGGAAGAGTCCTAAACGTACTATGACGATAGTGTAAAAGGAGCCCAAGACTCCCAGCATCTGCAAGGCATGACTACTTTTCTGCTCTGATATCGTGTGCAATAGGCAAGAGTTTATCTAATTATTCTGAATGACAAAATTTGGCCTTGTTCACAAAGTGCAGATTTGCAGCAGATTATGCATTAGGGATGTCACGATACCAGAATTTGGACTTAGATACCGATACTTCGTGTAGTACTGCAATTTCAATTTCGATACCAAAACTATACTTTTGATAACCATAATAATTTTAAAAAAAGTTCTTCCGTTTTCTGATGTGAGGCAGGTGTTATGATGAATTTTGAACCTTCACGTGCCTCACATTAATAGTAATTAACCCCTTCATGTTCCTCAGTCATAATGGACAACATTGGGTTAATGTGTGAGGTATATGATGGCGTTAATTACTATTAGACCTTATTTATACGAACGTGTTTAACGTCCGTGATACGCGCGTGAAAATCACGCGCGTCGCACGGACCTATGTTAGTCAATGGGGCCGTTCAGACATTCCGTGATTTTCATGCAGCGTGTGTCCGCTGCGTAAAATTCATGACATGTCCTATACTTGGGTGTTTTTCGCGCATCACACACCCATCGAAGTCAATGGGTGCGTGAAAATAACACGCAGCACACGGAAGCACTTCCGTGTGTCCCGCGTGATTCGCACAATAGTAGATAAAGAAATGAAGGGAAAAATAAAACCACTCGCCTTCATTTTCTTTTTATAAACATCAAAACAGCGTGTCATAAGGGTGGCATATGCGTGAAAATCACGCAGCCACGCACCAAACACTGATGACACACGGGAATGCAACTCGCAAAAAAACGCAGTGTTTTTTGCGCACACAAAATGCACACGTTCGTGTGAATAAGGCCTTAATGTGAGGCACACGGAATAAGTGAAAGAAAGCGGGTTTTATTTAATTTTATCACAGCGTAAACATGAATGACGCTATAAATGTATTACGGTCGCAACGATACAGAATATGTGTATATTTTATGTATCGAGACTTATTTTAATGTTTATTGTAATGTGTGTTTTTTTTATTTTAACATTACTTTACTTTTTTACTTTATTCTTTTTAAACTTTAATGTACTGGCATATATCTATATGCCAGTACATTAGCCTGTGTACTGATAGTACACAGGCAGTTGTTAGGGCATACCTCAGTATGCCCTAACAGGAAATATGGTCAGACAGCCCTGGGGTCCTTCAATGGACCCTGGGCTGTCTGCCCATATATGGTGTGGCCGTCGATTGTGCCACAGGAATTCCTCTGAATGCTGCAGTCAGCTTTGACGCAGCATTCAGCGGAATAGCGGCAGAGATGAGAAGTTTCTCTCATCTCCACCGTTACAGCGGGACTGCGGCTGTGTAATACAGCCATTGCCCCGCTCCTGACAATAAGTGCGCGCGCGGTCAGAATGAGGTGATGCGGCCGGCGCTGCTCTAATCATCGGCGGGGCAGAACCAAAGACAGAACGGCCAAGTTCTGTCTTCAGTGCCAGCACTCATTAGCGCAGCGCTGGTCGCATTACCTCATGATGACCGCGCACACTTGTTGTCAGGACTCAGGAGCGGGGCGATGGGTGTGTTACACAGCCGTAGCCCAGCTCTCATACATTCATGTGTCACTATACTTAGCTGTGCGGCAGCACAGCTTAGTATCGAAATACATGAAATAACGGTAACAAACAGGGTGCACGGTATCGAAACCGTATCGAAGTTTCGATGCATCGTGCATCCCTATTATGCATGGATTTTTTCAAACCATAACCAGGAACGGAACCTAAAAAGAATATATAACAGAAGCAAATCTGCGCTGTGTGAAAAAGGCCGAAGGGTAAATTCACATGCTGCGGAACCAATCCGCACTGAAAATCTGCAGCAAGAATTGTTTTGTTGTGGTTTGTACAGAGTTTACGCAACGGAAACACAGTAAAAACCGCTGGAAATCCACAGGTGGACATATTCTTTGCTATAAATCAGGGGTCTCAAGCACGCGGCCCCTGGGGCTGTCATCTGCAGCCCGCGGGACACAGAGCCGCTAGACTCTGGAATTCCCTGACATCGCTGTCCACATATGAACAGCGATGTCTGGGGCTTCCCCAGAGCCGGAGTCGGAGTTCCGTGCAGAGCGCTAGTACAGGCTCTGCTCCGGGACTCTGTGGAATTCCCTGACATCGCTGTCCATATATGGACAGTGTGTCAGGGTCTTCCCCAGAGCGGAGTCCCGTGCAGAGCGCTGGTATCGGCTCTGCTCCGGGACTCTGTGGAATTCCCTGACATCGGTGTCCATGTTTGGACAAGCGATGTCTGGGGCTTCCCCAGAGCCGGAGTCCAGTGCAGAGCTCTAGTACAGGCTCTACTCCGGAACTCTGTGGAATTCCCCAGAGCAGGAGTCCCAGTGATGTCAGGAAGAGCCTACTAGCGCTCTGCCCGGGACTCCAGCTCTGGGGTTGCCCCTGACATCTCTGTCCATATATGGACAGTGATGTCAGGAGCAGAGCTGGAATCCCAGGCAGAGTGCTAGAAGCATCCACGGAGGGCACTGCGGCAGCATCCACGGAGGGCACTGCGGCAGCATCCACAGGGGGCACTGCGGCAGCATCCACAGGGGGCACTGCGGCAGCATCCACAGGGGGCACTGCGGCAGCATCCAATTTATTAACAATAATTTTGTGTTGTATCAAATTTGAAAGTAATGCGGCCTGTCAACTTCCCATTTTTTCTATATGCGGCCCACTTACCCTGCCGAGTTTGAGACCCCTGCTATAAATCAAGCAGGAAATACCACTGCGGAAAATGTAGGAACCAGCTATACGCTAATTAATTAAAATCACATTTGGGCAAAATGGGAGGAGTGCACAACACTAAATGGAGGCAGTCACGTGCCCCATGCAACACGAAAAATATTAATCAGCACAACCTAACAAAATAAAAAATGTGCAGGTGTGACTTCAACCATTACATGTAAAGAAAAAAAACATGCCAATCTTTGTGTTGCATGTTGAATATGGGGGTTGTGTCTGCCTCCATTACTGCACACGACAGTTTTTTCATCTGTAATTTTAGACTAATTACGGACCCATTCTTTTTTATAAACTAAAGTAAACTATAGAACATGTCCTATTGTCCGTAATTACGGTACGGACTCCCTATAGAAGTCTATAGACACTTTCGTAATTACGGACGGCTACGGATGTGCACCCGTAGCAATCTGTAACTACGGAAGCGTTGCTAGGCGAAGCCAGGTTTGAAGAGGTTGTGGTTTTCTTCTTTTTGCGGATCCGTACATATGGATGCACTACGAATGTACTACGGACCGTATTTGTGGATACCTTTCCGCATATGCGGATAAGTTGCGGATGACTACGGATCCGTATTTTCGGATGAATGATGTAAGTTTCTTTCCCTTCTTTGCCAGTCTACTTCTTCTATGAGCACCTTAATGCCCTTGGTCTTCTGCGACACCCAAACCTAAGGCCTCATGCACACGACCGTACAATATCTCCGTAATTGTGGACCGTAACATGGATTTTCACCCTTAGTCTGTGGGGACGACAAGTTGGATGCATAAGAAACCTTTCACGACTGATGCCTGGGCACCATGGTCTAATGCACTTGTGGCGAGACAAGTGCGGTAGACTATTGTTAGCTTATTTTTTATGTGCGGAGTACTTTTCTATTTCTTTTTGGCACCGCAGGTTTTGTTCTTTTATGTGTCTTATTTTCCACATTATAAAATCTCTAAAGATTGATTAAAAACATAACATGGGGAGTGGCTAAAGCTGCATTGTCCCAGGAAAGCTCCTTGCGCTTTTTAGGAGGGCCCCATTGACCTGACATATGGCTATTTTATTTTTCTGTTTTTTAACAACGGAACTACAGTGCTACAGTGGCAAACCTCGGAGCAGTCTATCGGAGGTATACGTTGGGAAAACTATGTCATAGAACTTGTGTCCTAAGCCTAGGTGACTCCATGGAAGCCAACTATAGACAGACACTGAATTCTTCTCCTGCAGTCATGTGTTACTCACATCCATCTGACCCTCGTACTAATCTACAGACAGTAAGTGAGGGGGCAGATAGAAGGGACAAACACGTGACTGCAAGATCTCCCCATACACAAGGCTTGTTTGTAGTCTGTAACCATAGCGACACATACAGTGAAGGAAATAAGTATTTGATCCCTTGCTGATTTTGTAAGTTTGCCCACTGTCAAAGTCATGAACAGTCTAGAATTTTTAGGCTAGGTTAATTTTACCAGTGAGAGATAGATTATATTAAAAAAAAAAAAAACTGAAAATCACTAGGTCAAAATTATATATATTTATTTGCATTGTGCACAGAGAAATAAGTATTTGATCTCCTACCAACCATTAAGAGTTCAGCCTCCTCCAGACCAATTACACGCTCCAAATCAACTTGGTGCCTGCATTAAAGACAGCTGTCTTACATGGTCACCTGTATAAAAGACTCCTGTCCACAGACTCAATTAATCAGTCTGACTCTAACCTCTACAACATGGGCAAGACCAAAGAGCTTTCTAAGGATGTCAGGGACAAGATCATAGACCTGCACAAGGCTGGAATGGGCTACAAAACCATAAGTAAGACGCTGGGGGAGAAGGAGACAACTGTTGGTGCAATAGTAAGAAAATGGAAGGCATACAAAATGACTGTCAATCAACATCGATCTGGGGCTCCATGCAAAACCTCACCTCGTGGGGTATCCTTGATCCTGAGGAAGGTGAGAGCTCAGCCGAAAACTACACGGGGGGAACTTGTTAATGATCTCAAGTCAGCTGGAACCACAGTCACCAAGAAAACCATTGGTAACACATTACGCCGTAATGGATTAAAATCCTGCAGTGCCCGCAAGGTCCCCCTGCTCAAGAAGGCACATGTACAGGCCCGTCTGAAGTTTGCAAATGAACATCTGGATGATTCTGAGAGTGATTGGGAGAAGGTGCTGTGGTCAGACGAGACTAAAATTGAGCTCTTTGGCATTAACTCAACACGCCGTGTTTGGAGGAAGAGAAATGCTGCCTATGACCCAAAGAACACCGTCCCCACTGTCAAGCATGGAGGTGGAAACATTATGTTTTGGGGGTGTTTCTCTGCTAAGGGCACAGGACTACTTCACCACATCAATGGGAGAATGGATGGAGCCATGTACCGTCAAATCCTGAGTGACAACCCCCTTCCCTCCACCAGGACATTAAAAATGGCTCGTGGCTGGGTCTTCCAGCACGACAATGACCCAAAACATACAGCCAAGGCAACAAAGGAGTGGCTCAAAAAGAAGCACATTAAGGTCATGGAGTGGCCTAGCCAGTCTCCAGACCTTAATCCCATCGAAAACTTATGGAGGGATCTGAAGATCCGAGTTGCCAAGCGACAGCCTCGAAATCTTAATGATTTACAGATGATCTGCAAAGAGGAGTGGGCCAAAATTCCATCTAACATGTGTGCAAACCTCATCATCAACTACAAAAAACGTCTGACTGCTGTGCTTGCCAACAAGGGTTTTGCCACCAAGTATTAAGTCTTGTTTGCCAAAGGGATCAAATACTTATTTCTCTGTGCACAATGCAAATAAATATATATAATTTCGACAATGTGATTTTCAGTTTTTTTTATTATATAATCTCTCTCTCACTGGTAAAATTAACCTAGCCTAAAAATTCTAGACTGGTCATGTCTTTGACAGTGGGTAAACTTACAAAATCAGCAAGGGATCAAATACTTATTTCCTTCACTGTACGTCTGTATAGTAGATGTATACACCATTTGCAGAGTTTTATTTAGCATAAATGTATTGGAGCTATCCAAAATGGTTGCCAAACTGGCAGATGCATCTCATCATAGAATAGTCTAGAAGTCTTCCCAACACCAATACATCGGAATAAACCCCTGGATCAACAACTCATCTACAGATTGTGCTACCTTTTCTTAAGACTGCACATTAGCTTTATGGTGGATCCCACAGGTACCCAGTGTGTAAGACCATGTTCACAAATGGCATATTTGTTGCAGATTTTTTAAGTGCGGATTTGGAACAGAACAATGAGAGTATTACGAAACCACATTCACATTGTACTGATAAAATCTGCACTCATTCGAGAACATGCTGCAAATTTTAAAATCTGTAGCGCAGGGGGTGAGTCTTGCCTATAAATCTGTACACAGCACAGTTGCTGAGCTCCTGACAGCCCAATAGTTTGAAAGGTCGGAACCAGCAGACACAGCCATCAGTTATTGCAAAAATTGTGGCTGGAAGTTGGAGATCTAAATCCCTGGCAGCTGAACAGAGGAGCCAGATTTCAGCGGCATTCACTACTTTTTTCAACCAGGATCATGTCTTCGAAAGGTGGGGACGAGATCCAAGATGGTGTCGGGAGACCCCACTCAACCAGGAGCTGCTTAGTTCGCCCCCTTCCATTCTCACCTCAGCTATGCCCACAAACTCTGGCAGGGCATTAAACATAACGGGACACCTCTGACTACGAAGTTTAATAGTCTTGGAACTGGAAGGCTCACCTCAAGGTAATCCCCACAAAATCTGAGATGAAGACTTATATCGCCCACTTGGAAAGGGTACATAAGAGGGAATGGGAGGCGGTGAGAGCCGACATTAACCAAGTTGGAAACAGGGTAGAGGAGGCTGAGGAGGTAGAAGAGACCATCCTGATCCATGTGGACGCACATACTACCATTCTGCAAGAATACACCCTGCAGGTTTCAGACAGTGTCTCATTTGGATGATATAGAGAGCAGGCATAGGAGAAACAGGCTTACCAGAGGCCATACCTCCTCCTGAGGTAGATGCCGAGATCAGTCCATCTTCCAGGACCTGATGGGCAGAAAGGACTTGACAGATATTTTGCTAGACCATGTACACCGGTCTTTCGACCCTAAATCCTCAGATCCCGCCTGGCCTCGGGACCAGCAATAATGAAGGGGGCAAGAGGAGAGAAGAAGAAAAAAAGATCTCACTCACAATGGCTCTCCAATTGCTTTAAAGGCGGACCTCTTTCTCTGTACCCTTCAAAGGCATAAGGCACTCCGTCCTCTGCTAACATCTTTTAGGGACAAAGGCATTCCATATCATTGGGGATATCCCTTTCAATTAATGGCTCATCACAATAGGAAATTTGCAATCCTTAAGACTTTAGGGGACCTGCCTAAGATTTTGTGGACATATTATCTGCCCAAGTGCCTGACACCTTATTATGGCCCTGGACTTTCCTCAAAGAGAATGTTGGCAGTGCTCCAAACCTCCCTTGATGACCAAAAGAAAATGTCAAAATGGTAATACCACCTGAATAGGTCTATGCTCCATGATGAAGATTTTTCAGGCTGGATAAGGCTTCTATCCATATTGCGGATTTATAGGTCTGCTGACCAAATAGCACTTAGACTGAAAGGGACATATCTCAGAGTTGTTACGCTGCAGGTCCTGGCCTTTGATTGGCTGTAATTGGTATGTGGGGCACTGTGCCATCACCTGATTTACCTTAGAGGTCCTTTTACACAGCCCAACCTGGGCTATGAAAACAAGCATTATATCGACGAGACAGCTTGATCGGCGCTCGCTCCTCCCACAAGGAGCAATGATCAGTTATGTATGGGGATCTTTACTACAATCGTTCGTCCCCATACATTTCTATTATGTCGGCAGCACATCTCCCCATTTACACAGTGAGATGTACTACCGACTGGCGTCCATTTTTTTGGCCGCATAAATGAGCCAATCAGCCGAAAGAGTGTTTGCTCATTCTTCGGCTGATCGTTGCCCTGTTTTAGACAGGGCAATGATCGGGAACGAGCGTGCAAATTAACTCTCATCTGCCAGATCATTGGTCCCTGTAAAAGGGCCTTTAGTCTCGGGCCAACTCACCTAGTCCTAGTTCCTGAATAGGATAATTCTACTCTTATTTTCTTAAATTATGTTATTTTCATATACAACTTTTTCTCGGTTTAGTTTTGTGTTATCCATGTGTAACTGGACACATCAGAGAGCACTCTCACGTCTGGCTTTCATTTCCCTACTTAGGATAACTAGCCCTGCCCATTCTGGAGCTGTAGGTGGCCAATGATTCAATTTTGAAATAAACTGGACGATGTTAGTGATGGCGCTTTTAAGATTTATGGTTTTTTTTGTGTGTGTCTGTCACCTTTGTCTTTTGTCCGCCCTCCCTTATGTAGTGTCCCTTCCTTAGGACCCAAGATCGTGTACATGTGTGGAAACCTGATCTCAGGTTAGTGTTCTGGCTACTCTTTTACTTTTTGTTCATGTAACGCTAAACAGCTAAAAAAAAAAAAGAAAAAGGAAGAAGAAGAAGCGTAGTCAGATTGTTTTTAAAGGAGACACATTAAGACTGTTAATATCCCTAAATGCTAACACAAAAATTATATCCCAAATGGTTCCATAGCCCCAATCCGCTGGGCGTCAAGAGGTGTCTCCATTGGGTTCCATCATGACTAATCACCATTATACTTGACTCCCAGGTAGATGTGGTGGGTAGATTTTTGTTTCTCTAAGTAACTTGTACTACCCTTACCTTATTGTTGGAGGTGTAAGAAAGATAGGGGTAGGGCTGGGAAATTAATAATAATAAAGAAATTTAAAAAAAAAAAAAAAAACACAACGAAACTGAAATTCAGCACAAATAACTGATGTCAATTTTGCACATTCCAGTTTTTTATTTCGGTTATGTCCCAGTTTAAACTGTATCTGCATCCTCAGAACACAAACAGTTGAACCCAATGGTGGAGCAGGGAGCCGTCAGATCCCTGCTCCACCATTCGCTATTTTACAACAGCTGTGAGCGACCTGGAGCAGACAGGCACAATGCAGCGGCGTCATCGCGTGTAGGGGCATTATTCTGTGTGGAGGGCAGCTATAGGGGCATTATATTGTGTGGAGAGGCACTACATAGGGTATTATATACTGTGTTGGCGGAGCTGTGGGGAGATTATACTGTGTGGGGGGCAGTGTCAGGGGGTATATTATATACAGTAGGATACAGCAGGCTCAGACGACTATATATTAATACAACTGCATGGCAATATTTTTTTTTATACTATTAGGCCCCATGCACACGAACGTATTTTTTTCCTCCCGTAAATACGGGTCCTTTGTCACACGTATTTGACCTGTATTCCACCAGTATTTACGGACCAGTGCCCTTAAATATGGGTCCGTTGTCACCAGTATTACACCAGTATTTACGGACCCGTTTTCTCTGCACTAATCGGCAGCCCCTTCTCTCTATCAGTGCTGGATAGAGGGAAGGGGCAGCCCTTTCGGGAAGAGTTTCTGCAGCGATTGAAAGTAAAAGAAGTTCATACATACCCCCGCCCATTGTCTTGGTGATGCGTCCCTCTTGACATCCAGTCCGACCTCCCTGGATGACGCGGCAGTCCATGTGACCGCTGCAGACTGTGATTGGCCTGTGATTGGCTGCAGCGGACACATGGGATGAAAAGTCATCCCGGGAGGCCGGAGTGGAGGAAGAAGCAGGGAGTTCTGGGTAAGTTCATTTTTAATACAGCGGTAGTCACTGTCCCGGGTGCTGAAATAGGTACTGCCGATCAGTTAGAGAGGCTCTGTCACCACATTAAAAGTGCCCTATCTTGTACACGATGTGATCGGCGCTGTAATGTAGATAAAAGCAGTGGTTTTTATTTAGAAAAACAATCATTTTTGGCAGAGTTATGACCTATTTTAGCTTTATGCTAAGGAGTTTCCTAATGAACAACTGGGCGTGTTTTACTTTTTGGCCAAGTGGGCGTTGTACAGAGGAGTGTATGACGCTGACCAATCAGTGACCAATCAGCTTCATACACGCCTCCCCATTCATTTACACGGCACATTTATACATTACCTCCAGCCAGGACGTGATGTGTATTCAGAATCCTGACACTTTGCTAACGTTTCTGGGAGATTTACAGCAAGGTAAGCGTAATCTCGTTTTAAGTAACAGTTTACAGTGTAATCTCGCGAGATTCCCCTGCTGTGCTGTAGTGTCGGGATTGTGTTAGCGAAGTGTCAGGATTCTGAATACACATCACTTCCTGGCTGGAGGTAATGTATATTCACTGTCAGGACACTTGAGTAACGTTAATGTGTGTGTATGTGGTTGCATATAGTGATCTAGCAAGATCACTATGTGCGGTGTAAATGAATGGGGAGAAGTGTATGACGATGATTGGTCAGTGATTGGTCAGCGTCATACACTTCTCTCCACAACGCCCACTTGGCCAAAAAGTATAAAAACACGCCCAGTTGACCATTAAGAAACTCATTAGCATAAAGCTAAAATAGGTCATAATACCGTCAAAAATTATCGTTTTTCTAAATAAGTAAAAAACCACTGCTGTAATCTACATTACAGCGCCGATCACATCATGTACAAGATAGGCCACTTATAATGTGGTGACAGAGCCTCCTTAACTCTTTCAGCACCCTGGACAGTGACTATCCCCTGACGTTGTCTAGCAATGCTCCTGTAATTACGGGTGCACACACGTAGCCACCCGTAATTACGGGAGCCCCATAGACTTCTATGGGCCTGCCCGTGCCGTAATTACGGATTCACTGAAGTGATATATGAGTAAAATATAAGTTTATTTAGATAACTCTCTAAAAACAGGGGTACAATCACCACTGTGACAAAAGCCCCACCGTGTGTATTTAAAAACGTATTAAACAGTAAACTACTGAGTCCTGATACCATTGCGAACCCTCTATGACTCAGTATGTTTATAACAGATATCAAACCGGAATCAGCATATAACCATGGGCAAGACAGTGGTATAAACCTTGAAACACACTAGAGCCCGCGATAACCGCACCTGGAACTCCCAGTGTTAAAGGATACAATAATTCACACTGTCCCCAATGCTACAATTCCTCAATAACACGACCCTACGCGTTTCTTGTACTTATCATCAGGGGTCTGTACTTGGTCACTCTGGCAAGGGATGCCAGCGATATTACTTCAACAGCAGGTATTCTGCTGTACACCACGGAAGCATGCTCGCATTGATATTACGGCCTGAAATAGGGCATGTTCCAAATTTTTCAACGGCCCAGGAGCCTTCCTGTAAGCAAACGGGAAAGTACCCGTGTCCAATAGAAGTCTATGGGCCCGTAATTACGGGCGTTTTTACGTTCGTGTGCATGGGGCCTTACTATGCTGACTACTGATATGTACCATTTGGAAGTGCTTTAATAAAAGTTTGATTAAACACAAAATCTGTAGCATTCACTGTACAGATTTGCAGATATTTTTTTTATTTCTGCAGCATGAATTTTTTCAAGCTACAATAAGATGGAGACAGTCGCAGAAATTCCTGCAACACATCTGCCACGTGTGAATTCGCCCTTATTATGACCTTAGCATGACTTTTCCTAAGTTATTAAGAAACTTTCTGAAGGAGAATAATTTCCATTACAAAAAGGTCAAATAGATTATAGAGACACACATAAATGCTGCCCTACACGTGAGACTTGAATAAATTCATTTTAGCTCAGGTCAAGTGTAGACAATTTAATTTGTGAATTGTACCCATATATATCCCCCAAGAAATCAAACAGGGGCAGCCCTGGTATACAAGTGCTAGTGAAACAGCTTGTAAGTAATTTAGTTAAATTACATTTCAGGCTTCTGTTCTGAGCTAAATATATGAATATTCAATTAAACATAATTAGAATCATCAACATGGAACATCATTTTATTTGAAAGAGATTGAGAGAGATCTTCAACTTAGGAGGAAAAAAGCTCAAAAACAGGCAGCAACACATGGAGAGAACTTATAGAAGCAGCTTAGAAGTATAAGGGTATGTTCACACACTAAGGCCGGATTCACACGAGCGTGTGCGTTTTGCGCACGCAAAAGGTCCATAACAGCTCCGTGTGTCAGCCGCGTATGATGCGTTGCTGCATGGTTTTCGCGTAGCCGCCATCATTATGACACTCTGTTTTTAGGTTTGTAAACAGAAAAGCACGTGGGTCTTTTCTGTTTTCATTTATAGTTCTGACTACTGTAGCGAGCATCACGTGCGGCACACGGAAGTGCTTCCGTGTGCCGTGCGCGGTTTTCATGCACCCATTGACTTCAATGGGTGTGTGATGCGCGAAAAACGGGCAAATATAGGACATGTCGTGAGTTTTATCACAGACAGTCTGAACGGCCCCATTCACTAACATAGGTCCGTGCGACGGGCGTGAAAAAAATCACACGCGTTGCACGGACGTATTATACGTTCGTCTGAATAAGCCCTTACTAAAAGACGTCTGAAAATACAGAGCTGGTTTCAAGGGAAAACAGCTCCTAATTTTCAGACTTTTTTAAGCAAACTCGCGTTTTTCACTGTTTTTTACGGCCGTTTTTGGAGCTGTTTTTCTATAAAGTCAATGAAAAATGGCCCCAAAATTATCTGAAGAAGTGACATGCACTTCTTTTTTAGGGGGCATCTTTTTACGCGCTGTTTTTTCAAAACGGCCGGGTAAAAATACACCCCGTTGGAACAGAACGCCGTTTTTTCCATTGAAATCAATGGGCAGATGTTTGGAGGTGTTCTGCTTCCGATTTTTAGCCCGTTTTCGGCCTGAAAATAAGCCGTGTGAACATACCCTAAAATTAGGCAATTCTATAGTTGTGAAAGGTCCGGCTTAACTTTTATTAGTACGTTTTTGTATGGGTTCAGTAAAAGAATTACAAATCATGCCTTGATCAAATAATTTAAAAAAAAAAAACAATGGTGGCCAAAGCTGCTGAAAGACATTGGCTGATTATCGGAAATGAACAATTGCATATGTATATGCATTTCTTCCCCTAGATTTGTCAGTCCCTTACGTTGACAACTGATAGACATTTGGTTATGATTTAAATCAGTTGCATTGGTATCCTTTATTGCCCAATCAGAAGTAGATTACAATTATATTAGTACTTGCTTTTGTCAAAGGAGGTTCAAGCGAGGCATCTCTAATGGAGATATTTTTTTAAAAAAAGGAAAAAAACAAACAAAAGAACACCCTGTATCTGATGAGGCTTGTAAATTGTCAGGAATGTTCATAATCAGGGAAAGCAATCTAATGTCTAAGGAATTTTTCCTGATGAGTAAAGTAATGTCTAATCATTGGGAAACCAACATCCTGTTCCTGGCACTGTTGTACGGCCCAAAATATGGAAACAGCTGAGTGAGTGCCCATGGCCAGCTCCATATTTTCCATAGTTTATAACGGATAGTTATTGAGCAAGAATAGCCCCTTATTCATTGTAAATAGAGACCTTGCACCCTAGGAGTGCCTAGTAGGTATGCATTTCGACAGGTCCAGACGTTGCAGATTTGCAGTGTGGATTCCGCACCACAAATCCGCAGCAATTTACAGTACAAGTGAATGGGTTTTTGCTTTGTTTTAAAACCCTATCCATTTGTGGTAGGATAAAATGCGCACAAAAATCACAGCATGCTTGTATTGAAATACATACACTACCGTTCAAAAGTTTAGGGTCACTTAGAAATTTCCTTATTTTTGCAAGAAAAGCACAGTTGTTTTCAATGAAGATATTAAATTAATCAGAAATACACTCTATACATTGTTAATGTGCTAAATGACTATTCTAGCTGCAAACGTCTGGTTTTTAATGCAATATCTACATAGGTGTATAGAGGCCCATTTCCAGCAACCATCACTCCAGTGTTCTAAAAGGTACATTGTGTTTGCTAACTGTGTTAGAAGGCTAATGGATGATTAGAAAACACTTGAAAACCATTGTGCAATTATGTTAGCACCGCTGTAAACAGTTTTGCTGTTTAGAGGAGCTATAAAACTGACCTTCCTTTGAGCTAGTTGAGAATATAGAGCATTACATTTGTGGGTTCGATTAAACTCTCAAAATGGCTAGAAAAAGAGAGCTTTCATGTGAAACTCGGCAGTCTATTCTTGTTCTTAGAAATGAAGGCTATTCCATGCGAGAAATTGCCAAGAAACTGAAGATTTCCTACAACGTTGTGTACTACTCCCTTCAGAGGACAGCACAAACAGGCTCTAACCAGAGTAGAAAGAGAAGTGGGAGGCCCCGCTGCACAACTGAGCAACAAGACAAGTACATTAGAGTCTCTAGTTTGAGAAATAGACGCCTCACAGGTCCTCAACTGGCAGCTTCATTAAATAGTACCCGCAAAACGCCAGTGTCAACGTCTACAGTGAAGAGGCGACTCCGGGATGCTGGCCTTCAGGGCAGAGTGGCAAAAAAAAAGCCATATCTGAGACTGGCTAATAAAAGGAAAAGATTAATATGGGCAAAAGCACACAGACATTGGACAGAGGAAGATTGGAAAAAAGTGTTAAGGACAGACGAATCAAAGTTTGAGGTGCTTGGATCACACAGAAGAACATTTGTGAGACGCAGAACAACTGAAAAGATGCTGGAAAAGTGCCTGACGCCATCTGTCAAGCATGGTGGAGGTAATGTGATGGTCTGGGGTTGCTTTGGTGCTGGTAAAGTGGGAGATTTGTACAAGGTAAAAGGGATTTTGAATAAGGAAGGCTATCACTCCATTTTGCAACGCCATGCCATACCCTGTGGACAGCGCTTGATTGGAGCCAATTTCATCCTACAACAGGACAATGACCCAAAGCACACCTCCAAATTATGCAAGAACTATTTAGGGAAGAAGCAGGCAACTGGTATTCTATCTGTAATGGAGTGACCATCGCAGTCACCAGATCTCAACCCCATAGAGCTGTTGTGGGAGCAGCTTGAACGTATGGTACGCAAGAAGTGCCCATCAAGCCAATGCAACATGTGGGAGGGGCTTCTGGAAGCATGGGGTGAAATTTCTCCCGATTACCTCAGCAAATTAACAGCTAGAATGCCAAAGGTCTGCAATGCTGTAATTGCTGCAAATGGAGCATTCTTTGACGAAAGCAAAGTTTGAAGGAGAAAATTATTATTCCAAATAAAAATCATTATTTCTAACCTTGTCAATGTCTTGACTATATTTTCTAGTCATTTTGCAACTCATTTGATAAATATAAGTGTGAGTTTTCATGGAAAACACAAAATTGTCTGGGTGACCCCAAACTTTTGAACGGTAGTGCATATATATATATATTAATTATTTTTGTATTGTGTTAAAAAAAAAATGTGTATGTGTGTGTGTGTATATATATATATATATATATATATATACACACACATTTTTTTGTGTGTGTGTGTGTGTGTGTGTGTGTGTGTGTATATATATATATATATATATATATATATATATATATATATACACACACACACACATACACATTTTTTTTTTAACACAATACAAAAATTACAAAAAATTGGTTAGAACTTTATTTTCTTCCATTAAAGAGGCTCTGTTACCAGATTATCAAATCCCTATCTCCTATTGAATATGATCGGCGCTGCAATGTAGATAACAGCAAAGTTTTTTTGTTTTTTTTAAAACGATCATTTTTGCCCAAGTTATGAGCAATTTTATATTTATGCAAATGAGCTTTTCAATTGACAACTGGGCGTGTTTTCTCGTATTTCCAACTGGGCGTGTATTGTGTTTTTACCAACTGGGCGTTGTGAATAGAAGTGTATGACGCTGACAAATCAGCGTTATGCATTTCTCATCGTTCCCACCCAGCTTCTTTCACTGCAGAAATACAGCGTGACGTCACCCACAGGTCCTTCAACATTGTCGTCGGACAAAGATATCTGGCTCCAGGCATCCAAAAGGTTAATATGCTCGTCTCTAGGGAGTTTGCTATGCTTACCTGCACATACCCTGCACTGTACTCTCTGACACCTGGTGCTGATGTGTCTTCTCTCTTCCGACGCCAAGGTTGAAGGACCTATGGGTGACGTCATCATTCCCAGCCAGCGTCTTTCACTGCAGACACACAGCGTGACCTCACCCACAGGTCCTTCAACCTTGGCGTCGGAAGAGAGAAGACACATCGGCTCCAGGCGTCAGAGAGTACAGTTGAATTTGCAGCAGCATCACCATGTGCAGGTAAGCATAGCAAACTCCCTAGAGACGAGCAGATTAACCTTTTGGATGCCTGGAGCCGATGTATCTTCTTTGTCCGACGACAAGGTTGAAGGACCTGTGGGTGATGTCACGCTGTATTTCTGCAGTGAAAGAAGCTGGGTGGGAACGATGAGAAGTGTATGATGCTGATTTGTCAGCGTCATACACTTCTATTCACAACGCCCAGTTGGTAAAAACACAATACACGCCCAGTTGGTAAAAACATAATACACGTCAGTTGGAAATACGAGAAAACACGCCCAGTTGTCCATTAGAAAGGCTTATTTGCATAAATATAAAATTGCTCATAATTTGGGCGAAAACGATAGTTTTTAAAAAAAAACAAAAAACGTTGCGGTTATCTACATTGCAGCGCCGATCACATTCAATAGGAGATAGAGATTTTATAATCTGGTGACAGAGCCTCTTTAAGGCCTCATGCACACAGCCGTGCTTGTAATCACGGCCCACGATTGTGGGCACGGCCGGCCGCATTTTTGGGGCCCGTAAAATATACTAAAAATAGGACACGCTCCACAATTCCCAGCACAGTTCTACGGCAAGGACACCTATCCGTAGCGATACATAAAGGTGTCCGCGGCCAATAGAACTGCACGGGTCCGTAATTACGGAGATTTTTTACGGTCGTGTGCATGGGGCCTGAAATAACGGTCCATAAACATTATGTCTTTTTTAAGTGTTGACCACACAGCTGCACCTCCATTTGTAGGTAAAATACTAAAGTCACATGAAAATGCATCAACTATGCAAGACTGGATCTTGCTAATGTAATAATGTGTGCCCGCACAGGTTTCTTCAGAGGAGAGGTTACCCACCCATTAGTAACGTTAACCTCCCTACTGACCTGTAAAATGAGCCATAGCTCTAAATACAAGTTCTTTACGAATCTATAAAAATGTGATCCTAACGCACAAGATCTTTCGAATTCTCTTTGAAATTTCAATATGGAACATTCAGGAGTAAGAGGAGGATACAAGAAACTACTAAATAACTTGAAAGGTTTATTTTCCACTTGTTTTTTATTAGTCAGCGTTGCTATGACTTGAACCTCCTCGTCCCTCACAACCCACAGACATCTCGCTAGAATTTCCACTTTTCACAGTCTTCCTGGCTCGAAATTCCCAAGCTGCTTCCACATAAGAGGATTCAGAAGGATGGAAGACACAAACATACAGTCTCTAGGCTGGGTTCACAGACATCATTTTTGTGCTATTTTACCTGTGTGAAAGATGTCTGAAATATATATAAATATATATTTATTTATTTTTTGTCTGTCTTTTGTTAATTAAAGTAAATCTACGAGACCTAAATTACTTCAGACTCCATACCAGACCCCTTAAAGGAATTCAGACCACTGACTAAGCCACTTAAAGGGGTTTTCCACGACCGGACAACTGATGACCTATCCACTGGATAGGTCATCAGTATATGATCGGTGTGGGTCCGACACCCGGACCCCGCAGCGATCAGCTTTTCCGGCTGCCTCCGGATGTTTTGAATGGTATGCAGTAGTTGGAGCCGGAAGCAGATGCCTCCGACCTCTGCATAGCGGCCGTTCTGCAGTTGTCCGGTCGTGGACAACCCCTTTAAGTGGCTTAGTCAGGAGTCTGAATTCCTCTAAGGGGTCTGGTCTGGAGTCTGAAGTAATTTAGGTCTCGTAGATTTATTTTTCTGCTTACCGATATAAACTCGTTTTTATTTCTGTAAAGTGATTTATTAGTACTTGCGTATTACTTATTTTTAGCCTCATTTTTCCTGTTGACAAAAATTCATTGGTAGGGTTTTTTTTTTATGGGGTTCCCCAATGCTAAAAAGTTTAGGAATCATTGCCCTTAACAGTATGGGCTGATGCATTTGTCACATGACACCCGTATACACAGACACCTTTCTGCAGGAGTGGAGGTCAGCCATAGTTTTATTAATTTAACCATTATACAAATACTTGTAAGCTCTAAAAACACTCAATAAAGCCATGTTTTACTTGACACTATTTCCCAACTACCTACCTCGCCCGTGGGTCTGCCATTGTGCAATAGTTTCCATCAACCAGATTACAGACTGCCAAAATTAACAAAATCATGAGTGAACCACAAAGGGGTCATCCAAAACAGGGCAAGTAGGACTGCTGCATGAAGGAGTGCCAAGGCGATGCTTGGTGGCCAAGCGCAACCCATATCAAAATGAAGCCAACACCACCTCCAAACTCAGCCACCGATAACATGATACTCTATGCTAAAATGTACGAATGTGTTGCAGTTTTTTTTCCATCGAGATGAGGAATATGTAAGCCATGATTGTATATTTGCAAATGGAATCCATTGACACAGAATGTTTGCAGATATTAATCCAATGCAATGCTGAAAACTAACATTTGCATAGATGAAATCACACTAATTATCCTCGATTGTCTTACATCAGATGGATTAATTACATGTAGCGGGCTGTTCTTACGGGACAAATCACGTCTTGCATTACGCGGCAGCCAGCTGCTAGGCGACATGATGTAACTCATGACTACTAGATTACTCACCATCCTGACTGAAGATAGGAATATCTGCTAGCTGACGTAACCCAGGGTGCGTACTGATAATCTCTGCTCAGCTAGAAAGATGCCTATAGAACGCAAACACAATTTGACCTAGATATCAGAATTATTTTAATAAGGAGCTGGGTTTTAATAAAAGAGAGGAACTTGCCAAAGAAAAAAACGCGTTTCATGAACAACACTAAAAGGCAGGCAAGAAATTTAACGGAGTACAATGGGGGGAATTTACCAAGACTGGCGTTTCATACGCCAGTCAAACTGAAGTGCTGGCGAAAGTGATGGCCAACATGTCGGTTTGCGGAGGCCCGGTTCCCTCCACAAAACCCTGCCCACTTTCCTTGCCACTATTGAAAAGTGTGTGAAAATTCACAAAATATAGCGCAAATATGGTGTGCACCATAATATGCCACTTTTCTACCCCATAAAAGTAGTGTAAGGCCACACGACAGTGCAAAACGGCCGTGTGATGGCCGTTTTTTTTAACGTCCGACACACGGCCTGTGAATAATGGCCGTCAAAAAATAGGACATGTCCTATTTTTGCCTGTTTTAACGGCTGTCAATACATGTAACAACTGTTAAACACGGATCTGTGACATCGGAATTTGCAGGCTATCGGCGGCGCGACAGATGCAGCGCCGACTTCTTCTGGTCGCAAGTCTTACTGGTTCTGCAAAGGCATCGCGTCGCCGCAGATCCCGTGAAGACGAGGGACCTTACCTGAAGACAGCGCTGCATCGGTGAGTTTATAGGGCATTCACATCGGGGCTTTGTGGCATATACAGGGGGGGGGCTGTGTGGCATCCTATACAGGGAGGTTGTGTGGCATCCTATACAGGGAGGTGTGTGGCATCATATACAGGAATGTGTGTGGCATCATATACAGGGAGGTGTGTGGCATCATATACAGGGAGGTGTGTGGCATCATATACAGGGAGGTGTGTGGCATCATATACAGGGAGGTGTGTGGCATCATATACAGGGAGGTGTGTGGCATCATATACAGGGAGGTGTGTGGCATCATATACAGGGAGGTGTGTGGCATCATATACAGGGAGGTGTGTGGCATCATATACAGGGAGGTGTGTGGCATCATATACAGGGAGGTGTGTGGCATCATATACAGGGAGGTGTGTGGCATCATATACAGGGAGGTGTGTGGCATCATATACAGGGAGGTGTGTGGCATCATATACAGGGAGGTGTGTGGCATCATATACAGGGAGGTGTGTGGCATCATATACAGGGAGGTGTGTGGCATCATATACAGGGAGGTGTGTGGCATCATATACAGGGAGGTGTGTGGCATCATATACAGGGAGGTGTGTGGCATCATATACAGGGAGGTGTGTGGCATCATATACAGGGAGGTGTGTGGCATCATATACAGGGAGGTGTGTGGCATCATATACAGGGAGGCTGTAAATAGTGTCTAGATGAACATGTGACCTTCCTTTGGGTGTTTTCAGGGGGTTGGGACAAAAAAAGCCTGACCAATGAAATTCATCAGTTTTTTAACGGCCATGAAAAATTGATGCAAAATGGATGTCAAATGGCCATTAAAAACGGACAGACGGACTGGAAATGGATGAAAATTTAGAGACACACTGATGCAAAACGGCCATGAAAAACTGACAGTTGATCAGTTTTTAATGGACATTTTTTTTTCACAGTCGTGTGAATGTAGCCTAACGCCATTGATAAATTCCCCATCTAGCCAATATTACTCATAGGAATTTGAATTAATTGTCATTCTTAAACACCTTTTACAAAAAAATATATGTTAGGCCCAATTCACATTCTCAGCCAAAATTGGCAACAGATCCAGAAGGAAGGTTAAGTTAGGGCTCATTCAGACCAGCGTAATACTCGTTCGTGTGCTGTGCGTTGAAATAACGCACAGCACACGGACCCATTGATTTCAATGGGGCTTTTCAGACATGCGTGAGTTTTCACGAAGCGAGAGTCGGTTTTGTGAAACTCACTGCCTGTCCTATATTGGTGTGTTTTCACGCACCTAGTCGCACAATGAAGTCTATGGGTGCGTGAAAATCACGGACAGCACACGGACGACACCCGCGTGCTGTCCGTGTTTCACGCAAAGACATAGAAAAGCCGAGAAATAAATTAAAAAAATAAAAAAAAATGAAGCTTGCACGGACGTGATAAACGCATGCCACACATCACGCAAAGCACACAAGAATGTAGCCTTAACATGTAGCATATTTCTTGTGAATTTTCAAAAATCTGCATCAAAGTACTGTACAGTACAATACAATTGGATGAGTTTGTACAAAAGGCTATATACATCCTGCAGTCAAGTGTTAGGGTATGTTCACACGAGGTCATTACGTCCGTAATTGACGGACGTATTTTGGCCGTAAATCCCGGACCGAACACAGTGCAGGGAGCCGGGCTCCTAGCATCATAGTTATGTACGACGCTAGGAGTCCCTGCCTCAATGCCGGACAACTGTCCCGTACTGTAATCATGTTTTCAGTACGAGACAGTTGTCCGGCAGCGAGGCAGGGACTCCTAGCGTCGTACATAACTATGATGCTAGGAGCCTGGCTCCCTGCACTGTGTTCGGTCCGGGTTTTGAGGCCGAAATACGTCCGTCAATTACGGACGTAATGACCTCGTGTGAACATACCCTTAGGGTATGTTCACACGGCTTAGCAAAATAAGACTGAATATCAGGAGCTGTTTTCGCCTGAAAACAGCTCTGTACTTTCAGACGTTTTTGTAGCAACTCGCGTTTTTCGCGGCATATTTTACAGACATTATTGGAGCTGTTTTTCAATGGCGTCAATGAAAAACGGCTCCAAAAACGTCCCAAGAAGTAACATGAACTTCTTTTTCGCGGGCGTCTTTTTACACACCGTATTTTGGACAGCGACGCATAAAATAACACCTCGTGGGAACAGAACACCGTAAAACCCATTGAAAGCAATAGGCAGATGCTTGTAGGCGTAATGGAGCAGTTTTTTCAGGTGTAATTCGAGGCGTAAACCGCCCGAATTACGTCTAAAAACAGTGCGTGTGAACATACCCTTACTCTCTTCCACCTGCCTCCCTCTTCTTCAGACATAGCAGATAGAAGGGAGTATGCAGGATCAGACTACACATGGGGCTTGATTGTAGTCTGTAACCATGGAGATACAAATGTCATACCATTACAACTAATCGGAGCTCAGCTTATATTTTCTAATCTTCAGTGAAATTTTAAAAAAAAAGGCTGTCTCCTACAGGCAACAAGACAACATTTTGCTGTAACTATTATTTAGGCCTCATGAACACAACTGTATTTTTGCAGCCGCAATTTATCCACATTTTTGCAGACCCATCCTTTTCTATAGCCCCATGTACACAACTGTGACTTACACGGATCGGTGCGGGGGCCGCAAATCCAGACCGGAAAAATGCAAGACCAGTCATCTTATGGTCTGAATTTGCGGATTCACCACTAATGATCAATTGTTTTGGTTCCGAGAGTTTCGGTTACCATTGAGATCAATGGTGAGGGAAACGGAAGCGAAGGTTTACGTTTGCCTTTCTGTTGAGGGGTTACCCTGACGGAAACCTCCGACGGAACGGCAATGCTGATGTGAACAGGCCCTTAGTGCTTGTTCTACAGCTCATTTTAAAAGAGGCCTATTATCCCAATCTGAGGTAAGGGCCTGTTAACATCAGCGTTGGCTTTCCATTGAGGGGTTCCGTCGGAGGTTTCCATCGGGAGAACCCCTCAATGGAAAGGTAAACGGAAACCTTAGCTTCTGTTAGCATCACCATTGAGATCAATGTTTAGGAAGTCCACCGTCCAGCAGGACCAGCTTTCAAAGTATAGACGGGTGCACGCCTTGGTAACCCGATCACAGTTCCATATCCAATAAACATCCAATGATAGGCAGCACTCCAATGTCAAGGTGAAAAAATAGCTTTAATAGCCCTCGTGCGGCGTTTCGGCTCTGTGCAGTGATTTTCCATGCTTGAGAAAGGCTCACTGCTCAGAGCCGAAACATCGCACGAGGGCTATTAAAGCTATTTTTTCACCTTGACATTGGAGTGCTGCCTATCATTGGATGTTCATTGATACCAATGGTGACGGAAACATTGCTAATGGTTTCCGTTTGTTACCATTACGGCAGGTTTCCGTTTTTTTTTACATTAGCAATGTTTCCGTCACCATTGATATCAACAGGGTTTAGGGGGCCCCGTTCTAGCGATAAGTGCGGGTCCCAGAGGTGGGACCCGCATCTAACTGACATTTGACAAATCCTGTGGATATGTCATAAATGGGAACACCCCTTTAATAGAAGCAGGTCTAAAAAAAAAAACAACACGATACATAAGTATTGTACTATATTGTATCCAGCGATCTAAGGGTAACCCATTCAAATCCCTGGTTTTTTTTTCCTAAAGAAATGTAAAACAAAAAAAGATAATCAAAAGTTGGTATAGTCGATTCCGTCAAAAAAAAATTCATAAAAATAGTGATCAAAAGTTTCATGTACTCCAAAATGGTGCCAATAAAAAAAAAAAAAATACAGTTCACCTCACAAAAAACAAGCCCTCACACCACTCCACTGAGCAAAAAATTAAAAATTATGAGTCTCAGAGCACGACGACACAAAAAAATTTTTTTTTTAATTTTCACATTTTTTTCTGTAAATGTAGAAAATCATAGAAAAAAAAAACGATACAAATTTTGTATCGCCATAATTGTATTGACCTGCAGAATAAAGTTAACATGCAGTTTTTTTCCGCATGGTTAACGCCATAAAAACTGAAACCCCAAAAAATTATGGAAAAGTCGCTATTTATTTTCTATTGCACCTCACAAATGTATTTTTTTATTTTCAGTACATCATATAGTGTCGTTAAAAACTACAACTAGTTCTGCAAAAAAAAAAAAGTCCACATTACCGCTAAGTTATGGCCTTTAGAAAACGGGGAGGAGAAAACTAAAAAATACGAAGAAGGTCTGCGGCGGCAAGGGGTAAAAAGGTGTTTTCTACCTTCATAAGGCTGGATTCATTGCGGTCAAAATGCTTTGTCACCAACAATATTTTAACCTCGGCATGTGGACCCAGTCAATAGGGTTGAACAAGACATCAGTAAAATCAAAATGAGGGGTCCAAGAAAGTCTGTCAGCCAGATGCTCCCTCCAGTTCATCGGTTACCAACGGATATCTCCAGTACAAATCACTACGGAGGTCATGTGGGTCACTGAAGATTTACTATCCAATGTTGAAGGGAGGTTGCTGGCACTGCCCGCAGATAGGTAATTCCATTAGCAAATGACATATAGCCGGTCTACTGGAAATCTGAATATGAGCTGATGCCAATATTATTTATTGTCATTGTGACTAAGAACATATTGCACATAATTCTTTTGCTACTTCTGTACTAGCAACATCATGGAAAGCCAAGTCACATTTATGACACACAGCGCCAATGGACGCACAAGGGTTGCAGTTCTGTCCTCTGCATAGAAAGGACGTTACATGGGACAGAGGACATCTCTGTAGAAGCCGGTCAAACTACTTTTTACTGTCATGCACCATAAAGACTTCTCGTATGACACTCGCTCCGATGTTACCGGAAACACTTACTGCATTCCAATAGAAACAAGTAGAATCTTACAGGATCACTCACATTCTATGTACAGTTTCTAGAAAAGTCACTTTACTGCCTGCTGTGCTATTGTACAGATGTAATAAATATCCTTGAAAGAGCTCATTCAGCATTTTTATAGGGACTTCCAACAGGGCCTGTTCACACCAGCGTTGTCATTCCGTTGAGGGATTCCGCCTGAGCTTTCAGTCAGGGGAACTCCTCAATGGAAAGGAAAACGGAAACCATAGCTTCGGTTTGAATCACTATTGATCTCAATGGTGACAGATACTTTGCTAATGGTTTCCGTTTGTCGCCGTTGTGAAAGTGTTCAGTTTTTTTAATGGAATCAATAGCGCAGTTGACGATAAACGTATCCAAAAGGACTTTACTAGCCCGACGGAGGCCAAAGGAGTGTTATTTTGGCCTCTTTTCGACTGGCTTACATCAGTATACCATTTTTTTGTTTGTTTTTGAAGGATGGAACAGCATAGTAGACTTCGCTATTCAATCCAGCGGGATCCTGCAAAAATTGTATACCGTGCAGTATATACTTTTCTCGTTAACATGGGAGCCTATGGGTGACGAATACCACTGTACGGCATCTATCACTGTTATACATTAAAGGAAGCTCCGGTAACTTAGGATCTGAGGGGGGGGGGGGGAAAGCAGCCAGGGACTCAAGCAGCGCTCTGCCCGGTGGGTGGGGGGGGGGGGGGTGGGGGTGAGAGATGGCCGGGACTGTTTGAGCATCGTATCCCACTGACTGCCCATACGGTGGGATTTATTAGTCTCCCGTCGCAGGTATACGTTGGAAATTCTTCAGACGGAAGGCAATAACGCAATGTGAAGGGTCCTAAGTGAAGAGTCATTTTTCTCTAATAAGACGTGTTATAAAGTTTCCTGTATTCACTTATACTATTGATTTATGATAAGTTTGTTGAGAAGACTATTTCAGTTTAGAAGGGATGTTGCAGATTTGATTGACAGGGGCCTCCAATGTTATCTCAAGAAAAAAAAAAATGAACATTGTACAAAAAGTGAAGATATTAATCTTGGTGGGCCGCAGACAGCACTGCATCCTGGCATTATGGGTTATTACTTTTCTGTTTAAAACATGTAACGTTGGTACAATAGCTCCACCATAACACCATACATACTTCACTGAGAGCAGTAAATTGGCAAAAATAAATGGTGGCGATGACATCAGAAGACTCCAGTGGATGAAAAATCGGTGAAAAGGTCAAAATCAGGTTTTTACCCATGATAAATTTAGTAAAAGCAGATATTAAACTAGGAAAAGAAGTGTGAACGCCGTCTAAAGGTCCTCATTTCTTCATAGGCTATTTACACCTTTGTATCTTTTTTTTTTATTCTATTAAATGTATGTTTGAGGGGTTAATAAACATTATTTAAAATGCCTTCTTACGAGGATACATAGAAGCTGTGTAGAAAAAAAAACTGAACTAATTACATATTAAATAAAAAAGTCAATTGAAAAATATTGTTTCTAATCACTTAAAACAGATTTAATAATTTAAAAAAAAAAAGCCTACAATGGTGTACATAGCCTTTAAGGACTGTCCTTTTGTTGGCCTAAAAGGTGTTACCCCATTCAGAGGTTGCAATAATGCCTGTACAATTTAAGTCTTGCCTGCAGCGCTACCGCAGGAGAAATTAAGTATCACACAGTGCCAGTTCAAATCAAAGGGTTCTCTGTGTAATGAAGGACAGTGCAGGTCCTCCAGAGTGAGAGACGTTCTTCACTCTGGCAAAAAGATGAAGTTCCTGAACAGGGGATTGACTATTAACTCAGAATTCACTGAAAAAGTTACTTGCCTCTAGGGCAGGGAAGCGTGCACCCGTGAGATTGGATGAGAGGACTTGCTAAGCTTTTGCATATAGCGCTTTGTCTCCCTTTTTGGCGATTTCATTAAGGTCCTATTTAGCATCTGTATTGTGGCTGCAACAACCAGACCTATGGCTACTAGGGTGCAGTCACACGTGGCAGGTTTTGTTGCAGAGAGTTTCTGCTCTGAAATTTTACGCAGCATGTGGATGAGACTTGTTAAATCTCATCCACTACGCGGCTACAGCATTCCGGCCGGGAAAAAAACGCAGCAATTCCGCAGCGTGTGGACGAGCCCTAACAGCATTGCTGCAGCAACTCTGAAGAAACTTCTGTTGCGAGAAAACCTCACCATTTCCGACGCTTTTTACTGCAGAAAATGCTGCGGCTTTTTTCAATGCTGATACCTCCTCTGAAAAATGCAGCAATTCAGTCCACTTTCCGCAGCAGGACTTGACCTGCTGCGGTTACGAAAAAATGCACAGCTGGTCAATTTCGGCTCGGAAATCGCGTGGATGAGATTTCTTAAATCTGATCTACTTTGCTGCTACTGTATATTCGGTTACATGTGGAAAAGCCCTAAGACTTGCAGAAATCCTTACACCTGCTGCAAAAAACTACCCCATTCAGATGAATGGAACTGATTTTCAGTCGCAGAAAATTTCTGCAACAAAATCTGCTGCTTGTGACTGCACCCTTAGGCGGAGTTCACACGGGGCGGATACACTGCGTAAAGTTCCACTGCATATCTGCCAGGGTGACAGCAGGGAATTCCAGGCGAAAAACCGCACCAAACTGTGGTGCAGTTATTCGCCTGGAATGTCGGCTGCGGAAAACTGCAGCATTTAGCCGGCCTCCTGGGAGGAGGTTTTAGCCTAGGAGACCGTTACAGCCTGTGATTGGCTGCTGCGGCGGTCACATGGGATGAAACATCATCCCAAGAGAGGCCAAAAGTGGAGGCCCCAGCTTAGGTATGGCCTCTGGATAGTGCGTGAACCTGCATAGGGCTTCCCTCCTCCATCGGCACCAAAACACATGGGGGAGGGTAATCTGATGTTCACTGCACCTGTTCCATATGGCATTGGATGAAGGTAAACAAATATGGGCTCCTGGGATGTGAAAGAGTTAGGGTATGTGCACACACACTAATTACGTCCGTAATTGACGGACGTATTTCGGCTGCAAGTACCGGACCGAACACACTGCAGGGAGCCGGGCTCCTAGCATCATAGTTATGTACGATGCTAGGAGTCCCTGCCTCTCTGCAGGACAACTGTCCCGTACTGTAATCATGTTTTCAGTACGGGACAGCAGTTCCACGGAGAGGCAGGGACTCCTAGCATCGTACATAAGTATGACACTAGGAGCCCGGCCCGGTACTTGCGGCCGAAATACGTCCGTCAATTACGGACGTAATTAGTGTGTGTGCACATACCCTCAATCTGCACTAGGAAGGGGGGTCCAATTTCCTTTTTCTTTTTACTACAGGCCACCCCATACTCTATGCTATAGCCTGAAGGAAACCAAACAGATCAGATTTCTAAAAAACAAAATTCTTTGTTAAAAAAAAACGAAAAAAAAAAAAACATAAAACAAAGCAATGTTGTGAATGAGGGCTGACAGTTCAGTGTCCACATTGTGTTGGGTGACATCTTTCTTGGACGTAGTTCTCGGTTTACACACGGTACATGTCACCAGGCCAAACATCAGCTGCAGAATACAGTCGTTTATAGGATTCATATTACAGAGAAATAATCTGCTGTTATCCCTCCCCAGGAGCTGCGCAGCCTTCACCATCCACCAGTCCAACACAAAGACTAGTCGTGGAATTACTGCCCAGAAGGAGCTGTCAAGGACAAACTAGTCATCCGGCGTCACAAGATCCTGAACCCCAAGGACCTGGGTACAGATGCAACACCCACACATTAGGAGAGTACCAGAGATGTAGCATCTGTATTGTCAGCAGACCAACCACATCAGAATATCCCATCAAGCCCCAAGACATAATATATATATACAGATCAGAGCCAATCATAATACTGCCCTGTGAAATATATGTACCGTATACAGACCATAGCCATTTATACATATACCACCAAATAGATCATATCCAATCACAACACACGTCACATATATAAATCATGTCCAATCAGAACACACATACTAAATACTGATTACAGCCTTTTATACTACATGTATATACCAGATATAAAGATCCTATCCAATCAGAACACACGTCACATATATAAATCATGTCCAATCAGAACACACATACTAAATACTGATTACAGCCTTTTATACTACATGTATATACCAGATATAGAGACCCTATCCAATCAGAAGACATGTAACATATATAGATCATAGCCATATAGCCTACATGTCTGTTCCACCATACATAGATGATATATAGACCCTGCCCTGCTATAACACATGTAGTCACCTTGTACAGGATGCTGATGTGGCCTGGATAGGAGAGGTCCTGGATGCTGCACAATGGCAGGGGAGGATTTCATTCATTACAATGGAGGCTCAGCAGAGCCAGCCTGGTCACATTTTGGGGTGCTCTCAGTACGGGCGGGCAGGTGCTGACATTACAGGGGGAATGGGGGTCGCTTACCTTTGTGTAGAGCTCCAGGGCTGCCATGCTTCAGCTCCTCTCAGTGGCGCTCTACATGCAGCACTCCCTGGTCACCGCCTCGGATCCCGCGCTTCGCAGGTGCGGTGAACAGCGTCTCCTGTCTTATGCTCGTTCTCCAGGCGCAGTCCGGGCGATGTCCTCAATGGAAGGTAGCGACGAACGCAGCCATATTACCTGCCAGCCAGATTTCTATTTTGGTGTCCGTCTCTGTGCATTGTGGGTATCAGTGATGGCTGAAGCTGTGATTCTTGCCTTGACTGCTGTGCGCGATTGCTGGGCTGACTCTGCCTCCCATCGGTTGTAACTAGAGCATCCACTGCTGCCTGTCACAGCTCATCCCGTGCTGCAGCCAGGAAACAAGAGGCGACGCGACCACTAGGGGACGACAGAGAGCACATCAAACATCATGGCACTCTGGAGAGAGAAAGCTTTTAACCCCTCCTCTACCGGACTATAGTGATGATAAGGAATTGAGAATCTATCCAATCACGTTGCTGCTCTCATTATCTATAGGACTTTTGAAAAATAAGAGCTGGAATCTGATTGGTTGCTTATGGACCCCTTTTTGTTTTCTTGGTCTAGATTTGATAAATTTATTATATCCTTATTTTCAATGAGGGGTAATGTTAAAAGATATATTAGACAATTGTATGCTTCCAACTTTGTGAGAACAGTGTTCCAGCATGACTGTGCCCTGTGAACAAAGCAAGTTCCATAAGGTCATTGGAGCTCATTAGTTAAAACTAGTAGCAACCAATCAGATTCCACCTTTAAAGAGGCTCTGTCACCAGATTATAAGTGCCCTATCTCCTACATAAGGAGATGGGCGCTGTAATGTAGGTGACAGTAATGCTTTTTATTTAAAAAAAACGATCTGTTTTCACCACTTTATTAGCGATTTTAGATTTATGCTAATGAGTTGCTTAATGCCCAAGTGGGCGTGTTTTTACTTTAGACCAAGTGGGCGTTATACAGAGGAGTGTATGACGCTGACCAATCAGCGTCATGCACTTCTCTCCATTCATTTAGTTAGCACATAGGGATCCTGCTAGATCCTTATGTGCTGTCTTAGGGTATGTTCACACGGCCAAATTACGGACGTAATTCGGGCTTTTTACGCCTGGAATTACGTCCGAAATTACGGCTTGAAAGCGTTGACAAACATCTGCCCATTGAAAGCAATGGGCTGACGTTTGTCTGTTCACACGAGGCGTATATTTACGCGTCGCTGGCAAAAGACGGCGCATAAATAGACGCCCGCGCCAAAGAAGTGTCCTGTCACTTCTTGGGACGTAATTGGAGCCGTTATTCATTGACTCCAATGAAAAGCAGCGGCAATTACGCTTGTAATGGACGCGGCGTTCAAGCGCCTGCACATGCCGTTACGGCTGAAATGACGGGGCTGTTTTCTCCTGGAAACAGCCACGTAATTTCGGCCGTTACGGACGCTGCCGTGTGAACATACCCTAATACTAACACATTAACAATACTGAAGTGTTTAGACAGTGAATAGACATTCCACAGGATGTCTATTCACAATCTCTGCACTTCGTTACTCTGTCTGTGGTAGTTACAGCAGAGGAAGCGTAATCTCGCGAGATTACGCAGTAAATGACAGGTTACAACGAGATTATGCCTCCTCTGCTGTAACTACCACAGAAACAGTAACGAAGTGCAGGGATCGTGAATAGACATCCCGTGGAATGTCTATTCACTGTCTAAACACTTCAGTATCGTTAATGTGTTAGTATAAGGGCGGATTTACACGAGTGTGTGCGTTTTTGCGCACGCAAAAAACGCAGCGTTTTGCGTGCGCAAAAGGCACTTAACAGCTCCGTGTGTCATCACATAGGATGTGGCGGCTGCACGTGGTGCTTTTCTGTTTCCAAACATACTTTTGACTGCTGTTGCGCGAATAACGCGCGTCCCACGGAAGTGCTTCCATGTGGTGCGCGTGATTTTCACGCACCCATTGACTTCAATGGGTGCGTGATGCGCGAAAAACGCAGACAAATAGGACCTGTCGTGAGTTTTACGCAGCGGACTCACGCTGCGCAAAAATCACGGACAGTCTGCACTGCCTCATAGACTAGCATAGGTCCGTGCGACACGTGGGAAAAACACGCAGGTGGCACGGACGTATATCGCGTTCGCGTAAATCCGCCCTCAGACAGCACATAAGGATCTAGCAGGATCCCTATGTGCTGAGTAAATGAATGGAGAGGAGTGCATGACGCTGATTGGTCGGCGTCATATACTCCTCTGTACAACGCCCACTTGGTCTAAAGTAAAAACATGGCCACTTGGGCATTAAGCAACTCATTAGCATAAAGCTAAAATCGCTAATAAAGTGGTGAAAACAGATCGTTTTATTAAATAAAAAGCACTGCTGTCACCTACATTATAGCGCCGATCTCCTTATGTAGGAGATAGGGCACTTATAATGTGGTGACAGAGCCTCTTTAAGTTTGCAGAGGTACTTTGGAAAATGAAAGCAGAAAACTGGTTGCCATGAGAAACTACTCCACTTTTCCATTCTACCAGTTTTGATATATCTCCCCCCATGGTGTGATAAGTTTGGTGTGGAGGAACCTGACTGACCCGCACAGAACCCTGACCTCAACCCCACCAAACAACTTTGGTATGAATTAGAACACCGATTGCGATCCAGTCCCTCTCGTCCAACATCAGTGTCTGATCTCACCAGTGGCGTCGCAACCCCTGGATTTTTGGCCCGGTGCCCTGGATCCCCGGGCGACTGCCACATTCAATTGTATCTGCATCATCAGGACGCAGATACAATTAAATTCTATGGCTAAGCATGGCGCTAATAGCTGAGCTCCCTGCTCTGCGATACAGTAGGCTACAGGCCACGTTAGGCCTGCAGCCTATAAGACGCTGGGACCGGATCCCTGGGCAGGCCGGCATTATGACATCAATGGATCACTCCGGCCTATGCAAGGGTCCCGTTCAGAGTTACATGCTTCAGGACTGAGAATCTGCAGCTCCGTTCGTCGAGGGAATGAGGATAGATGAGTTAAAGTTTTTTTTTAATGTGTCTACTGGGGGCACTATTTACAGGGGAATGTGTGACACTGTCTACAAGTGGTGTGTGGCATCATCTACAAGAGGTTTGTGTGACATCATCTACAAGTGAGCTGTGTGGCACTATTTACAAGGGGGTTGTGATGCACTATTTACAAGGGGGCAGTGTGGCACTATTTACAAGGGGGCTGTGTGGCACTATTTAAAAGCGGGCTGTTTGATACTATCTATAAGGGGGGATGTGTGACACTATCTACAAGTGGTGTGTGTGGCATCATCTACAAGGAGTGTCTGTGGCCTCATCTACAAGTGAGCTGTGTGGCACTATTTACAAGGGGGTCTGTGTGGCACTATCTACAAGGGGGACTGTGTGGCACTATCTACAAGGGGCTGTGTGGCACTATCTACAACGGGTGTGTGTGGCATCATCTACAAGTGAGCTGTGTGGTACTATTTACAAGGGGGGTTGTGTGGCACTATTTACAAGGGGGGCTGTGTGGCACTATCTACAAGGGGTGAGCTGTGTAGCACTATCTACAAGTGGTGTGTGTGGCAGCATCTACAAGGGGTGTATGTGGCATCACCGACAAGTGAGCTGTGCGGCACCAGTTACAGGGGGGCTGTGTGGCATCATCTACTATAGAGGCTGTGTGGCACTGTCTACAAAGGGGGAGTGTGTGTGTGTGCGTATATATATATGGGCAGGGCCGCCATCAGAGCAGTACAGATGGCACTCCAGTCAGGGACCTGGGCTAAATGGGCCAGCTGCGACCGCGTAGCTATAGGGGTCACAGTGATCGCAATTGAGACCGGGCCCCATAGCCAGGGGAACCCGCGGCCACCGCACCACGTCTAGTAAAAGCTACCATAATAACTGGGGCCTCTGTAATAAGCTACACGGGCCCCTGTTACTATAGTAATCACAGCATACTTACGCTCCACGTTCGCAGCGGAGGTCCCGATGCCTTTGCCGTCATGACGCTGTGCGCCGCGCACAACGTTGTGATGCAGAATGACGTCAGGACCTTTCCTGCGCCCGGAGACGAAGAGGAGGGTAAGTATACTGTTACTGTCTGTTGGGGCCCTGTATCTAAGCCTACTATGTGGTAGGCTTAGATACAGGGCCCATCAGACAGGATCACACAGGATTTTCAATAAAGGGCAATATATTTTTTCTGTCTTTTAATTTTTTTAAACTTTATTACTACTGCCTTAGTAATGACCGCTGGATGATTGACAGCGTTCATTACTAAGGCAGGTCTTAGGGTTAGCCGTTGCAGAGGCTAACACTAAACCCCATTATTATCCTGGTACCCACCGCCACCAGGGGTACCGGGAAGAGCCGAGTGCAATCAAGTACCCGACCATCTGTAGTAACAGTGGGGTACTGTGGCGGCTGTAAGCTGTATTATTAAAAAAAAAAATTATAATTGGAAAAAAAACTATGTGGGTGTCCCCCCCCCCCCATTTTTCATAACCAGCCAGATACAAAAAGGCAGCAGTAGGCTAGCATTACCAGGGTGGGAAAGGCCAAGGCTTCTGGCCTTTCCCAGTCTAATAATACCAGCCTGTGGCGGACCCAGTACCCGATCGTCGCTACAGATGGTCGGGTACTGGATTGCACCCGGCTCTTCCCGCTACCCCTGGTGGTGGTGGGTACCGGGGTAATAATGGGGGTTAGTGTTAGCCTTTTCACCAACTAACATTAAGCCCCGCCTTAGTAATGGACGCTGTCAATTAACCAGCGGCCATTACTAAGGTGGTAGTAATAAAGTTTAAAAAAATACAACATAGAAAAAATATTTTATTGAAATAAAAAAAACACACACAATCTTCGTTAACCATTTTATTTAAAATAAAAAAATGTCATCATGGTAGTCCTCGAATCCGAAGTAGTCCAAGAACCGAAACTGTAAAAAAAAAACACAAAAAATTAGTAACACATAAAAAAGCAAAGCAATTAGTATCTTACCTTTCCTGGGTCCAGCGCTGGAGCCGCAATATCAGCCAGCTGGGCCCTATATCTAAGCCTATCATATGTGATTAAGTCTGTCGAGCAACTGTATCTCATCCTATTCATAGCTATGTTGTCATAGTGCTATAGATATGCTGTCTCCCCTGATGATTTAAGACCTTAGCGATGCCCCTGGCTGCTAGCGCTGTATCATTGGGTCACTTTGGAGACTCAGCGATGCAGCTGAAAGCTGTGGGTCGTCAGCCATGAGAAGTTGGGGGTTCCAAGAAGAACTTTTGCGTCGGGGCCCATGAGCCATTAGCTACGCCCCTGCACCCACGCCCAACCAGGCTCCAGGCGCTGCCTCCATCTCCATGGTCACCTAGTGATGTAATGTGATGTCAATGTAACTACGTAATACAAGTTTATTAAAAAGCTAGGTGGGAGTCTTCAGGGCCCGTCACACTTTTAAAATATGTTTGCTGTGTGCTGCGCTTGCATTGAAGAAGAGAAAGCCAGAAAGGGGTGCCAATTCATTCTGCTCTCAATTGCAAGATATTGTGGACTGGTCGAGTGGTAAGTGATAACCAGCACTAATTTTATATATATATATATATATATATATATATAGGCGTAACTAGGAAAGAATGGGTCCGCTAGCAAACTTTTGAATGGGCCCCCCCCCCCCCAGGTGCCAGAAGCAGCCCTCCTTATAGATAATGCCACCTGTAGAATGTGCCATACAGCCCCCCTGTAGACAGTGCTATACAGCCCCGCCCATAGACAGTCTCACAACCCACTTGTAAATAGCACCCCCCTCCTCCCCCTTGTAGATAGTGCCATACAACCCCCCTGTGGATATCGCTATAAAGCCCCCCCTGTATATAGCGCTATACAGCTTCCACTGTATATAGTGCCACACAGCCCCCCTCCCCTGTACACCGTGTTTCAAATTATTATGCACATTGGATTTAAGTGTCATAAACATTTAATTATTAGTTTTTCAATTAAACTCATGGATGGTATTGTGTCTTAGGGTATGTTCACACGGCCAAATTTCAGACGTATACGAGGCGTATTATGCCTCGTTTTACGTCTGAAAATAGGGCTGCAATACGTCGGCAAACATCTGCCCATTCATTTGAATGGGTTTGCCGACGTACTGTGCAGACGACCTGTTATTTATGCGTCGTCGTTTGACAGCTGTCAAACGACGACGCGTAAATTTACTGCCTCGGCAAAGAAGTGCAGGGCACTTCTTTGCCACGTAATTTGAGCCGTTCTTCATTGAAATCAATGAAGCACGGCTCAAGGTTTACGAGCGTCTCAGACGCCTCGGAAAATACGAGGAGGAGCTTTTACGTGTGAAACGAGGCAGCTGTTAACAGTCTGTCTTTTCACACGTAACTGCCTCTCAGCGTGTGAACATACCCTTAGGGTATGTTCACACGGCCAAATTTCAGACGTATACGAGGCGTATTATGCCTCGTTTTACGTCTGAAAATACGGCTCCAATACGTCGGCAAACATCTGCCCATTCATTTGAATGGGTTTGCCGACGTACTGTGCAGACAACCTGTTATTTACGCGTCGTCGTTTGACAGCTGTCAAACGACGACGCGTAAAAATACAGCCTCGTCAAAAGAAGTGCAGGACACTTTGGACGTTTTTGGAGCTGTTTTCTCATAGACTCCAATGAAAACAGCTCCAAAAACGGACGTAAAAAACGCCACGAAAACGGCGCGAAAAACGCCGCGAAAAATGCGAGTTGGTAAAAAAACTTCTGAAAAGCAGGGTCTGTTTTCCCTTGAAAACAGCTCTGGATTTTCAGACGTTTTTGTTGACTACGTGTGAACATACCCTTAGGGCTCTATGGATCATTGTAATCAATCTCAGACACCTGTGATAATTAGTTTGCCAGGTGTGCCCAATCAAAGGAAAACTACTTAAGAAGGACGTTCCACATTATTAAGCAGGCCACAGGTTTCAAGCAATATGGGAAAGAAAAAGGATCGCTCTGCTGCCGAAAAGCGTGAAATAGTGCAATACCTTGGACAAGGTATGAAAACATTGGATATTTCAAGAAAACTTAAGCGTGATCATCGTACTGTGAAAAGATTTGTGGCTGATTCAGAGCACAGACGGGTTCGTTCAGATAAAGGCATAATGAGGAAGGTTTCTGCCAGACAAATTAATAGGATTAGGAGAGCAGCTGCTAAAATGCCATTGCAAAGCAGCAAACAGGTATTTGAAGCCGCTGGTGCCTCTGGAGTCCCGCGAACCTCAAGGTGTAGGATCCTCCAGAGGTTTGCAAGTGTGCATAAAGCTATTATTCGGCCACCCCTAAACAATGCTCACAAGCAGAAACGGTTGCAGTAGGCTCAGAAATACATGAAGACTAATTTTCAAACCGTGTTGTTTACTGATGAGTGCCGGGCAACCCTGGATGGTCCAGATGGATGGAGTAGTGGATGGTTGATGAATGGCCACCATGTCCCAACAAGGCCGCGACGTCAGCAAGGAGGTGGCGGAGTCATGTTTTGGGCTGGAATCATGGGGAGAGAGCTGGTAGGCCCCTTTAGGGTCCCTGACGGTCTGAAAATGACCTCTGCAAAGTACGTAGAGTTTATGACTGACCACTTTCTTCCGTGGTACAAAAAGAAGAACCGTGCTTTCCGTAGCAAAGTTATCTTCATGCATGACAATGCACCATCTCATGCTGCAAAGAATACCTCTGTGTCATTGGCTGCTATGGGCATAAAAGGAGAGAAACTCATGGTGTGGCCCCCATGTTCCCCTGACCTCAACCCTATTGAGAACCTTTGGAGCATCCTCAAGCAAAATATCTATAAGGGTGGGAGGAAGTTCACATTAAAACAGAAGCTCTGGGAGGTTATTCTGACATCCTGCAAAGATATTCAAGCAGAAACTGTCCAAATACTCACAAATTCAATGGATGCAAGAATTGTGAAGGTGTTATGAAAGAAGGGGTCCTATGTTAACATGTAACTTGGCCTGTTAAGTTTTTTTTTTATTGAAAGAGCTTTTGATTTCTGTAAATATGACCTCCTGATGCTGCAAATTCAACAAATGACCATTTTAGTTATCTTTACAACCTTTAAAATGTTTTGATCTCTGTTGTGCATAATAATTTGAAACTGTGTATTTTGAGTTTTTTACTTCTAAAAAAAAATCTGTTATTAGGAGATTTGTTCAATAAAATTCGCATTATACTCCAACGGTTGATGGCTTGAAGATTATACTGACTGTCATTTGCATCGACTATTTAGGAAAATCAGCAAAAATTAACATTTGCATAATAATTTGGAACGCGGTGTATATAATGCCACACAGCCGCCCTTAGTACATAGTGGCGCACAGCCACCTCCTTAGTAGATAGTGCCGCACACAGACCCGTGTAGATTGCACCACACACAGCCCCCTATAGATAGAGCCACCGCCCTCGCCCTTGTAAATTGTGCCATACAACCCCCTAGTGGATAGTGCCACACCGCCCCCCCCCCTTAGTAGTGCCACACAGCCCCTTGTATATAGTGCCACACAATTCCCCCATGTGTATAGTGCCACACAGCTCCCCCTTGTATACAGTGCCACACAACTCCACCTTTTATATAGTGCCACACAGCTCCCCCTTGTGTATAGTGCCCCCCTTGTGTACCGTGCCACACAGCCCCCCCTTTTATATAGTGCCAAAAGGCAATTGTGCATGTGAGATAGTTGTATCAGCCAGGGGGATGTCAATCAAACATGGAAAGGTGTGTTTGGAGGCAGGACTATGTGACTCTTCAGGATAGCGGCACCGCCCCATGACCCTTTAATGAGTAATTAGCATATAGTGTGCACCATTTTAAAAGTGGATTTTAAAGATTTTGCTGCATCTGAAAAAAACATACATTTGGAAATATTGTCAGGTCATGTATTACTGCATGGTGGAGGTTCAAGGGGTTAAAACTACCAGACAGGTTCCCATAAAATATACAATGAACTGAGAACAATTTCATCTGCCCTGCAATTTTGTTATTATAAATATATCCTATATAATTACAGCTCCAGAACCAAGCTCATACATATATACAGTAAGCTCAGTACATAAATACAGCACCAGAACAAAGCTCAGTACATAAATACAGCACCAGAACCATGCTGTAACATATATACAGGATCAGAACAAAGCTCAGTACATGTATACAGCACCAGAACAAAGCTCAGTACATATATAAAGCACCAGAACAAAGCTCAGACATATATACAGCACCGGAACCAACCTCAGTACATAAATATAGCACTAGAACGAAGCTCAGTACATATATACAATACTAGAAGAAAGATCAGTACATACATACAGCACCAGAACCAAGCTCAGAGTCACGTTGGGTACGTAGACCCACTGGGTCGTACGGCCTTGACGGTATGGCAGCTGGCCAACAGGACGCAAGTCACAGTCTATAGTTCGTATAGTGTACCTGTGGAAGCTCGGACACTAGCAAGACAGGCTCGGCTGGGACTAGGCAGCAGGCAGATGTCAGGCGTGGTGTAGCAGGACAGGCGTGGTATACAGCACATCACGACTTCAGCTTAGCACGGCACTTCACCAGAATAGCACGGAACACGGGTACAGGAACGGGGAACACTGGGAACTGGAAAACACTAGGAGACCATTTAGACAAACTTTGGGTTTGCAGGAAGGGGCTGGGCCCTTCTTATAGTCCAGGGTGATCATGGGCTAATTTAGTACTAATTTCAGGTGCGCGCGCTGGCCCTTTAAGAGCACCTTACGGGACCCGGCCGGCAGAAGCAGAAGTGAGCGCTGGCGTCTCCATGGCTGAGGGCGTCAGGAGGTAAGTAAACCTGACGGCCCGCGGCCATGGGCATGACAGTATCCCCCCTCTTACAACCCCTCCTCTTGGGCCCAGAACGAGAGAAACTTCTTCAGGACGGTAGGGGCATTGAGGTTCTCTTCTGGCTCCCAGGACCTCTCTTCAGGACCAAACTCCTCCCAATTCACCAAATAAAAGGTTCTTCCACCCACTCTCTTGGTGTCCAGGATCTCCTTTACCTCAAAAGTCTCTGATGAACCACTGGGAGCCACTGCAGGAGTTGAAGTCTTGGAGTACATAGTTACATAGTTAGTACGGCTGAAAAAAGACACATGTCCATCAAGTTCAACCAAGGGACGGGAAAAGGGAAGGAAAAATTTCTACACATAGGAGCTAATATTTTTTTGTTCTAGGAAATTATCTAACCCTTTTTTAAAGCCATCTACTGTCCCTGCTGTGACCAGCTCCTGCGGTAGGCTATTCCATAGATTCACAGTTCCAACGGTAAAAAAGGCTTGTCGCCTCTGCAGCTTGAACCTTTTTTTCCCCAGACGGAGGGAGTGCCCCCTTGTTTTTTGAGGGGGTTTTACAAGGAACAGGATTTCACCATATTTTTTGTATGTGTCATTAATATATTTATATAAGTTAATCATGTCCCCCCTTAGTCGTCTTTTTTCAAGGCTAAATAGGTTTAATTCTTTCAGTCTTTCCTCATAACTTAAATTCTCCATGCCCCTAATTAGCTTCGTTGCTCTTCTTTGTATTTTTTCAAACTCCAGGGCATCCTTTCTATGAACTGGAGCCCAGAACTGAACTGCATATTCTAGATGAGGCCTCACTAATGCTTTGTAAAGTGGCAATATTACATCCCTGTCTCGTGAGTCCATGCCTCTTTTAATACACGACAATATCCTGCTGGCCTTTGAAGCAGCTGATTGACATTGCATGTGAATCCACCAGTGTAGCTCCCCCTAGGACATATGATGCATGCAGGTTGTTGGTACCCAGATGCATAACTTTACATTTATCTACATTAAACTTCATCTGCCAAGTGGACGCCCAAACACTTAGTTTGTTTAAATCTGCCTGCAATTCATGAACATCTGCCATAGACTGAACTATATTACATAGCTTGGTATCATCTGCAAAAATAGAAATAGTGCTATTAATCCCATCTTCTATATCATTAATAAATAAGTTGAATAATAGTGGTCCCAGCACTGAACTCTGGGGTACACCACTTATTACCGGGGACCATTCAGAGTAGGAATCATTGACCACAACTCTCTGGATACGGTCCTTGAGCCAATTCTCAATCCAATTACAAACTATATTTTCTAAACCTATAGTCCTTAATTTACCCATTAAGCGCCTATGGGGGACAGTGTCAAATGCCTTCGCAAAGTCCAAAAACACTAAATCCACAGCGGCCCCTCTGTCTAGACTTCTGCTCACCTCTTCATAAAAACAGATTAGGTTAGTTTGACAACTTCTGTCCTTAGTAAAACCGTGCTGGCTGTCACTTATAATGCTATTTATTGTCACATAATCCTGTATATAGTCCCTCAATAGCCCCTCAAACATTTTCCCCACGATGGATGTTAAGCTCACTGGTCTATAATTACCCGGGGAAGACCTAGAGCCCTTTTTGAAAATAGGCACCACATTTGCGCTGCGCCAGTCCCTTGGCACTATGCCAGTCACTAGAGATTCTCTGAATATTATGAAAAGGGGGACAGAAATAACTGAACTAAGCTCTTTAAGAATTCTAGGGTGTAACCCATCTGGTCCCGGGGCCTTGTGCACATTTATTTTATTTAATTTAGCTTGGACCATATCTACATTCATCCACTTCAGTATATCAACTGATATATTAACAGCACTGGCACCGGCTACATCAGCTGCTCTTTCTTCTGTTGTATATACAGAGCTAAAGAACCCATTTAGTAACTCTGCCTTCTCTTGATCCCCTGTGATCAACTCCCCATTACCACTATCTAGGGGTCCCACATGTTCAGACCTTGGCTTTTTAGCATTTATATACTTGAAGAATTTTTTGGGATTTGTTTTACTATCCATGGCCACCTGCCTTTCATTTTGTATTTTTGCTAATTTTATTACCTTTTTACAGATTTTATTAAGATCTTTATATTTTACAAAGGCTGCAGATGTACCCTCAGATTTGGTTCAAGATCACCGGCTTCAGCAGAGAGACATGGAAGGAGTTGGGGATCTTGAGGGTAGGAGGTAGCCGAAGCTTGTAGGAAACAGGGTTGATTTGTTACAAAATCACGAAGGATCCAAGGAACCTGGGAGCAAACTTGTACGATGGCACCCTCAGCCGGACATTCCTAGAGGACAGCCAGACCTTAGTACCTGGAAGGAACTGGGGAGGCTCTTGTCTTCTTGTGTCTGCCTTTCTCTTCACGCGGTCGACCACCAGCAGAATAGAAGATCGAGTCTGCTGCCAGATCTATAGAAAGTCCCTGAATGCAGAGTCAGCTGCAGACACCTGGGACATAGTGGACACAGGAAGAGGTATACGAGGGTGTTGGCCATAGACAATGAAGAATGGACTCTTAGCGGTGGAATCACTAGTATGGTTGTTGTAGGAGAACTCAGCCCAGGGAAGCAGCTGCACCCAGTCATCATGATGCCTGGAGATAAAGTGTCGTAGATAGTTCTCCATAATCTGGTTTAGTCTCTCAACTTGACCATTGGACTGGGGATGGTAGGCAGAGGAAAAGTCCAACTTCACACCGAGGAGTATAAAGAGGGCTCTCCAGAACTTCGAGGTGAACTGAACACCCGATCCGACACAATATGTAGAGGCAAGCCATGCAGACGGAAGATGTGTTGGACGAAGAAATTGTCCAGTCTTGAAGCAGACGGTAGGCCGGTCAGTGGAACGAAATGAGCCATTTTGGAGATTCGGTCCACCACCACCCAGACCGTACTGCAACCAGCAGAGAGAGGCAGGTCTGTGACAAAGTCCATAGCAATATGTTGTCAGGGGGCATTGGGCACAGGCAATGGCTGGAGCAGGCCCGCTGGTTTGGAGTGGGTAACCTTACTTGCTGCGCACACCGTGTAGGAGGATACAAAGTCCGTGATGTTTTCGTGCAGCGTGGGCCACCAGAACTGATGAGCGATCAGGTCTCGGGTCTTACGGATACCCGCGTGACCTGCCAATTTGGAACTGTGTCCCCAGCGGAGGATTCTTCTTCTGTCCACCAGACGCACTAAAGTCCTCCCCGGGGGAATGTCTCTAACTTGCAGATTGTTGACAGGGATGATGCAGGATGGGTTAATGATACTCTGTGGAGACTCCATAGTGTCCTCTATCTCGAATGACCTTGACAAGGCATCTGCCCTCACATTCTTGTTGGCCGGGCAGTAGTGGAGCTCAGACTGGAACCGGGCAAGGAACAGCGACCACCTGGCCTGACGAGGATTCAGTCTTTGGGCCGTATGGAGATAAGTGAGGTTTTTGTGGTCCGTAAATATCAAGATGGGATGAACTGTGCCCTCTAATAGATGTATCCACTCCTCCAGAGCCAATTTGATGGCCAGTAACTCCCGATCCCCAATCGAGTAGTTGCGTTCTGCGGAAGAGAAAAGATTAGAGTAATAGCCACATACCATTGACTTGCCCTTGGAACCTCTCTGGAACAGGAGTGCACCAGCACCGACAGATGAGGCGTCCACCTCCAACGAGTACTGTCGAGAAACATCTGGATGATGGAGGATAGAGGCTGACGTGAAGGCACTCTTTAGGCTATTAAATGTGGACTCTGCTTCTGGAGTCCACACCTTGGCGTTCATGCCTTTCTTGGTGAGGTTAGAGATAGCAGATGTCAGTGAGGAGAAGTTTGGAATGAACTGTCTGTAGAAATTGGCGAATCCCAGGAAGCGCTGTATGGCCCTCAAGCCTTGAGGGCATGGCCGTTCCAGGACGGACTTTACCTTTTCAGGATCCATCTTGAGACCTTGATTCGAGATGATGCAGCCCAGGAAGGGTAGAGCATCTTTCTCAAATACGCACTTCTCCAACTTGGCGTACAGGCGACTCTCCCTTAACTGCAGCAAAACTTAACGGACATGTCTCCGATGAGTTATTGGATCTGGAGAAAAAATCAAGATGTCATCAAGATAGACCACAACACAAACATAGAGGAAGTCAGGGAAGATGTCATTAACAAACTCCTGGAAGACCGCAGGAGCATTACACAGGCCGAAGGGCATTACTAAATATTCATAGTGTCCGTCACAAGTGTTAAATGCAGTCTTCCATTCGTCACCCTGGCGAATTCGGATTAGGTTGTAAGCCCCACGCAGGTCTAGTGTAAAGGATTTGCCTTACACAGCTTCTGTGTCGACGCCCGTGGTTAATCAGCCTGCATCTGTTCCTAGGTCTGCTAGAGTGACTCGATCTGCTACTACTCAGGCTGGTAGGCTGAGGAGTGGCAGAGCCTATCGCAGCCTGGCCAGACGGTTCTAGCTCCCGCCCTTGGTCTACTTATACCTTCATTTGCTGCTTGTCCTTTGCCTGTGAATCTCCTGTTTCCTGGCTCTGCTGTTTCTGCTGTTACTATTGACCTCTGCTTAATATTGACCCTGGCTTGACTGACTATTCTCCTGCTCTGCATTTGTTACCACATACTCTCCTGGATTGACTCGGCTCGTCCACTACTCTGTTGCTCACGGTGTTGCCGTGGGCAACTGCCCCACTTCCCTTGCTTCTGTGTACCCTGTCTTGTTTTGTCTGTCGTGCACATATTCAGCGTAGGGACCGTCGCCAAGTTGTACGCCGTAGCCTAGGACGGGCTGTGCAAGTAGGCAGGGACTGAGTGGCGGGTAGATTAGGGCTCACCTGTCTGTCTCCCTATCCTGACATTACATAATCACAGGCCATTTTACCTTTTCTAGCCTGGTCCCTGACACACTATGGACCCCCTTGAGGCTCTGGCTCAGCAAATGCAGGGTCTCTCCCTACAGGTCCAAGACCTGGCTCAGAGGTGCAACCAGCGTGATGCTACCCAGGTAGTACCCTCCAAACCACCTCTTGAACCCCACCTCAAGTTGTCTGACCGGTTCTCAGGGGACCGGAAGACTTTTTTTTCCTTTCGGGAAAGTTGTAGGCTCTATTTCCGTTTAAGGCCCCACTCCTCAGGTTCTGAGAGCCAGCGAGTGGGTATAATTATGTCCCGGCTCCAGGACAGTCCCCAGGAATGGGCCTTCTCCTTGGCCCTTGACGCCCCTGAACTCTCTTCTGTTGACCTTTTCTTTTCGGCTCTCGGACTCATCTATGACGAGACTGACAAGACTGCCTTTGCCGAGAGTCAGCTGGTGACCTTATGTCAGGGTAAGAGACCCGTTGAGGAGTACTGTTCTGACTTTAGGAAGTGGTGTGTAGCTTCTCGGTGGAATGACCCTGCCTTGAGGTGCCAGTTTAGATTGGGTCTATCGAACGCTTTGAAAGACCTGTTAGTTAGTTATCCCTCTTTTGACTCTCTAGATCAGGTTATGGCTTTAGCGGTACGTCTCGACCAACGTCTCAGGGAACGACGACTTGAACGTTTTTGTGCCTTCTCCTCTGGCTCCCCTATGATGGCTCCCGAGGCTCAGTTGCTCCGTTCTTCCACGGAAAACTAGGATGAACCGATGCAACCCGGGGCCTCCGTGTCTCCCCAACAATGTAGAGAGTTCCGCAGGAAGAATGGTCTCTGCTTCTACTGTGGGGATGGCAAGCATCAAGTGAACGACTGTCCTAGGCGTAAGAATAAGCAGCCGGAAAACTTCCGCACCTAAGTGACCATCGGGGAGGTCCCTTGGGCGCACAGGTATTTCCCGTATACATAAAACCTAATAAGATCTTGCTTCCCTTTCAGGTCTCTTTTTATGGTAGGTCTGCCACTGGCAGTGCCTTCGTGGATTCAGGGTCTTCTGCTAATATTATGTCTGTGGAATTTGCTATGTCTCTAGCTATGCCATTGATTGATTTGCCTAAACCTGTCCCGGTAGTGGGTATCGAATCCACTCCACTTGCTAATGGTTATGTTACGCAGCATACCCCTGTTTTTGAACTCATTGTGGGCTCCATTCATTTGGAGCAGTGTTCTTTGTTGGTGATGAAGGGAGTATCGTCCGATTTGGTTTTAGGCCTTCCTTGGTTGCAGATGCATAATCCCACGTTTAACTGGAATACTGGGGCTCTCACTAAATGGGGTAATGAATGCATGATGTCTTGTTTTTCTATTAATTTGGTTTCTCTCGCTGAGGAGGTGGACACTCTACCTTAGTTTATTCAGGATTTCGCTGATGTTTTTTCTAAAAAGGCTTCCGAAGAGTTACCTCCTCATAGAGAGTACGATTGCGTTATCTATTTGGTGCCAGGAGCTAAGCTCCCTAAGAGTTGGATGTTTAATCTCTCTTGTCCCGAATATATCCAGGAAAGCCTGGCCAAGGGTTACATTCACCCCTCTACTTCTCCGGTAGGTGCTGGCTTCTCCTTCGTAGGGAAGAAGGGTGGTGGTCTTAGGCCGTGCATCGATTACCGAAACTTGAATAAGGTCACTGTAAGGAACCAATATCCCCTTCCTCTGATTCCTGATCTCTTCAATCAGGTTCAGGGGGCCCAATGGTTCTCTAAGTTTGATCTTTGGGGGGCTTATAACCTTATCCGAATCAGAGAATGGGATGAGTGGAAGACTGCGTTTAACACGCCCGAAGGTCATTTCGAATACCTCGTCATGCCCTTTGGGTTATGTAATGCTCCCGCGGTCTTCCAGAATTTCATAAATGAGATTTTAAGAGACTACCTGGAGGTATTTCTTGTAGTATACGTTGATGATATACTTCTGTTTTCCAAGGACTGGTCCTCCCACATTGAGCATGTCAGGAAGGTGCTCCAGGCCCTTCGGGAAAACAAACTCTTTGCTAAAACCGAAAAATGTGTGTTTGGGGTGCAGGAGATACCTTTTTTTTGGTCAAATCCTCACTCCTAACGAATTCCGCATGGACCCTGCCAAGGTTCAGGCAGTGGCTAAATGGGGCCAACCTGCCTCCCTGAAGGCTTTACAGTGCTTCCTGGGGTTTGCTAATTATTATAGGAGATTTATTGCTAACTTCTCGGTCATCGCTAAGCCTCTTACGGACCTTACTCGCAAAGGTGCCGACCTCCTCCACTGGCCTCCGGAGGCGGTCCAGGCTTTTGAGGTCCTTAAGAGGTGCTTTATCTCTGCCCCAGTGCAGATTCAGCATAACCAGATGGAGCCGCTCATCGTGGAGGTTGACGCCTCCGAGGTGGGAATGGGTGCTCTCTTGTCCCAGGGTACTAGGTATCTCACCCATCTCCGTCCCTGTGCCTACTTCTCCAGGAAGTTCTCCTCCACTGAGAGTAACTATGACGTTGGCAACCGCGAACTCTTAGCCATTAAATGGGCATTTGAAGCGTGACGCCACTTTCTGGAGGGGGCTAGGCACCAGGTAACGGTCCTTACCGACCACAAGAATCTGGTTTTCCTAGAATCTGCCCGGAGGCTAAACCCGAGACAAGCTCGATGGGTGTTGTTTTTTACTAGATTCAACTTTGTGGTCACCTAAAGGGCTGGGTCTAAAAATATTAAAGCTGATGCGCTGTCGCATAGCTTCATGGCGAGCCCTCCTCCGGAGGAGGATCCTGCTTGTGTTTTGCCCCCAGGTATAATAATATCCTCTGTTGATTCTGACTTAGTGTCCGAAATTGCAGCTGATCAGGCGTCAGCTCCCGAGAACCTTCCTGAGAACAAGCTGTTTGTTCCCCTGCAGTTCCGGCTAAGGGTACACAGGGAGAATCATGACGCTGGACTGTCTGGCCATCCAGGCATCCTGGGTACCAAGCACCTTATTTCTAGAACCTATTGGTGGCCTGGGTTGCCTAAAGACGTTAAGGCCTACGTCGCCGCTTGTGAAATTTGTGCTAGGTCCAAGACTCCCAGGTCCCGAACAGCGGGCTTACTATGTTCTTTGCCCATTCCCCAGAGACCTTGGACCCATATCTCCATAGATTTTATCACCGATCTGCCTCCATCCCAAGGCAAGTCGGTGGTGTGGGTTGTAGTAGACCGCTTTAGTAAGATGTGTCACTTTGTGCCCCTCAAGAAACTACCCAATGCCAAGACGTTAGCTACCTTGTTCGTCAAACACATCCTGCGTCTCCATGGGGTTCCTGTCAATATTGTTTCTGACAGAGGGGTACAATTTGTTTCATTGTTTTGGAGAGCTTTTTGTAAGAAGTTGGCCAAACGGAGAGGACTAATCAGTCTCTAGAACAATATTTAAGGTGTTTTATCTCTGACTGCCAAGATGATTAGGTCTCCTTCATTCCCCTCGCCGAATTTTCCCGGGTCAGTAACTCGTCAGGGGTCTCCCCCTTCTTCTGTAATTTTGGATTTTCTCCTCCATTTCCCCTGGTGGTTCTAACAATCCCGAGGTAGATGTCGTTCATCGGGAACTGGGAAAAGTCTGGGCCCAGGTTCAGAAGAACCCTGAGGCGTCCCAGAGCATACAAAGGACTAAGGCTGATAGAAGACGTTCTGCTAACCCCTTGTTTGTGGTCGGGGATCTGGTGTGGCTGTCTTCAAAAAATTTGCGCCTTAAAGTTTCATCAAAAAAATTTGCTCCTGGTATATAGGGACGTACAAGGTCATTGAGGTCCTTAACCCTGTCTCCTTCCGGCTGCAGTTGCCCCCATATTTTCAAATACACAACGTGCTCCATGCCTCCCTCCTGAAACGCTGCTCCCCGTCCTTGGCTACCTCGAGGAAACCTCCTGTCCCTGTTCTCACCCCTGAAGGGGTGGAATTCGAGGTGGCCAAGATTGTGGACAGCAGGATGGTCCAAGGCTCCCTCCAGTACCTGCTCCATTGGAGAGGATACGGGCCTGAGGAGAGGACTTGGGTACCCGCCCGGGATGTTCAAGCCGAGTTATTGCTCAGGAAGTTCCACCTTCGGTTCCCCAACAAGCCAGTTCCACCTAGGAAGGGTCCAGTGGCCCCTCATAAAAGGGGGGGGGGTACTGTAATGGATTTGCCTGACACAGCTTCTGTGTCGACGCACGTGGTTAATCAGCCTGCATCTGTTCCTAGGTCTGCTAGAGTGACTCGATCTGCTACCACTCAGGCTGGTAGGCTGAGGAGTGGGAGAGCCTATCGCAGCCTGGCCAGATGGTTCTAGCTCCCGCCCTTGGTCTACTTATACCTTCATTTGCTGCTTGTCCTTTGCATGTGATTCTCCTGTTTCCTGGCTCTGCTGTTTCTGCTGTTACCATTGACCTCTGCTTAATATTGACCCTGGCTTGACTGACTATTCTCCTGCTCTGCATTTGTTACCACGTACTCTCCTGGATTGACTCGGCTCGTCCACTACTCTGTTGCTCACGGTGTTGCCGTGGGCGACTGCCCCACTTCCTTTGCTTCTGTGTACCCTGTCTTGTTTTGTCTGTCGTGCACATATTCAGCGTAGGGACCGTCGCCCAGTTGTACGCCATCGCCTAGGACGGGCTGTGCAAGTAGGCAGGGACTGAGTGGCGGGTAGATTAGGGCTCACCTGTCTGTCTCCCTATCCTGACATTACATCTAGTTTAGAAAAAATCTTGGCACCACGTATTAGATCAAACAGTTCAGAGATCAATGGCAACGGATACCTATTTTTCACTGTGATCTGGTTGAGAGCCCGGTAGTCAATGCAAGGACGCAGAGAACCATCCTTTTTCTCGACGAAGAGGAACCCGGCTCCTGCCGGGGAGGAAGACTTCCATATGAAGCCTCTCTCCAAGTTCTCATTAACATAGGCGCACATGGTCAGAGTCTCTGGCAAGGAGAGAGGATATACCCTACCACGGGGAAGGGAAACACTAGGAACTAGGTCAATAGGACAGTCATATGCCCCGGTGTGGGAGCAGCGTCTCCGCCTCTTTCTTGCTGAAGACGTCCGAAAATGCAGAATAATGACCAGGCAATCCTGCAAAGGACCGAGGCAGAGGAGGCTGAGCCAAAGTAATCTGTACCAGGCAATGGTTGAGACACTCGGATCCCCACTGGAGAACCTCTCCAGAATTCCAGTCCAGGACTGGGGCATGTAGTTGGATCCAAGGCAGACCCAGCAGCACGGGGTTGACGGCCTTGGGCAGGACAAAGAGTGGAGGGCTCCCACTTGGAGCCTCAGCGGCTTGGTCACAGCTATAACTGGGTCTGGCAGAGGTATTCCATTTACAGATGCAACCATCAACGGCCTCTCCAGAGGGGTAGTGGGCAATTGAAGAAGATCCACAAGGGCTCTACGAAAGAAATTAGCAGCGGATCCAAAGTCCAGATACGCAGAGACCCGTTGCGTTTTCTCGCCGGACACTATGGTCATGGGAATGGACAATTTAGACGAAAGTCCTTCTTTACCCAAGGTTGTCTCTCCCACCAACCCTAGGCTGTGGGGATTTTTGGGACACAGACGAACAAGATGGCCTCCGAGGCCGCAATATAGACAGAGTCCCGAGCTGCGTCTGCGTTGTCTCTCCTGGGTAGATAGCTTAAACTAGTCCGTCCACACCGACTCCTTAGGAGGATCGGCATCTGAGGACAGCAGGGGTTGCTGCAAAGTAGGGACCGGACTAGGAAATTCCGTTCTCCCAACGAGTTTCTTGGAGCCGTTCTCAGATCCTTATATCAATCCGGGCAGCCAGAAGGATGAGGTCATCCAGGGTAGACGGTAGATCTCGGGCGGCAAGCTCATCCTTAATGTTAGGAGACAGTCCCTGCCAGAATGTAGACACCAAGGCCACATTGTTCCACAACAGTTCTCCCGCCAGGGTGTGAAAGTGGATGGCGTACTCGCCCACGGAGGTGTCTCCTTGGCATAGATTCAGCAAGGAGGCGGCTACAGACGAGACTAGTCCAGGCTCCTCAAACACCGTGCGAAATGTCCGGAGGAACCCCTGGAAGTCACGGGTCTCTGGTCCTTGTCTCTCCCAGATAGGATTCTCTCATGCAAGGGCTCTGCCAGTGAGGAGAGAGATGATGAAAGCGACCCTTGCGCCATCAGATGAGAATGCCCTTGGATACAGGCTGAAGTGGATCTGGCACTGGTTCAAAAATCCACGACAGGTCCCTGCGTCTCCATCATAGCGTTCAGGAAGTGGCAAAGAAAATCGGGGATCAACACTGCCAGGAGGTGTAGTCAGAGGATCAACACTGCCAGAAGGTGTAGTAGGAGGAATGGCAGCTTGCACCTCCTGCCGACGTGCGATAATGTTCAAGGCCTGGAGGAGTTTGTCCAGTCAAGACAGGAGGTCTAGCATATCCGCCTGCATCTCTTGTGATGTCATCTTGGTCTTGGATGAACCAGCGGGGTCCATGGCCTGATTGTACTGTCACGTTGGGTACGTGGACCCACTGGGCCGTACCGCCTTGACGGTATGGCAGCTGGCCAACAGGACGAAGGTCACAGTCTATAGTTCGAATAGTGTAACTGTGGCAGCTCGGACAGTAGCAAGACAGGCTCGGCTGGGACTTGGCAGCAGGCAGATGTCAGGCGTGGTGTAGCAGGACAGGCGTGGTATACAGCACAGCATGACTTCAGCTCATTACGGCACTTGACCAGGATAGCACGGGACACGGGTACAGAAACGGGGAACACTTGGAAGTAGAAAACACTAGGATACCATTTGCTTAGACAAACTTTGGGTACGACAACAACACTCAGGCATTGCAGGAAGGGGCTGGGCCCTCCTTATACTCCAGGGTGCTCATGGTCTAATTTAGTACTAATAAATCTCCCGGGATCAGGGATCCGGCCGGGAGAAGCGGAAGTGAGCGCTGGCGTCTCCTGAGGAGGAGATGGGGACCAGCGCTCACAGTTCCATGGCTGCGGGCGTCAGGAGGTGAGTGAACCTGACGGCCCCCGGCCATGGGCATGACACTTAGTACATATATACATCCCCATAACCAAGCTCAGTACATAAATACAGCACCAGAACCAAGCTCATACATACAGTGAAGGAAATAAGTATTTGATCCCTTGCTGATTTTGTAAGTTTGCCCACTGTCAAAGACATGAACAGTCTAGAATTTTTAGGCTAGGTTAATTTTACCAGTGAGAGATAGATTATATTTAAAAAAAAAACAGAAAATCACATTGTCAAAATTATATATATTTATTTGCATTGTGCACAGAGAAATAAGTATTTGATCCCTTTGGCAAACAAGACTTAATACTTGGTGGCAAAACCCTTGTTGGCAAGCACAGCAGTCAGACGTTTTTTGTAGTTGATGATGAGGTTTGCACACATGTTGGATGGAATTTTGGCCCACTCCTCTTTGCAGATCATCTGTAAATCATTAAGATTTCGAGGCTGTCGCTTGGCAACTCGGATCTTCAGCTCCCTCCATAAGTTTTCGATGGCATTAAGGTCTGCAGACTGGCTAGGCCACTCCATGACCTTAATGTGCTTCTTTTTGAGCCACTCCTTTGTTGCCTTGGCTGTATGTTTCCGGTCATTGTCGTGCTGGAAGACCCAGCCACGAGCCATTTTTAATGTCCTGGTGGAGGGAAGGAGGTTGTCACTCAGGATTTGACGGTACATGGCTCCATCCATTCTCCCGTTGATGCGGTGAAGTAGTCCTGTGCCCTTAGCAGAGAAACACCCCCAAAATATAAAGTTTCCACCTCCATGCTTGACAGTGCGGACGGTGTTCTTTGGGTCATAGGCAGCATTTCTCTTCCTCCAAACACGGCGAGTTGAGTTAATGCCAAAGAGCTCAATTTTAGTCTCATCTGACCACAGCACCTTCTCCCAATCACTCTCAGAATCATCCAGATGTTCATTTGCAAACTTCAGACGGGCCTGTACATGTACCTTCTTGAGCAGGGGGACCTTGCGGGCACTGCAGGATTTTAATCCATTACGGCGTAATGTGTTACCAATGGTTTTCTTGGTGACTGTGGTCCCAGCTGCCTTGAGATCATTAACAAGTTCCCCCCGTGTAGTTTTCGGCTGAGCTCTCACCTTCCTCAGGATAAAGGATACCCCACGAGGTGAGATTTTGCATGGAGCCCCAGATCGATGTCGATTGACAGTCATTTTGTATGTCTTCCATTTTCTTACTATTGCACCAACAGTTGTCTCCTTCTCACCCAGCGTCTTACTTATGGTTTTGTAGCCCATTCCAGCCTTGTGCAGGTCTATGATCTTGTCCCTGACATCCTTAGAAAGCTCTTTGGTCTTGTCCATGTTGTAGAGGTTAGAGTCAGACTGATTATTTGAGTCTGTGGACAGGAGTTTTTTTATACAGGTGACCATTTAAGACAGCTGTCTTTAATGCAGGCACCAAGTTGATTTGGAGTGTGTAACTGGTCTGGAGGAGGCTGAACTCTTAATGGTTGGTAGGGGATCAAATACTTATTTCTCTGTGCACAATGCAAATAAATATATATAATTTTGACTATGTGATTTTCTGTTTGTTTTTTTTATATAATCTATCTCTCACTGGTAAAATTAACCTAGCCTAAAAATTCTAGACTGTTCATGTCTTTGACAGTTGGCAAACTTACAAAATCAGCAAGGGATCAAATACTTATTTCCTTCACTGTATATACAGCACCAGAAAAAAAGCTCAGTACTTAAATACAGCATCAGAACAAAGATCAGTACATATATACAGCCCCAGAACCAAGCTCAGTGCATATATACAACACCAGAACAAATGCAGCTCAATTTAGTGCAACCCCTGCCGTATAGGTTTGTACGGCGTAAAACTACAGCTCGCAGCATGGCTCGAACAATGGTAAGGATATGCTGGGTGATGCTCTTTTTACAAAAAAAAAATCATACCACCCATCATCTCGCTGCAGATCATACAGTGACTACAGTAATGATTAGAGGCAGAATAAACATTTACATTAAGTGACTCACCGGTGACGTCTCAGATTCTAGTTCTTTTCTTCTCCCTCCGGTCCAGACCTCTATGATGGATTTCTACCGGCCATGACCCATTTCTGCAGTTTCCGCTCAGATGTCTTCAGCTTCTCACTTTGAAAATTTTTCTGCACCTATAAACTAAGTTAAAATTCTCAACACCTCTAAAGATAATAAAGCTCTATACACTGCACCACTAACTATAGTAGCGCCATACACTGTGTCCCTGATTATAATAGTACCATACACTGTCCCACACACACCGTGCCCCCTGTAGATAGTGCCCCCATAGCCCCCTGTAGATAGTGACCCCCCATAGAGCCTTTGTAGATAGTGCCCTACATAGAAGCCCCTGTAGATAGTGCCCAAATATGGACTCCACAGCTGCAAGGCAATAGTGCTAACCACTGAGCCACCGTGCTGCCCTGCATATAGCTTCCCCTATAGATAGTGCTCCACATATAGCCCACCTCTGTAGATAGTAAGGGCAAAATGCCAGTATACATTAATCTATATGGATTACGTCATGTAGGGACAGTATCTACTGTAGTAGATACTGGGGTAGTGTGCTCCGACCAACGGAATACATGTACATGTTAAGATCCATATTAGATCCCAGAGGTCAAAAGCTGTATTAAAAGCATTGCGTCCCTATAGACAAAAAATTCAAAGGCATCCTACAGAAGTTTCAAAATGAGCAGGAGGAAGTGAAACGGCATAAGTGGTTCAGAGACAGGGACGATTATGCTACAGGGAAAATATATAATTGGAAGAAGGATCAATCACAACATAAGAAACCTACATGGAGAGACAACAAAACAAGGTTCCCCAGGAATAGGGACTCATTCACACAGAACGTTTTTTTAGAGGAAACATAAATGACTCCAGGAACAAGCGATACCGGACCAGGAGGGGCGGGAGACGTTATCACAGATGGTCCAAGAATAAAGAATGTGAAACAGCTGAGATCAACCTCACAAGTCAAGAAAAGGAACCCTCTCACCACCGATCAGTGGTAAATACTTCGAGCTATGCTTTGTCTGTTAATGAATTATTTGTTCTGTGTAAAGGGTTATCTTTTTGTCCTGTTGAGAATGTGGATTGGTTACAACTGGATATAGACCTAAATAATTTTTTTAGGTCTATTAGATTGAAGACATGGTTTTCCCAGCAACCAAATCCGGTTAGTGATATTCCAGATATAAGTTGTGAATTACGTTTGAAACAGTGGGGTTTATTCAACAAAAGTCAATTTCAGCCACCAACAAATATGCAGGTGGTTGAAACATTTATTTCCTCTGTACTTAAGGATATTGCAGACTATAAAAGTGAATGTCGCTCGGGAATATCCACACATATTCCACATAATTTTTCAATCAGAGAGAAACTAACCCTTGAAGGACTGGTCCATAATAACGACCTGATTATAAAACCTGCAGATAAAGGGTGAGTGGTCGTTGTTATGGACCGTACCTCATATCTGCAAGAAATATATAGACAATTAAACGATGCTAAGGTATATCAAAAGGTTCCTTTAAATCCTATGCAAAGTATACAGAAACGGATTAGGATATTAGTGGATAATGCGTATGCCAATGACATGATTGATAAGGATCGGCATTCCTTTTTTATACCATTATTCCCTATAACTCCGGTATTATACTGCCTGCCTAAAATTCACAAAAGTGTCACAGACCCCCCAGGGAGACCTATAGTCTCAGGGAGAGAGTCGTTATTGAGTCCACTAGCTATCTTTTTAGACAAGATCTTGGGGGAATTTGCTACATCTGCAAAGTCGTATATTAGGGACACATCGGACTATTTGACTAAGATTAAGGATATCAATGTCCCTATAGGAGCAACGCTGGTTTCCTTTGATGTGACCATCTTGTATACCTCCATTAATCATGGGAGGGGCATGAGCAGTGTAGGAGTACTGAATTCTCAGATGAGTGTAGGGAGTTTCTGATGAGCCTTCTAGACATTGTATTGACCTGTAATCATTTTTTATTTAATGACAAGTACTATATACAACTTAGAGGTATGGCGATGGGGTCAAATGTGGCCCCCACGTACGCCAATATTGTTATGGCAGACATGGAGGAGACGTCGGTTGATGTATCCCACCAATTCACTTCGGTTTTGGGGTGGTGGCGATACATAGATGATGTCTTCCTCATATGGACTGGGGATCTATCAGATCTGGACCTGTTCTTTGATTTTTTGAACCATATTGACCTTGACATAAAGTTCATGATGGTGGCCTCTAGTACTCACATTCAATTTCTGGATACCGTGGTTAGCATTCAAGACCATAAATTAGTGACAGATTTACATATTAAACAGACAGATTGTAATAATCTGCTGAGCTTTGATAGCCATCACCCTAAGGGAATGATTAAATCCTTACCATACAGCCAACTATTGATAGTGAAACGTATTGTGGATGACCCCACTAGTTTGGATAATAACCTCAACAAGATGATAGGGAAATTTCGAGAAAGAGGATACCCCAAAAAACTCCTGGAAAAACATATGGAAACAGTGAAGTTGATGGATAGGAGTCGTCTCCGCCAAGGTTTGAAAAAGAACCGACATAAAACTGTTAGACTTCCTATGGTTTCAACATATAGCATGTGCAGCCCTAACGTAGCAGGGATTATTAAAAGGCATTGGAGAATTCTTGGGAATTATTATGATAGGGTAACTGAATTTCAATCCCCTCCATTATTTTCCTATAGAAGGCCCCGTAACCTTAGGGACAGAGTTGTCATGACGGATGTCAGCAAGAAAAGTAGTCTTAACAGGGGTGCGAACCCAGATGTGACACAGAGGGGTTGTTTCCCCTGTTTGTCTTGTGATAACTGTGCCATTATGCTTAAAGGCAATGTCTTTACACATCCCACTACGGGGAAAACATATAACATTAGATCATACTCTACCTGTAGAAGTGACTTTGATATATATGTGCTACAGTGCCCGTGAAACCTTATCTATGTGGGGGGAACCACAACAGAGTGTAGATTAAGGTTAAATAATCATAAATCCAGTATATGCACTGGAAAAGTCGAATTCCTGATACCACGACACTTCGTGGAGATGGGACATACTGTACGTCAACTCAGGTTTACCATACTTGACAGGGTCCCTCCTTTGAAACCGGGGGGGGGGGAATAGGGAATTGATCCTAAAAAAACGAGACGTCTTCTGGGTCAATAAATTGAATTCACTACATCCAGGTGGGCTTAATGTTGACTACCCTCTAAATATATTTAAATGATGATCTCAGTTGTCATATTTTTGATTTTTATCTATCATATATATATGGCCTTCTCAGGGGTGGATTACAATGAGGGCAATATGGGCAAGTGCCCGGGGCCCGAGGCTGGAAGGGGGCCCAGTTTGCCCCGGTTCTCCCTTACCGGCTGTTAAAATTACAGCCGGTTCGGAGAACCGGAGTGAAGTGGGACCGCTCACCCAACCTGTGGCTATACACTACACTGCGCACTACACAATAAAAAGTTACTATAGTAACGGGAGCCACGGCGCGTTACTATAGTAACGGGAGCCGTGGCCCGTTACTATAGTAACTACAGTACTTACCTTCCTGTTTCAGGTGCGCAGCCCATGACGTCACCACCATCTTGAGTTAGGACATCCGCCGCGGCTGAAGAGCAGGGTAAGTTTGATACCCCTTCTGCTTGAAGCTGATGGCTTGGGGTCCGACTCCCAGGACCCCCGCCAATCACCTGTTTTGAAGGGGACGCAGCGCTCGTGCGAGAGCTGGTGCTTCCCCTTCAATCCGGTCACTTGCTCACACTGAATCCGTGTGGGCGATTCACAGTGTGAGCGAGTAAGTGAAATGAAGGGGAAGCAGCTCTCGTACGAGTGCTGCGGCCCCTTCAAAACAGGTGATTGGGTGGTCCCGGGAGACGGACCCCGACACATCAGCTATTGATGGCCTATCCTGAGGATAGGCCATCAATGTTTAGGGACTGGACAATCCCTTTAAACCTACGATGTAGCATTCTTAGAGGGCCCATGAGACAGGATCACAGATTGTGTGATCCTGTCTGCTGGGCCCTGTATCTAAGCCAATCACATGGTAGGCTTAGATACAAGGCCCATGTGTGATCCTGTCTGTTGGGCCCTGTATCTAAGCATCTTACATAAGCACATGGTAGGCTTAGATACAAGGCCCATGTGTGATCCTGTCTGCTGGGCCCTGTATCTAAACCTACCACACGTGTTACTAATCGTTTTTGTTGTGTTTTCTTACAGGTTCGGTCGTTGGACTACGTCGGATTCGAGGACTACTTCGATAACGGCGTTTTTATTATCAATAAAATGGTTAATGAGGGTTTTCTGGGTGGTTTTTATTTCAATAAAATATTTTTTCTATGTCTTTGTTTGTTTTTTAAACTTTATTACTACCGCCTTAGTAATGGACGCCGGCTGATTGACAGCGTCCATTACTAAGGCGAGGCTTAGTGTTAGCCGGTACAGAGGCTAACACTAACCCCCATTATTACCCCGGTACCCACCGCCACCAGGGGTGTCGGGAAGAGACGGGTACGATCCAGTACCTGACCATCTGTAGTGATGGTCGGGCAATGGGGCGGCCGCAAGCTGGTATTATTAGGCTGGGAAAGGCCAAAAACTGTGGCCCTTCCCCCCTGGTAATGTTAACCTGCTGCTGCTGGCTGGTTATAAAAAATGGGGGGGGACCCCGCCAGATACAACAGCAGCAGCCTAGCATTACCAGGGGAGAAAGGGTCACTGTTTTTGGCCTTTCCCATGCTGATATTACCAGCCTGTGGCTGACCCGGTACCTGACCATCACTACAGATGGTCGGGTACTGATTCGTACCCGGCTCTTCCCAGTACCACTGGTGGCGGTGGGTACCGGGGTAATAATGGGGGGTTATTGTTAGCCTCTCTGCCTGCTAACATTAAGCCTCGCCTTAGTAATCGATGTTGTCAATCAGCCAGCAGCTATTAATAAGGCGGTAAAAGTCAAGTTTAAAAAAATACAAGGACATAGAAAAAATATTTTATTGAAATAAAAAAACAAACACAACCCTCATTAACCATTTTATTGAGAATAAAAAAAGGCTGTCATTGAAGTAGTCCTCGAATCCAACATAGTCCAACAACCGAACCTGTGAAATAACACAGACACACAAAAATAATTAGTAACACATAAAAGAGCAAAAAAAATTCTTATACTTACCTTTTCTGGGTCCAGCGCTGGAACCGCAATGTAAGCGAGCTGGTCCCTATATCTAATCCTATCATGTGTGATACTGTCTGTTGAGCTACTGTATCTAATCCTATCATGTGTGATACTGTGCTGAGCCATTGTATCTAATCCTATCCATAGTTTGTATGGTCGTAGTGCTATAGATATGCTGTCTCCTATACACACACACATTCAGGGGCACAGTGTATAGTGCTATTATATTCAGGAGTACAGTGTATAATACTATTATATTCAGGGGCACAGTGTATAGTGCTATTATATTCAGGAGTACAGTGTATAATACTATTATATTCAGGGGCACAGTGTATAGTACTATTATATTCATGAGAACAGTGTATAATACTATTATATTCAGGAGTGCAGTGTATAGCACTATTATATTTAGGAGTACAGTGTATAGTAATATTATATTCAGGAGTACAGTGTATAATACTATTATATTCAGGAGTGCAGTGTATAGTACTATTATATTCAGGGACGCAGTGTATAGTACTATTATATTCCAGAGCACAGTGTATAGTACTATTATATTCAGGAGCGCAGTGTATAGTACTATCATATTCAGGAGTACAGTGTATAATACTATTATATTCAGGAACGCAGTGTATAGTACTATTATATTCAGGGACGCAGTGTATAGTACTATTATATTCAGGAGCACAGTGTATAGTACTATTATATTCAGGAGCGCAGTGTATAGTACTATTATATTCAGGGGCACAGTGTACAGTACTATTATATTCAGGAGCACAGTGTATGATACTATTATATTCAGGGGCACAGTGTATAGTACTATTATATTCAGGAGTACAGTGTATAGTACTATTATATTCAGGAGCACAGTGTATAATACTATTATATTCAGGGGCACAGTGTATAGTACTATTATATTCATGAGAACAGTGTATAATACTATTATATTCAGGAGTGCAGTGTATAGCACTATTATATTTAGGAGTACAGTGTATAGTAATATTATATTCAGGAGTACAGTGTATAGTACTATTATATTCAGGAGCACAGTGTATAGTACTATTATATTCAGGGGCACAGTGTATAGTACTATTATATTCAGGAGAACAGTGTATAATACTATTATATTTAGGAGTACAGTGTATAGTACTATTATATTCAGGAGTACAGTGTATAGTACTATTATATTCAGGAGTACAGTGTATAGTACTATTATATTCAGGAGAACAGTGTATAGTACTATTATATTTAGGAGTACAGTGTATAGTACTATTATATTCAGGGGCACAGTGTATAGTACTATTATATTCAGGAGTACAGTATATAGTACTATTATATTCAGGGGCACAGTGTATAGTACTATTATATTCAGGAGCGCAGTGTATAGTACTATTATATTCAGGAGCGCAGTGTATAGTGCTATTATATTCAGGAGTACAGTGTATAGTACTATTATATTCAGGAGCGCAGTGTATAGTACTATTATATTCAGTAGCGCAGTGTATAGTACTATTATATTTAGGAGTACAGTGTATAGTACTATTATATTCAGGAGTACAGTGTATAGTAATATTATATTCAGGAGTACAGTGTATAGTACTATTATATTCAGGAGTACAGTGTACAGTACTATTATATTCAGGAGTACAGTGTATAGTACTATTATATTCAGGAACACAGTGTATAGTACTATTATATTCAGGGGCACAGTGTATAGTACTATTATATTCAGGAGAACAGTGTATAATACTATTATATTTAGGAGTACAGTGTATAGTACTATTATATTCATGAGAACAGTGTATAATACTATTATATTCAGGAGTGCAGTGTATAGCACTATTATATTTAGGAGTACAGTGTATAGTAATATTATATTCAGGAGTACAGTGTATAATACTATTATATTCAGGAGTGCAGTGTATAGTACTATTATATTCAGGGACGCAGTGTATAGTACTATTATATTCCAGAGCACAGTGTATAGTACTATTATATTCAGGAGCGCAGTGTATAGTACTATCATATTCAGGAGTACAGTGTATAATACTATTATATTCAGGAACGCAGTGTATAGTACTATTATATTCAGGGACGCAGTGTATAGTACTATTATATTCAGGAGCACAGTGTATAGTACTATTATATTCAGGAGCGCAGTGTATAGTACTATTATATTCAGGGGCACAGTGTACAGTACTATTATATTCAGGAGCACAGTGTATGATACTATTATATTCAGGGGCACAGTGTATAGTACTATTATATTCAGGAGTACAGTGTATAGTACTATTATATTCAGGAGCACAGTCTATAATACTATTATATTCAGGGGCACAGTGTATAGTACTATTATATTCATGAGAACAGTGTATAATACTATTATATTCAGGAGTGCAGTGTATAGCACTATTATATTTAGGAGTACAGTGTATAGTAATATTATATTCAGGAGTACAGTGTATAGTACTATTATATTCAGGAGCACAGTGTATAGTACTATTATATTCAGGGGCACAGTGTATAGTACTATTATATTCAGGAGAACAGTGTATAATACTATTATATTTAGGAGTACAGTGTATAGTACTATTATATTCAGGAGTACAGTGTATAGTACTATTATATTCAGGAGTACAGTGTATAGTACTATTATATTCAGGAGAACAGTGTATAGTACTATTATATTTAGGAGTACAGTGTATAGTACTATTATATTCAGGGGCACAGTGTATAGTACTATTATATTCAGGAGTACAGTATATAGTACTATTATATTCAGGGGCACAGTGTATAGTACTATTATATTCAGGAGCGCAGTGTATAGTGCTATTATATTCAGGAGTACAGTGTATAGTACTATTATATTCAGGAGCGCAGTGTATAGTACTATTATATTCAGTAGCGCAGTGTATAGTACTATTATATTTAGGAGTACAGTGTATAGTACTATTATATTCAGGAGTACAGTGTATAGTAATATTATATTCAGGAGTACAGTGTATAGTACTATTATATTCAGGAGTACAGTGTACAGTACTATTATATTCAGGAGTACAGTGTATAGTACTATTATATTCAGGAACACAGTGTATAGTACTATTATATTCAGGGGCACAGTGTATAGTACTATTATATTCAGGAGAACAGTGTATAATACTATTATATTTAGGAGTACAGTGTATAGTACTATTATATTCAGGAGTACAGTGTATAGTACTATTATATTCAGGAGTACAGTGTATAGTACTATTATATTCAGGAGCGCAGTGTATAGTACTATTATATTCAAGAGCGCAGTGTATAGTACTATTATATTTAGGAGTACAGTGTATAGTACTATTATATTCAGGAGTACAGTGTATAGTAATATTATATTCAGGAGTACAGTGTATAGTACTATTATATTCAGGGGCACAGTGTATTGTACTATTATATTCAGGAGTACAGTGTATAGTACTATTATATTCAGGAGTACAGTGTATAGTACTATTATATTCGGGAGCACAGTGTATAATATTATTATATTCAGGAGCACAGAGTATAGTACTATTATATTCAGGAGTACAGTGTATAGTACTATCATATTCAGGAGTACAGTGTATAGTACTATTATATTCAGGGGCACAGTGTATAGTACTATTATATTCCGGAGCGCAGTGTATAGTACTATTATATTTAGGAGTACAGTGTATAGTACTATTATATTCAGGAGTACAGTGTATAGTAATATTATATTCAGGAGTACAGTGTATAGTACTATTATATTCAGGAGAACAGTGTATAGGACTATTATATTTAGGAGTACAGTGTATAGTACTATTATATTCAGGGGCACAGTGAATAGTACTATTATATTCAGGAGTACAGTGTATAGTACTATTATATTCAGGAGCACAGTGTATAGTACTATTATATTACTTTTTCGGAAAGACAGGACAAATAGGAAAGGTGGTGGTGTATGTCTGTATGTGAGAAATGATATGAAGGCGAGTGTGAAAGAGACAATAGTGGGTGAAAACTGTGAGGAGGTTGAAACCTTGTGGGTGGAACTAGAAAGGGAGGTAAACACTGAAAAAATTACTTTTGGTGTAATCTATAGACCCCCCAATATAACTGAGGAGATGGATGTTCAGCTATATAAACAGATGGAGCAGGCTGCACAGGCGGGTACTGTAGTGATAATGGGAGATTTTAATTTCCGGGATATTAATTGGTGTCATGGTTCGGCTTCAACTGCAAAGGGGAGACATTTCCTCAACCTGTTGCAGGAAAATTTTATGGGCCAGTTTGTGGAAGACCCGACTAGAGGTGAAGCTCTGTTGGATCTGGTGATTTCTAATAATGCAGATCTTGTTGGGAATGTCAATGTTCGTGAAAACCTCGGTAACAGTGATCATAATATAGTTACATTTTACCTATACTGTAAAAAAAAAACGCAGGCTGGGAGGGCAAAAACATTTAATTTTAAGAAAGCCAATTTCCCCAGGATGAGGGCTGCAATTCAGGATATGGACTGGGAAGAACTAATGTCAAATAATGGAACAAATGATAAATGGGAGATTTTCAAATCTACTTTGAGTTATTATAGTGCAAAATGTATTCCTATAGGTAACAAGTATAAACGACTCAAATTAAACCCCACATGGCTTACACCTTCTGTGAAAGGGGCAATACATGACAAAAAAAGGGCATTTAAAAAATACAAATCTGAGGGTACAGCTGTAGCCTTTGTAAAATATAAAGAGCTTAATAAAATCTGTAAAAATGTAATAAAATTAGCAAAAATACAAAATGAAAGGCAGGTGGCCAAGGATAGTAAAACAAATCCCAAAAAATTCTTCAAGTATATAAATGCAAAAAAGCCCAGGTCTGAACATGTAGGACCCCTAGATAATGGTAATGGGGAGTTGATCACAGGGGATCAAGAGAAGGCAGAGTTACTAAATGGGTTCTTTAGCTCTGTATATACAACAGAAGAAAGAGCAGCTGATGTAGCCGCTGCCAGTGCTGTTAATATATCAGTTGATATACTGAATTGGATGAATGTAGAGATGGTCCAAGCTAAATTAAATAAAATAAATGTGCACAAGGCCCCGGGACCAGATGGGTTACACCCTAGAATTCTTAAAGAGCTTAGTTCAGTTATTTCTGTCCCCCTTTTCATAATATTCAGAGAATCTCTAGTGACTGGTATAGTGCCAAGGGACTGGCGCAGCGCAAATGTGGTGCCTATTTTCAAAAAGGGCTCTAGGTCTTCCCCAGGTAATTATAGACCAGTAAGCTTAACATCCATCGTGGGGAAAATGTTTGAGGGGCTATTGAGGGACTATATACAGGATTATGTGACAATAAATAGCATTATAAGTGACAGCCAGCACGGTTTTACTAAGGACAGAAGTTGTCAAACTAACCTAATCTGTTTTTATGAAGAGGTAAGCAGAAGCCTAGACAGAGGGGCCGCTGTGGATTTAGTGTTTTTGGACTTTGCTAAGGCATTTGACACTGTCCCCCATAGACGCCTAATGGGTAAATTAAGGACTATAGGTTTAGATAATATAGTTTGTAATTGGATTGAGAATTGGCTCAAGGACCATATCCAGAGAGTTGTGGTCAATGATTCCTACTCTGAATGGTCCCCGGTTATAAGTGGAGTACCCCAGGGTTCAGTGATTGGACCACTATTATTCAACTTATTTATTAATGATATAGAGGATGGGATTAATAGCACTATTTCTATTTTTGCAGATGACACCAAGCTATGTAATATAGTTCAGACTATGAATTACAGGCAGATTTAAACAAACTAAGTGTTTGGGCGTCCACTTGGCAGATGAAGTTTAATGTAGATAAATGTAAAGTTATGCATCTGGGTACCACCAACCTGCATGCATCATATGTCCTAGGGGGAGCTACACTGGCGGATTCACTTGTTGAGAAGGATCTGGGTGTACTTGTAAATCATAAACTCAATAACAGCATGCAGTGTCAATCAGCTGCTTCAAAGGCCAGCAGGATATTGTCGTGTATTAAAAGAGGCATGGACTCGCGGGACAGGGATGTAATATTACCACTTTACAAAGCATTAGTGAGGCCTCATCTAGAATATGCAGTTCAGTTCTGGGCTCCAGTTCATAGAAAGGATGCCCTGGAGTTGGAAAAAATACAAAGAAGAGCAACGAAGCTAATTAGGGGCATGGAGAATTTAAGTTATGAGGAAAGATTGAGAGAATTAGACCTATTTAGCCTTGAGAAAAGACGACTAAGGGGGACATGATTAACTTATATAAATATATTAATGGCACATACAAAAAATATGGTGAAATCCTGTTCCTTGTAAAACCCCCTCAAAAAACAAGGGGGCACTCCCTCCGTCTGGAGAAAAAAAGGTTCAAGCTGCAGAGGCGACAAGGCTTCTTTACAGTGAGAACTGTGAATCTATGGAATAGTCACCGAAGGAGCTGGTCACAGCAGGGACAGTAGATGGCTTTAAAAAAGGGTTAGATCATTTCCTAGAACAAAAAAATATTAGCTCCTATGTGTAGAAATTTTTCCTTCCCTTTTCCCTTCCCTTGGTTGAACTTGATGGACATGTGTCTTTTTTCAGCCGTACTAACTATGTAACTATGTACTATGTAACTATGTATATTCAGGAGTACAGTGTATAGTACTATTATATTCAGGAGTATAGTGTATAGTATTATTATATTCAGGAGCACAGTGTATAGTACTATTATATTCAGGAGTACAGTGTATAGTACTATTATATTCAGGAGTGCAGTGTATAGTACTATTATATTCAGGAGTACAGTGTATAGTACTATTATATTCAGGAGAACAGTGTATAGTACTATTATATTTAGGAGTACAGTGTATAGTACTATTATATTCAGGGGCACAGTGTATAGTACTATTATATTCAGGAGTACAGTGTATAGTAATATTATATTCAGGAGTACAGTGTATAGTACTATTATATTCAGGAGCACAGTGTATAGTACTATTATATTCAGGAGTACAATGTATAGTACTATTATATTCAGGAGTACAGTGTATAGTACTATTATATTCAGGAGCACAGTGTATAGTACTATTATATTCAGGAGTACAGTGTATAGTACTATTATATTCAGGGGCGCAGTGTATAATACTATTATATTCAGAAGTACAGTGTATAGTACTATAATATTCATTGTATGATACTATTATAGTTAGAAGCATAGAGTGTGGGATCATGAGAATTTTATCTTCATTTACAGGTGCGGAAATGTTGGAAAAGTGAGGAGCCAAAGACATCTGAGCTGCAAACTGCAGAAATGGGCCGTGCCCGGGAGAAGTCATCATAGAGGTCTGGACCGGATGGAGAAGAAAAGAGAAAAAGAACGAAAAAGAATCTGAGGCGTCCCTGGTGAGTCACTCAATATAAATGTTTATTCTACCTGTGACTGATCAGTACTGTAGTCACTGTATGATCTGCAGCAAGATAACGGATGGTAGCATTCTTTTTTTTAAACAGCAACTCCCAGCATATTCTAACCATTGTTCACTGGGAGCTGTCGTTTTATGATGTACAAATTTATATGGCAGGGGTTTAACTGAATTTGCAAATTATCTCTGTACTGAACTGTATTTGTTCTGGTGCTGTATGTATGTACTGAGCTTGATTCTGGTGCTGTGTGTGTGTGTGTGTGTGTGTGTGTGTGTGTGTGTGTGTGTGTGTGTATATATATATATATATATATATATATATGTACTGAGCTTTGTTCTGGTGCTGTGTATATATATATATATATATATACTGCCCTTCGTTCTGGAGTTATATATATGTACTGAGCTTGGTTCTGGCGTTGTATATATGTACTGAGCTTGGTTCTAATGCTGTATTTATTTACTGAGCTTAGTTCTGGTGTTGTATTTATGTACTGAGCTTGGTACTTGTACTGTATATATGTACTGAGCTTGGTTCTGGTGTTGTATATATGTACTGAGCTTGGTTCTGGTGTTGTATATATGTACTGAGCTTGGTTCTGGGGCTGTATATATGTACTGAGCTTGGTTCTGGGGCTGTATATATTTACCTGCTCTTAAGGTAAAAGTATATGTTAAATCTACTTTTACCTTAAGAGAAGGTAAATATATACAGTAAAAACTAAATCCAAAAAACCATGTAGGAATCTCAGTTTTCCAAAGCTCCTGACCACTTCAGTGTCTCAAAGTATTCTGCTTTCTTTCTTCAATATGGCTCATTCTGCTTTTACAGCTAAATTAAAACCATGCCAGGTCTGTGGCCACCTAAACAGAAATCTGCAAATATATACGGTACAGGGCCTTCGGAGTTCGCGGGGCCTTCTTTTGTTTTAAACCTTACCGCTCCTTGAGGTATTGCCCCTTTTGCCCTGTGATATCAGTTCAGGATTCATCCGACGTTCTTGAAAGGCCCGTGGTGTTTGGAGTGGAGAACAATAACTATATTGTAACAGATGTATATTTCTTAACTTATTCTATTTTCTTTCTCTTGGTAGAACGATGTCTGATTTATGATTTATATGGACACTCACCAACTGAACCCAGAAGGACTGAATCCTCGTGGACAATAATTTGTCTGTCTTTATGATTGCTATTAAATAAAATATTGAAACATTGAAGTATTTTTATTTTTTTCGTGTATTTTATAAGGCTGCTTTGACTGGGTACAACTTCAATAAATTTACATATACCTAAATAATTATTATGTCAGCTGGGATAATTTGGGATCCCTTGGCCCTTTTGAGTCTGTGATGTGTGTTCTGCACACAGGGGTTGCTTTGCCTTTTTATGGTACAGGTTCTGCCGCTTAGCTAGAGATCCCAGAATGATCTCCACCATATACCTGTTTGTTGATTATATATCAGCATATTGGTTGAGTGAGGATTGAGACTTCAGTCTCCCCGTAGGTTTATTTGTGGGGGAATTTTTTTTCTATAGGGACGCAATGCTTTTAATACAGCTTTTGAGCTCTGGGATCTAATATGGATCTTAACATGTATTCCGTGGGCGGAGCACACTACCCCTGATTCAGATACTGTCCCGACATGACGTAATCCATATAGATTAATGTATACTGGCATTTTGCCCTTAATAAAGATGGTGGTACACGGCACATTTTACCTAGAAATGATTGCATGGCCGGAATGGCCTTTTTCAGCTGCTGTGTTTAATCTTGACACCATGTAGTTGTACTTTGTAATGGCAACCATGGAACACGAGGATGGCCTTACCCAATAGACAGCTAGGATGTGGGCATGTGCTGTCCGGCATGTGAAACGAACAGATTCAAGTAATTAGCACATGAGTCATTTAGTCCATGAGGTTTGCATGCAACTCAGTGTGGTGAGTGTCAGCTGTAATTATGTTTTATTATTTAATCACTAATGACACCTAATCTACAGAACATACGTGTAGAGATGAGCGAACTTTTCAAAAGTTCGGTTCGGCTAGTTCGCCGAATTTCACAAAAAAGTTCGATTCGGACCGAACTAGTTCGGACCGAACCTGTCACTTACGTGCGCCGAGCATGCTACTGTCTCGGGTGCTGATAGAGTTAATGGGCTGCACTAACTCTTTCAGCAACCTTGACAGTACATGCTCGGCGCGCGGAAAATACAATTTAAATGTAATAAAAAAATACAAATTATACGTTCGTACTTACTTTCCTCCTGTCCGGCCTCCAGCGATGACGTTTCATCCCTTTCGCCGCTGCAGCCAATCACAGGCTGTAGTGGCGGTCACGCACGGCAGGATGACGCTTCATCCCACGTGACCGCCTCTGCAGCCAATCACAGGCTGCAGCGGCGACATGGATGAAACGTCATCGCTGGAGCCCGGACAGGAGGAAAGTAAGTATGAACGTATTATTATTTTTTTTGGCATGTATGTATGTTGGCATGTATGTATGTATGTATGTTGTCATGTATGTATGTATATATGTGCATGTATGTTGGCATGTATGTATATATGTGCATGTGTGTATGTATATTTGCATGTATATATTTGCATGTATGTTTGCATGTATGTATGTTTGCATGAATGTATGTTTGCATGTATGTATGTATGTTTGCATGAATGTATGTTTGCATGAATGTATGTTTGCATGTATGTATGTTGTCATGTATGTATGTATATATGTGCATGTATGTTTGTATGTATATTTGCATGTATGTATGTTTGCATGTGTGTATGTTTGCATGTATGTATGTATGTTGGCATGTATGTGTATATTTGCATGTGTATATTTGCATGTGTATATTTGCATGTATATATTTGCATGTATGTTTGCATGAATGTATGTATGTATGTTTGCATTTTATGTATGTATGTATGTATGTATGTATGTATGTCGTCATGTATGTATGTTGTCATGTATGTATATATGTGCATGTTTGTATGTATATTTGCATGTATATATTTGCATGTATGTATGTTTGCATTTATGTATGTTTGCATGAATGTATATTTGCATGTATGTATGTTGTCATGTATGTATGTTGTCATGTATGTATACATGTTTGTATGTATGTATGTATGTTTGCATGTATGTATGTATGTTGTCATGTATGTTTGCATGTTTTTATTTTTGCATGTATGTTTATATATATGTGCATGTATGTAATTATGTTTGCATGTATTTATGTTTGCATGTATATTTGTGCATGCTTGTATATATGTATGTATCTTTGCATGTTTGTATGTATGGTTTCATGTGTGTGTGTATGCATGTATGTATGATAGTTTGCATGTATGTATGTTTGTATACATGTCTGTATGGCCATGTATGATACTGTCTGCTGACGCCCTGTATCTAAGTCAACTTCGCGGCAGGCTTCTATACATGGTATAACAGTCAGTATCACACATTAAACTGAATCTAAGCCTACGACATGTTTTATTTCATTTTTTTATTTTTTTACAGGTTTGGTGTTTGGACTACGTCGGTTTCGAGGACTACTTCGATGACTGTTTTTTTTTCTACAATAAAATGGTTAATGAGGGTTGTGTTGGGGGTGCTTTATTTCAATAAAATATTTTATCTATAACTTTGTCTTTTTCTTTTCAAATTTTATTATTACCACTTTAGTAATGGCCGCTGTCTGAGTGACAACATCCATTACTAAGGCGAGGCTTAGTGTTAGCCGGTGCAGAGGCTAACACTAACCACCATTATTACCCCGGTACCCACCACCACCAGGGGTGCCGGGAAGAGCCAGGTACGATCCAGTACCCGACCATCTGTTGTGATGGTCGGGCTCTGGGGCGGCCGCAGGCTGGTATTATGAGGCTGGGAAGGGCCAAAAACAGTGGACCTTCCCACCCTTGTAATGCTAGGCTGCTGCTGCTGTGTTGTATCTGGCTGGTTATAAAAGTGGGGGGGACCTCACGTCATTTTTTTTTTATTATTTATTTTTTTTTAAAAAAGACATGGGGTTCCACCCAATTTATCATAACCAGCCACATACAACACAGTGTTATTAGCCTGGGAATGGACAAAACCAGTGGCCCTTCCCACCCATGTAATGCCAGACTGCTGCGTATATGGCTGGTTATTAAAAATGTGGGGGACCCAACGTCTATTGTTAAATTTGTTAAATTCCAAAAAAAAAATGACGTGGGGTCCCCCCCATTTTTATAACCAGCCCGATACAACACAGCAGCAGCAGCCTAGCATTACAAGGGTGGGAAGGTCCACTGTTTTTGGCCCTTCCCAGCCTCATAATACCAGCCTACGGCCGCCCCAGTACCCGACCATCACAACAGATGGTCGGGTACTGGATCGTACCAAGCTCTTCCCGGCACCCCTGGTGGTGGTGGGTACCGGGGTAATAATGGGTGGTTAGTGCTAGCCTCTGCACCGGCTAACACTAAGTACCGCCTTAATAATGGACGCTGTCAATCAGCCAACTACCATTATCTAGGCACTAATAAATTTAAAAAAAAAACACAAAGACAATTCTTTTTTATTGAAATAAGAAATCCCCAACAAAACCCTCGTTAACCATTTTATTAAATTTTAAAAAAACGTAGATCTACGCAGTAGTCCAACGAATCGAAGATGTAGTCCAATCGGTACATCAAAATCTGCAACAACATAAAAAAACAGTTATCAATGTGAACAATAACAATACTTCTACTCACCTACACACATATAGACACGCACACACAAACAAACAACCATACACAAACACACACACATATACACAAACACAACAAGATATACACACACACACACACACACACATAAACAGACAAACACACACATATATACACGCACGCACACACAAACAACCATACACAAACACACACATATACACAAACACACACATATACACACACCCATATACACAAACACACACACACACACACACAAACATCTACACACAAACATATATACAAATACACCCATATATATACACAAACACACAAACACACCCATATACACACATATACACAAACACACACATATACAAAAACACACACACACAAACATCTACACACAAACATATACACATACACCCATATATATACACACAAACACATATACACAAACACACCCATATATACACAAACACACATAAACACAAACACACATATAAAAACAAAAACAGACAAAGACACATACCCAAACACACACACTGTTTCTTTTAAATGCTGCTTGGGAACCCGCTCGATCCACTATATAAGGCTACGCTATAGTGCAGCATTTAAAAGAAACAGGATCCTGACCTGTCCATAGAGTTTAAGGCAGCACAGAGTATTTCAGGAGATGAGCGTGCAGATTCAGTGCTGCTGTGAACTCTGCTCTTACCATTACGTAGCTCTCAGTCTGTTACCTCTCCTCCACTCCTGTCCTCAAGAACACCTTCACATGATTGGCAAGTCACCACGTAATGGTAAGAGTAGAGTTCACAGCAGCACAGAGTATTTCAGGAGATGAGCGTGCGGATCTTGTGCGGGGTGGTGACTTGCCAATCATGTGAAGGTGTTATTGAGGACAGGAGTGGAGGAGAGGTAACAGACTGAGAGCTACGTAATGGTAAGAGCAGAGTTCACAGCAGCACTGAATCTGCACGCTCATCTCCTGAAATACTCTGTGCTGCCTTAAACTCTGTGGACAGGTCAGGATCCTGTTTCTTTTAAATGCTGCACTGTAGCGCAGCCTTATATAGTGGATCGAGCGGGTTCCCTAGCAGCATTTAAAAGAAACAGGATCCTGACCTGTCCACAGAGTTTAAGGCAGCACAGAGTATTTCAGGAGAGGAGCACGGCCGGCCACAGGCAGCCGGTCGTTTTTCCAAGCCGTGCTCCCATTATGCACACGACCGTAAAAACACCCGTTATTGTGGGTCGTAATTACGACCCGCAATAACGGGCTCATAGACTTCTGTTACCCATGGGTACCTTCCCGTTTTCTCACGGGAAGGTGCCCGTGCCGTTAAAAAAATAGAACATGTTCTATTTTTCTATTTTACGGGCCGTGCTGCTATAAAATTTAGGGTATGTTCACACGACAGCGTCCGTAACGGCTGAAATTACGGGGATGTTTCCGTCTGAAAACATCCCCGTAATTTCAGCCGTAACGGCATGTGCAGGCGCTTGAACGCGTCGTCCATTACGGACGTAATTGGCGCTGCTATTCATTGGAGTCAATGAATAACGGCTCCAATTACGGCCAAAGAAGTGACAGGTCACTTCTTTGACGCGGGCGTCTATTTACGCGCCGTCATTTGACAGCGGCGCGTAAATTACGCCTCGTGTGAACAGACAAACGTCTGCCCATTGCTTTCAATGGGCAGATGTTTGTCAGCGCTATCGAGGCGCTATTTTCGGGCGTAATTCAGGGCAAAAAATCCCGAATTACATCCGTAATTAGTGCGTGTGAACACAGGGTATGTTCACACTCACTAATTACGGACGTAATTCGGGCGTTTTTGCCCCGAATTACGTCCAAAAATAGCGCCTCGATAGCGCGGACAAACATCTGCCCATTGAAAGCAATGGGCAGACGTTTGTCTGTTCACACGAGGCGTAATTTACGCGCCGCTGTCAAATGACGGCGCGTAAATAGACGCCCGCGTCAAAGAAGTGACCTGTCACTTCTTTGGCCGTAATTGGAGCCGTTATTCATTGACTCCAATGAATAGCAGCGCCAATTACGTCCGTAATGGACGCTGCGTTCAAGCGCCTGCATATGCCATAACGGCTGAAATTACGGGGATGTTTTCAGGCGGAAACATCCCCGTAATTTCAGCCATAACGGACGCTGTCGTGTGAACATACCCTTATAATGACAGCACGGCTCGTAAAAGCGGCCGGCCGTGCTCGTAATTACGAGTCGTAATTACGAGCACGACCCGTAAAATAAAAAAATAGAACATGTTCTATCTTTTTAACGGCACGGGCACCTTCCCGTGAGAAAACGGGAAGGTACCCGTGGCTAACAGAAGTCTATGGGCCCGCTATTTCGGGTCGTAATTACGACCCTTAATAACGGGTGTTTTTACGGTCGTGTGCATGAGGCCCCGTAATGACGGGTGGCTACATGTGTGCACCCGTCATTACGGCAGCGTTGCTAGGCGACGTCAGTAAATAGTCACTCTTCAGGGTGCTGAAAGAGTTAACTGATCGGCAGTAACTGTTTCAGCACCCTGGACAGTGACTACCGATCACAATATAGAGTACCTGTAAAAAAAAAAAGACGTTCACACTTACCGGGAACTCCCTGCTTCCTCCAGTCCGGTCTCCTGGCCGTTGCCTTGGTGACGCGTCCCTCGCGACATCCGGCCCGACATTCCTTGATGACGATGCAGCCCATGTGAGCGCTGCAGCCAATCACGGGCTGCAGAGGCCTCTGCAGCCAATCACGGGCTGCAGAGACCTCTGCAGCCAATCACGGGCTGCAGAGACTTCTGCAGCCAATCACGGGCTGCAGAGGCCTCTGCAGCCAATCACAGGCTGCCGCGTCAGAAAAGAAGGTCGGACTGGAGGAAGAAGAGAGACTCGTCCGCAAGACAACGACCAGGTACGTATGAAATGCTTTTTATTTTATTTTTAATCAGCAGCCTCTTTTCTCTATCAGTGATTGATAGAGACAAGTGGCTGCCGATTTGTATAATATTTTTGACCGGGTTCGGTCAAAACGGGTTCGTCCGAACCCGGTGAAGTTCGGATTCGCTGCGAACCGAACTTTTCCGGAAGTTCGGACCGAAACCGGGTTCGGTTGTCCCGGTTCGCTCATCTCTACATACGTGTTTACATGGATATGGTAGATAGTACAAATTTGTAATCTTTATTATTATATGTCCAGATGAGACTCTTAAATTACATGTTTTTTGTACATGGTCACATTGTGCGATTTTTATATGTTTTGTATAAATTGCTATTAATCACAACCCTTGTTTTTTTTAACTGTGTTCTCTGTATTTATATTCGTGTGATACTATCACTGTTTGCTTGAAAATGCTTCCATTGAGGAAGTGAAACGTTGCATTTGTTGGGTGAATAAACTTCACTTTTTTTCGTGAGTGCTGCTTCCATGCTCTTGTCTTTTTGTTACACATCATATGGGGAGAAGTCACTCCCATCATTTGAAGCTTAGCACCGACCATTTATTTGGTAATCTGCACTTATGCTGCTCCTACCTGCCTTACTATTTTTATATATATATATATATATATATATATATATATATATATATATATATATATATATTGGAAAAGGGCAGCCCACGGGATCGCTGTCTCCTGGGGTAGACAGGCACTTTTGGCACAGTAAGAACAGACTACAGTCCAGTCACAGTGTGGTACTACTGGCCTCAGCCAGTTTTATTAGGTAGAAAAGCAGTAGCAGAATACAAATAAATACATAAAGTAAATCCTAGGCCGTCTGGCCACTAACTAACATGCAGTTCCTAACTACAAAGAGCTGAGCCTAGAGTTCCAACTCCCAAACACAACACCACAGTTGCTTTACTCACATCCAGCTTTCCCAGGAGCAGAGAGACTGTGAACTCTGCCTCTGTTTAAAGCACACCTCAGCTGTGCAGGTAATTAGCCACAATGCAATACCTGAAGTGGCTAGTGGAATAGGAACCCTCCCAACTCTCCCGATTCCACAAACCAGGCCCTTTTACACAGGTTTTCCAGAAAACCCTTGAGCAAGGAAAACACATTTTCAATTCCCTGGCTGTTTTAAAATGTATATGACAGGAAGCTGGGTGAGATGTATACTCCGTTCACTACTTTTCCCCTGGTCCTGTTACATATCCTCCCCCCCCCCCCTGTTTCGACCTCGGGGGCGGAACAATCTGTGCCTCCAAGCAGTAGACCCTGGACAGGGCATCTGCATTTCCCTGTTGACGTCCTGGTCTATGCTGGACTACAAAACTGAAGTATTGTAACGACATGAACCACCGGGTCACGCGTCTATTTTCCTCCCGATTTTGTCACATCCATTTGAGTGGGGCATGGTCAGTGACCAGTCTGAATGTTCTCCCTATCAGATAATACCTGAGAGCTTCTAAGGCCCATTTTATCGCCAAGCACTCCTTTTCTACAATTTCTTATGCTCATTTTGTTTTTTAATAAAAGCTGGAGTCTGACACACCGAGAATTAATTAGAAAGTCAAAATTTTATTGAAACAAATATACAAAAAATAACAGAAGACACATTAAAATTTAGAGATGATTGCCACAGTGTGAGTGAATACCAGACAGTGATGTGCGCAGATATAATGCATAGATGGTACTATATCAATATTAGAAGAATAGGACTGTGATGTTATATAATACCTTGTGTCCAAAATGTTCTATATGAATCACAAGGAAATAACAAGGTATAGACCAGATGCAAAGGATGCAAATATAGCAACCAAATACATCCGTAGGTAAGTAATCTGATGGGTGTATAATGTAGGGTAACAACAAGAAGAAAGGCAAGAGAAGCCTATTATAAAGATAGCTCTAAATTAGAGCACCTTACCCATATCACGGTCCACACTGTCTGGCATCAGCCCCGAAGCGCGTTTCGGCCCTGGAGCCTTCGTCTGGGGGTGGTGTCAGAGAGTGATGCTGAGCCATTTAAACATGCATAAGCCAATCATGAGCACAGCGCTCAGCTGTGCCTGCTGGAGACCAAATGCTGCGCCGCAGCCCCCGCCAGTCCGGTGTGTCAACATCCGGGGCACAGAGCAGGACCCGGAAGACGTGAGTCACGTGTTCCGCAGTCCAGCTCGGCCGGGGATGCCGAGACCCGGACTGGGGAGCTGCGCATGCGCACCAGAAGGAGGGAAACATGAAAAATGACCGTAGCGACACGATGCAAAAAATGTGTATATCACACTGCAAACATTGTGGTATTTACGCCAGAAGAGGTATTTCAAGGACCAGATTAAGATAATACATAAAATAAATAAATCAACGCAGCCCACCAGTCCGGTGTATCAACATCCGGGGCATAAGAGCAGGACCCGGAAGAAGCGGGTCACGTGTTCCACAGTCCAGCTGTAATGGCAGGAAGGAGGTGAAGGGAAAGTGAGCCCTAATCTACCCACCGCCCTGTCCCTGCCTACTTGCAACGACCCGCCCTAGGCGACGAGGTACAACTGGGCGGCGGTCCCTACGCTGGCTAAGTGCACAGGAAGACAAACAGGGAACACGCAAGGGAAGGGGCAGTAGCCACGGAACGCCACGAGGAAACGGGGCGGCGAACAAACAGTCAGGACCAGGACGAAGTGAGTACACCCGAGCGAGCACGGAGACAGAAGCAAGCCAGGGGCAAAGCAAAGCAGGTCAAGCAGAACTGCAGCAAGGCAGAAGCACGGCAGAAGCAGGCTGGAGCAAGCAGCAGTGGGGCCAGGAATCCAAAAGAATTACAAGCACTGAGGGAGAGCACAGGGCAGGTAATAAAGGACAGGGGGCGGAGCTAACTCCGACAGACCAGGCCGCGATAGGCTCTCCCACTCCTGAGCCTGCCACCCTGGTTGGTGGGAGATGGTGTCAGTCGAACAGGTCTGGCCTCAGGTGTGGATTGATTAATCCCAGGAGTATAGCTAGATGAAGTACCTGGCAGATCCCTAACAGTACTCCCCCTTTTACTAAGGGGACCCGGTTTAGTGGGGAAGAGGAGGTGGAACCTCCTGATCAATACCCCAGCGTGAACATCACGGGCAGGTACCCAAGTCCTCTCCTCCGGCCCGTATCCTCTCCAATGGACCAGGTACTGGAGGGAGCCCTGGACCATCCTACTGTCCATAATCTTGGCCACCTCGAATTCCACCCCCTCAGGGGTGAGAACGGGAACAGGAGGTATCCTCGAGGGGGACCAGGACGGGGAGCAGCGTTTAAGGAGGGAGGCATGGAAGACGTCATGTATGCGAAAGGATGGGGGGAGCTCCAGACGGAAGGATACAGGGTTGAGGACTTCAATGATCTTATAAGGTCCAATAAATCGGGGAGCAAACTTCCTGGACGGGACCTTAAGGCGCAAGTTCCTGGACGACAACCAGACCAAATCCCCGACGACAAACCGGGGGTTAGCAGAACGTCTACTATCCGCCTGAATCTTTTGTGCGCTCTGGGACGCCTCTAGGTTCTTCTGAACCTGGGCCCAGACAGTGCACAGTTCCCGATGAACCTCCTCTACCTCAGGATTATTGGAACAACCAGGGGAGACGGAGGAGAACCTTGGGTTAAACCCGAAATTACAGAAAAACGGGGAGACCCCTGACGAGTTACTGACCCGGTTATTCAGGGAAAATTCAGCAAGGGGAAGGAATGAGACCCAATCGAATTGACAGTCAGAGATGAAACACCTTAAATATTGTTCCAGGGATTGGTTGGTCCTTTCCGTTTGGCCATTAGTTTCGGGATGGAAGGCGGAGGAGAAGGACAGATCAATCTCCAACTTTTTACAAAAAGCTCTCCAAAATAAGGAAACAAATTGTACCCCTCTGTCAGAAACGATATTGACTGGGGCCCCATGGAGACGCAGGATGTGTTTCACAAACAAAGAAGCTAACGTCTTGGCGTTAGGTAGCTTCTTAAGGGGCACAAAGTGGCACATCTTGCTGAAGCGGTCGACTACCACCCACACCACCGACTTGCCCTGAGATGGAGGCAAATCGGTGATAAAATCCATGGAGATATGGGTCCAAGGTCTCTGGGGGATGGGCAAGGAACGTAGTAGGCCCGCAGGTCGGGACCTAGGGGTTTTGGACCTAGCGCAAACCTCACAAGCGGCGACGTAAGCCCTAACATCTTTAGGCAACCCAGGCCACCAATAGTTTCTGGTAATGAGGTGTTTGGTGCCCAAGATGCCAGGATGACCAGATAGAGCGGAGTCATGGTTTTCCCTGAGTACCCTCAGCCGGTATTGCAGGGGAACAAACAGTTTGTCCCCAGGGACGTTCCCGGGAGCTGCACCCTGATCAGCCGCGATATCAGAAGCTAAATCAGAATCCGTGGCAGAGACGATTATACCAGGGGGTAAAATACAAGCAGGATCCTTCTCGGAAGGAGGATTGGCCATGAAACTACGTGACAGAGCGTCAGCCTTAATATTCTTGGACCCAGCCCTATAGGTAACCAAGAAATTAAATCTGGTAAAGAATAGTGCCCACCGAGCTTGTCTAGGATTAAGCCTCCGGGCCGATTCTAGGAAAACCAGATTCTTGTGATCCGTAAGGACCGTTACCTGGTGTCTGGCCCCCTCCAGGAAGTGCCGCCACTCCTCAAAAGCCCATTTAATGGCTAGAAGTTCGCGGTTGCCAATATCATAGTTACTCTCCGTGGGCGAAAACTTCCTAGAGAAGTAAGCACAGGGGCGGAGATGGGTGAGGGAGCTGGTACCCTGGGACAAGACGGCCCCCACTCCCACCTCGGAAGCGTCAACCTCCACAATAAATGGCTCCTCTTGGTTGGGCTGAATCAGCACGGGGGCCGAGATAAAGCACTTCTTGAGAGTCTCAAAGGCCTGGACGGCCTCAGGGGGCCAATGGAGGACATCGGCACCCTTGCGGGTAAGGTCCGTAAGAGGCTTAGCGACGACCGAGAAGTTGGCAATAAATCTCCTGTAATAGTTGGCGAACCCTAAAAAACACTGTAACGCCTTAAGGGAGGCAGGTTGGACCCATTCCGCCACAGCTTGAACCTTGGCAGGGTCCATGCGGAATTCATGAGGAGTGAGGATTTGCCCTAAAAATGGTATCTCCTGTACCCCAAAGACACATTTTTCAGTCTTAGCAAACAGATTATTCTCCCGAAGGACCTGGAGCACCTTCCTGACATGCTCCACGTGGGAGGACCAGTCCTTGGAAAACACCAGTATGTCATCAAGGTACACAACAAGAAAATTACCCAGGTACTCTCTCAGGATTTCATTAATAAAATTCTGGAAGACAGCAGGGGCATTACACAACCCAAAGGGCATGACCAGGTATTCGAAATGACCCTCGGGTGTGTTGAACGCAGTTTTCCACTCATCCCCCTCTTTGATGCGGATAAGGTTATATGCCCCCCGTAGATCGAACTTAGAAAACCATTGGGCTCCCTGAACCTGATTAAAAAGATCCGGAATCAAAGGAAGTGGGTACTGGTTCCTTACGGTGACCTTATTCAGGTTACGATAATCAATGCACGGCCTAAGACCACCATCCTTCTTCCCCACGAAGAAGAAGCCAGCACCTACAGGAGAAGTCGAGGGGCGAATGAAACCCTTGGCCAGGCATTCTTGGATATACACCCTCATCGCTTCACGTTCAGGACATGAAAGATTAAATATCCTACCCTTAGGAAGCTTGGCACCAGGCACCAAATCGATAGCGCAATCGTAATCTCTATGGGGGGGCAACACCTCGGAGGCCTCCTTAGAAAACACATCGGCGAAGTCCTGAACAAACTCAGGAAGCGTGTTTACCTCCTCCCGGGGAGAAATAGAGTTAACAGAAAGACATGACATAAGACATTCATTACCCCATTTGGTGAGATCCCCAGTATTCCAATCAAATGTGGGATTATGCAACTGCAACCAGGGAAGGCCTAAAACCAGATCAGACGATAATCCCTGCATCACCAGTACAGAGCACTGCTCCAAATGCATGGAGCCAACCAGGAGTTCAAAAACAGGAGTATGCTGAGTAAAATAACCATTAGCAAGGGGGGTTGAGTCGATTCCTACTACAGGGATAGGATAAGGTAAATCAATACAAGGCATCTTTAGAGACATAGCAAATTCCACAGACATGATATTAGCAGATGAGCCAGAATCCACGAAGGCACTGCCCGTGGCAGACCGGCCAGCAAACGAGACCTGAAAGGGAAGCAAAATTTTATTGCGTTTCACATTAACGGGAAATACCTGTGCGCCCAAGTGACCTCCCCGATGATCACTTAGGCGCGGAAGTTTTCCGGCTTCTTATTCTTGCGCCTGGGACAGGTGTTCAGTAGATGCTTGTCGTCCCCACAGTAGAAGCAGAGACCATTCATTCTGCGAAACTCCCTACGTTGTCGAGGGGACATGGAGGCCCCGAGTTGCATAGGTACCTCCGAGTCCTCCGTGGAGGGGCGAGGAGACGGGACCTCGGGGGGGATCGCAGAAAAGTCCGAGGGGAGCACACTGAAGCGTTCTAGCTGACGTTCCCTGAGACGTCGGTCAAGTCGTACTGCTAGGGCCATAACCTGGTCAAGGGAGTCAGGCGAGGGGTAGCTAACCAGCAGATCCTTCAGGGCGTCAGATAATCCTAACCTAAACTGGCACCTTAGGGCCGGATCGTTCCACTGAGAAGCTACGCACCACTTCCTAAAATCAGAACAGTATTCCTCAACCGGTCTCCCACCCTGACGTAAGGTCACCAGCTGACTCTCGGCTAAAGCAGTTCTGTCAGTCTCGTCGTAAATGAGTCCGAGGGCAGAGAAAAAACGATCAACAGAGGAAAGTTCAGGGGCGTCAGGAGCCAAGGAGAAGGCCCACTCTTGGGGCCCTTCCTGGAGTCGGGATATGATGATACCCACCCGCTGGTTCTCGGAACCTGAGGAGTGGGGCTTTAGGCGGAAATACAGTCTGCAACTCTCCCGGAAGGAGAGAAACGTCTTACGGTCCCCTGAAAACCGGTCAGGTAGCTTGAGGTCAGGTTCTAGAGGTGAGGTGAGGGGTACTACTAAAGCAGCGTCACCCTGATTGACCCTTTGGGCCAGGGCCTGGACCTGTAGGGAGAGGCCCTGCATCTGCTGGGTCAGGGTCTCAAGGGGGTCCATGATAGCGTCAGCGTAGGAGAAATGGTAGACTAGGTAAGGGCTTGTAATTATGTAATGGCAGGAAGGAGGTGAAGGGAAAGTGAGCCCTAATCTACCCACCGCCCTGTCCCTGCCTACTTGCAACGACCCGCCCTAGGCGACGAGGTACAACTGGGCGGCGGTCCCTACGCTGGCTAAGTGCACAGGAAGACAAACAGGGAACACGCAAGGGAAGGGGCAGTAGCCACGGAACGCCACGAGGAAACGGGGCGGCGAACGAACAGTCAGGACCAGGACGAAGTGAGTACACCCGAGCGAGCACGGAGACAGAAGCAAGCCAGGGGCAAAGCAAAGCAGGTCAAGCAGAACTGCAGCAAGGCAGAAGCACGGCAGAAGCAGGCTGGAGCAAGCAGCAGTGGGGCCAGGAATCCAAAAGAATTACAAGCACTGAGGGAGAGCACAGGGCAGGTAATAAAGGACAGGGGGCGGAGCTAACTCCGACAGACCAGGCCGCGATAGGCTCTCCCACTCCTGAGCCTGCCACCCTGGTTGGTGGGAGATGGTGTCAGTCGAACAGGTCTGGCCTCAGGTGTGGATTGATTAATCCCAGGATTATAGCTAGATGAAGTACCTGGCAGATCCCTAACACCAGCTCGGTCGGGGATGCAGAGACCCGGACCGGGGAGCCACGCATGCGCACCAAAAGGAGAAAACCAGCATCAGAGATGACCGAAGTGGCACAATGCAATGGATAAAATTTGTACATCACGCTACAAACATCGTGATATTGGAACCTGGAGAAGTATTTCAAAGGACAAGTTTAAGATAATACAAAAAATAAAAGTAAAAATAATAATAATAAATAAATCAAAAAAGATTGAGTATTTACACACACATTTGTTTGTTGTTTATTGGTCTGTCCCTGCGCTTTCCCTATTGCAATGTTTAAATATTAAAAAGTATATGTACATATATAATATAATAATAAATGTGTACACATTTCAACCATAAATCTTTACATAATATACAAAATGAATACATAAGATCAGTGTTACAATAATTATAACAAAATTAAAAACAATGTATATATTATAAAGATATACCTATAAATAAATAAATATATAAACATGTATTGCACATACGACGTGAAAAGCTAAACATATAAATTGATCAAATATAAGAGGTGTAGAATTAATGTATAAAAAAATAAATAAATACATATATATCTATACACACATACATATATATATATACACACACATATATACACACACACATACATACAGACACATATAAGCAATGTATACACAAAGTATATAAACTATCATATATCAATTTGTACATATCAAAAAAAATTTATATATATATATACACATATACATAAAAAGCCTTCGTTCTCCATATATACACACATACACATCTCAACATATACATATCCAAGAAGGGAAACTAGTGACATGATCAGAAGTACCAAGTAAACAATATATACATTTCCACAATGTGAGCTACCAGTAGGTAAATTGAAAAGTTGATTGATTAGTTGCTCACACACATATATATATATGTCTCACCGAAGTATCAAAAGAACATACATACATGTATGCAGCATACCTAAGATCAAAAGCTCAACATTAAACTTGGATACAATATCGGCTGGCATAAATCATGATTAATGTAGGAAAAACGTATTGGCAAATCCTATATGACGGTGACAGGAGTGACCGTGGTGTATTTAATGATCACAAGTACAGAAAACATATACATTTTCTGTAAATGTAAAAAATATGTTATACAAAGTGAAAATCAAAACAAAAAACTGGAAACAAGAAGCAAAAACGTGTGACAAAAGCAACCAATGCAAATTGAAACTTTATCATGTGAATTAATGTATGAAGTGCCTATTATACCAAAAATGTAAATAATAAATGGTTAATATGTGTCCAAAATAGGCGAACGTGAGTGTCAAAAAATGTGAACACATGTTGTGTACGTCTATTTATAGATATCTAACTTAATAATGTATATGAAAAATATATATATATATTGAATGTGAAAAAAGGAAGTGTGGTAAATGAAATAAACGGTGCATGAGGTAAAATAGAACGTTAAAATAATGTGGACAAACCACTCCTGTCACTCAAGCATAAAAAGAAAAGAAAAAGATGTCAATAACACAATTATACGAATATGACCATTTACATATAGAAGCAATATATCCACGCAATTATACATAAACACAAATAGCATGGAGATTTTAGGTGCGTTCCCCAATAGGCTGCTTGAAGATTGGATGAAAAGTTGTTATAGGCTCAAAAAGTCATCTAAATATTAGGTCACAAAAAAGTTCGTGAATCGCCATCTGCAACACTAAAAACAAATAAAAGTTAGAAACGAACTTTACTGGACTCGTTCAAAACAGTTAAAACCAACACCATGAAAGATCCTGACACCCCTATAAAAACGCTGCAAATCCCAAATTTTCATTTAGACCATTAGGCTGTACTGTCTTTAGTTTCCAGATCCATCTGGATTCCAATTTTAACAGTTTTTTCATTAACGAGCCACCTCTCAGATACATTTTTACATGGTCTATACCTTTAACTTTAAGGTCTTTGGATGCACATCCATGATAAATGAGAAAATGTCTTGGAAGAGTTTTCAACAACTCTATACTTTCCGGGGCAGTGCCCCTCGCTGCCTCAATACTGTTTACATGCTCCCTCGTTCTGATTTTAAGTTCTCTTGTGGTGAGACCAATGTAGATCTTTGGGCAGGGACACCATGCGTAGTAAATCACTCCCTTAGTGTTGCAGTTAATTGGCCAAGTGATTTTGTATGTCGTTTGGCCAGTTGAATCCACAAAGTCATCACTATTAGCCACATTCGGACAGGCTATACATCGTCCACATGGACGACAGCCCCATTTCGGTTTGGATGCTCCAAAAATTGGTTTAATAGCTTGGGGTTGGTGGTAGCTATGGACAAGGGTGTCATGAAGGTTCCTTGCCCGTCTCGACGCTACTGCAGGTTTTTTAGGTAAAATTTCCGAAAGAATCGTATCTGTCTGCAATATTGGCCAATGTCTGGACAGGCATTTCCTCATCTGCCCCCATCTATCATGATAGGTGGTAACATACCTGATTTTTGGATCTGCGCTTCTCTTGATTACAGGGTGAAGGAGTTGGGCCCGTGTTGACCTCCGTGCCCTCTCATATGCCCTGTTAATGCATCTTCTATTATAACCCCTGTCAAGGAAGCGTTGTTTGAGATTAGTTGCCTGTTTTTCAAAGTCATCCTCAGATGAACATAATCTCTTAATCCTCAGAAACTGCCCAGTAGGGATAGCACGAATCATATGACTTGGATGCGAGGATGAAGCATGTAAATATGAATTGACTGACGTGTCCTTTCTATGTATGTCTGTCTGGATGTAACCGTCATTGTCACGTCGAATGAGTACATCCAGAAAATCAATGACCACTTCACTGGTCTTCCAAGTTAATCGGATGTTGAGATCATTGACGTTTAGTTCTGTCATGAAGAGAGCAAACTCTTCTTTAGTGCCATGCCAGATGATAAAGATATCATCAATGAACCTGGTCCAAAGGACCACCTTGTTCTTTGATGATATCCGGTCAGACAGAAATAGATCCCTCTCCCACAGCCCCAGGAACAAGTTGGCGTATGAGGGTGCACAAGCTGTCCCCATTGCCGTGCCCTGGAGCTGTAGGTAGAAGGATCCATTGAAAGTGAATATATATATATATATGTGTCTGTATGTATGTGTGTGTGTGTGTGTGTGTGTGTGTGTGTGTGTGTGTGTGTGTGTATATATGTATATATATATATGTATGTGTGTATAGATATATATGTATTTATTTATTTTTTTATACATTAATTCTACACCTCTTATATTTGATCAATTTATATGTTTGGCTTTTCACTTCGTATGTGCAATACATGTTTATATATTTATTTATTTATTTATAGGTATATCTTTATAATATATACATTGTTTTTAATTTTGTTATAATTATTGTAACACTGATCTTATGTATTCATTTTGTATATTATGTAAAGATTTATGGTTGAAATGTGTACACATTTATTATTATATTATATATGTACATATACTTTTTAATATTTAAACATTGCAATAGGGAAAGCGCAGGGACAGACCAATAAACAACAAACAAATGTGTGTGTAAATACTCAATCTTTTTTGATTTATTTATTATTATTATTTTTACTTTTATTTTTTGTATTATCTTAAACTTGTCCTTTGAAATACTTCTCCAGGTTCCAATATCACAATGTTTGTAGTGTGATGTACAAATTTTATCCATTGCATTGTGCCACTTCGGTCATCTCTGATGCTGGTTTTCTCCTTTTGGTGCGCATGCGTGGCTCCCCGGTCCGGGTCTCTGCATCCCCGGCCGAGCTGGACTGTGGAACACGTGACCCGCGTCTTCCGGGTCCTGCTCTTATGCCCCGGATGTTGATTCACCGGACTGGTGGGCTGCGTTTATTTATTTTATGTATTATCTTAATCTGGTCCTTGAAATACCTCTTCTGGCGTAAATACCACAATGTTTGCAGTGTGATATACACATTTTTTGCATCGTGTCGCTACGGTCATTTTTCATGTTTCCCTCCTTCTGGTGCGCATGCGCGGCTCCCCAGTCCGGGTCTCGGCATCCCCGGCCGAGCTGGACTGCGGAACACGTGACTCACGTCTTCCGGGTCCTGCTCTGTGCCCCGGATGTTGACACACCGGACTGGCGGGGGCTGCGGCGCAGCATTTGGTCTCCAGCAGGCACAGCTGAGCGCTGTGCTCATGATTGGCTTATGGATGTTTAAATGGCTCAGCATCACTCTCTGACACCACCCCCAGACGAAGGCTCCAGGGCCGAAACGCGTGTCGGGGCTGATGCCAGACAGTGTGGACCGTGATATGGGTAAGGTGCTCTAATTTAGAGCTATCTTTATAATAGGCTTCTCTTGCCTTTCTTCTTGTTGTTACCCTACATTATACACCCATCAGATTACTTACCTACGGATGTATTTGGTTGCTATATTTGCATCCTTTGCATCTGGTCTTTACCTTGTTATTTCCTTGTGATTCATATAGAATATTTTGGACACAAGGTATTATATAACATCACAGTCCTATTCTTCTAATATTGATATAGTACCATCTATGTACATTCTGCGCATTATATCTGCGCACATCGCTGTCTGGTATTCACTCACACTGTGGCAATCATCTCTAAATTTTAATGTGTCTTCTGTTATTTTTTGTATATTTGTTTCAATTAAATTTTGACTTTCTAATTAATTCTCGGTGTGTCAGACTCCAGCTTTTAGGTCATTATTTCCTTAAGAGGGTGTTTTCACCGCTGCCACCATGTTTATGATGGGCTTGTAAGCCCTTTCTTTTTCCTCTAGATATTATATTATATATCAACAAGGTTATTTATTCATTACATATAATTTTTTGAGGGATTATGAATTAATTGATTCTGCTCTATTGGTGCCCTCCATATAGGCATAGAGTCATTTTGTTTTTTACTCAGGTAAACCACCGGATGTTCTTCTCCTCCCCTCAGTTGTGACAATACAGCCCCTACTCCTAGATCAGAGGCATCAGTTTGCACCACAAACTCTTTCCTGAAGTCTGGTTTTATTAACACCGGCTGGGCACATGGGCACATAGAGCTTGCTTTAAGCTCTGAAAAGCCTGCTCAGCTTCAGTGGTCCATTTGATCATAACAGAATCTTTACCCTTTGTGAGGTCAGTTAAAGGTGCAGCAATGGTAGAAACATTTTCGATAAACCGCCGGTAATAACCAGTTAAGCCCAAGAAGGCCCTCACCTGTTTTTTGTTTACCGGCCTGGGCCAGTTCTTAATGGCCTCAACCTTATTTATTTGAGGCTTGATAATACCTCAACCAATTGTGTACCCCAGGTATTTCGCCTCTTCCTGTCCAACGGCACACTTTTTGGGGTTTGCTGTCAAAACGGGTTCTCTAATAGAGTTCAAGACTGCTTGAACTCTGGGTAGATAGCTCTCCCAATCTGGGCTATGTATGATCAGATCATCCAGATAGGCAACAGCATATTTGTGATGTGGCCTTAGAATTCTGTCCATCAATCGCTGGAAGGTGGCGGGAGCCCCATGCAGACCAAAGGGAAGGACAACATAGTGAAAGTGTCCCTCAGAGGTGCTAAAGGCTGTTTTTTCTTTGGCCGAATCGGTCAATGGCACTTGCCAGTAGCCTTTGGTAAGGTCTGAGGTTGTGAAATACCTGGCATTACCCAGCCTATCTATTAGCTCATCCACCCGTGGCTATGGATAAGCATAAAACTTGGATTCAGCATTCAGCTTCCGGAAGTCATTACAAAAGCGTAAGCTGCCGTCAGGTTTTGGGATTAAGACTATCGGATTGGACCAATCACTATGTGACTCCTCTATCACTCCCAGTTTTAGCATAATTTGCACTTCTTCGGCTATGGCTTTACATCTAGCCTCGGGCACCCTGTAAGGCTTTTGGTTAACCCGGATGCCTGGTTCGGTTATTATATCATGCTTAGTTACTTTGGTTCGACCGGGTAGCTCAGAAAATACATCTCTGTTGCTCTGTACAAACTCCCTGGCCTCTTGGATTTGAGAAACTGACAGGGTGTTAAGAATTTTTACCTCTGGTATCCCAGAGACCTGAATCAGTTTACCCGTACTATTGGTAGCCACCAACACTTCATGGTCCTTCCATGATTTAATTAAATGAACATGATAAATTTGGTAGGGTTTGCGTTTACCTGGTTGATGCACCCGATAATTTACCTCTCCCACCTTCTCTACAATTGCATAAGGCCCTTGCCATTTAGCCAGTAATTTATTCTTCACGGTGGGGACTAGTATCAAAACCCTGTCACCAGGGCTGAAGCTCTTTATTTTAGCGGCCCTATTATAAACCCGGGACTGTCTCTCCTGGGCCTACTGTAAGTGTTCCCTTACCAGGGGCATTACTTTTTCGATGCTGTCCTGCATCTGCGCAATGTGTTCAATCACAGATTTTCATGGAGTAGGTTAATGCTGCCAAGTCCCTTTGGCAATATCTAACAGACCATGGGGGTGTCTGCCATAAACTAACTTGAAAGGGGAAAACTCTGTAGATGCTTGGGGTACCTCCCGGACAGCAAACATAAGGTAAGGTAAAAGACAACACCAGTCCTTTCCATCCTGGGCCACCACTTTTCTAAGCATCCCCTTTAAGGTTTTATTGAACCTCTCCACCAACCCGTCTGTTTGGGGATGGTAGACTGAGGTACGCAAGTGCATTATTTTCAACAGTTTACATAACTCTTTTGTAACTTTTGGCATGAAGGGTGTCCCTTGGTCTGTGAGTATCTCTTTGGGAATCCCTGTCCGGGTAAACATAGAGAACAACTCTTTGGCAATGGTCTTAGCGGACACCTTCCTTAGTGGGATAGCCTCTGGATAGCGGGTAGCATAATCAAGGATCACCATAATATGCTGGTATCCCCGGGCAGACTTCACCACAGGTCCCACCAGATCCATTGCAATCCTCTCAAAGGGGGTTTCAATAATCGGTAGAGACATGAGAGGGCTCCTAAAATTTGCTACAGGGTTGTGTAATTGACACTGTGGGCAGGATTCACAATATCTTTTTACCTCTTCATCTACCCCTGGCCAATAAAACCTTTGCAAGATACGGTCTTTTGTTTTGTTATAGGCCAGATGTCCCCTAGCACATGTGAGTGAGCTAGATCTAACACATCTTGGCGATGAGTCTTAGGCACTACCAATTGTTCCACCACTTGGCCCCCTACTTCACTGACTCTATATAGTAGGTCCCTTTCCATGACAAAATGGGGAAATATTTTCTCAGCCCCGGGGTCTTGGGGTATCCCATTTATCACTTTTACATTTTCCCTGGCATGGGTTAATGTAGGGTCTCTGAATTGAGCAGTGCCAAAGTTATCTCTGGAGACTGGCAAGTCAGGGAGACCGATTTCAGCAAGTTCTTCCTCAACATCTCCTGAAAAAACCTCTAAGGGAGATGTAATGACGGGGTAGGGAGACAGACAGGTGAGCCCTAATCTACCCGCCACTCAGTCCCTGCCTACTTGCACGACCCGTCCTAGGCGACGGCGTACAACTGGGCAACGGTCCCTACGCTCAATACGTGCACAACAGACAAACAGACAAGGGTACACAGAAGCTAAGGGAAATGGGGCAGTTGCCCACGGCAACACCGTGGGCAACAAGAGTAGTGAACGAGCCGAGTCAAACCAGGAGTGTACGAGGTACCAAACGCAGAGCAGGAGCGTAGTCAGTAAAGCCAGGGTCAATTTGAAGCAGAGGTCAATAGTACTAGCAGGAACAGCAGAGCGAGGAAACAAGACAGAATCACAGGCAAAGGAAGAGCAGGAAATGAAGGTATAAATAGACCGAGGGCAGGAGCTAGCTCTGTCTGGCCAGGCTGTGATAGGTTCTCCCACTCCTCAACCTACCAGCCTGAGTGGTAGCAGATCGAGTCACTCTATCAGACCTAGGAGAAGATGCAGACTGATTAACAACGCGGGCGTCGACACAGAAGCTGTGTCTGGCAAATCCTTTACAGTACCCCCCCTTTTATGAGGGTCCACTGGACCCTTCCTAGGTGGACCTGGCTTATTGGGGAACCGAAGATGGAACCTCCTGAGCAATACCCCAGTGTGAATATCTCGGGCGGGTACCCAAGTCCTCTCCTCAGGCCCGTATCTTCTCCAATGGACCAGGTACTAGAGGGAGCCTTGGACCATCCTGCTGTCCACAATCTTGGCCACCTCGAATTCTACCCCTTCAGGGGTGAGAACAGGGACCGGAGGTTTCCTCGAGGTAGCCAAGGACGGGGAGCAGCGTTTCAGGAGGGAGGCATGAAACACTTCGTGTATTTGAAAAGATGGGGGTAACTCCAGCCAGAAGGAGACAGGGTTAAGGACCTCAATGACCTTGTACAGCACTATATACCGGGGAGCAAATTTTTTGGACGGAACATTAAGACGCAAATTTTTTGAAGACAGCCACACCAGATCCCCGACCACAAACAAGTGGTTAGCAGAACATCTTCTATCTGCCTGAGTCTTTTGTATGCTCTGGGACGCCTCTAGGTTCTTCTGAACCTGGGCCCAGACTGTGCACAGTTCCCGATGACCTACATCTACCCAAAATTACAGAAAAAGGGGGAGACCCCTGACGAGTTACTGACCCGGTTATTAAGCGAAAATTCAGCGAGGGAAATGAAGGAGACCAAATCATATTGACAGTCAGAGATAAAACACCTTAAATATTGTTCTAGAGACTGATTAGTCCTCTCAGTTTGGCCATTAGTTTCAGGATGGAAGGCCGAGGGGAAGGACAGATCAATCTCCAACTTTTTACAGAAAGCTCCCCAAAACAATGAAACAAATTGTACCCCTCTGTCAGAAACAATATTGATAGGAACCCCATGGAGACGCAGGATGTGTTTGACAAACAAGGTAGCTAACGTGTTGGCATTGGGTAGTTTCTTGAGCGGCACAAAGTGACACATCTTACTGAAGCGGTCTACTACAACCCACAGCACCGACTTGCCGTGAGATGGAGGCAGATCGGTGATAAAATCCATGGAGATATGGGTCCAAGGTCTCTGGGGAATGGGCAAAGAACATAGTAAGCCCGCTGGTCGGGACCTGGATGCCTGGATGGCCAGATAGTGCAGAGTCATGATTTTCCCTGAGTACCCTTAGCCGGAATTGCAGGGGAACAAACAGCTTGTTCTCGGGAAGGTTCCCGGGAGCTGAACCTTGATCAGCCGCAATTTCGGAGACTAAGTCAGAATCAACAGAGTATATTATTATACCTGGGGACAAAACACAAGCAGGATCTTCCTCCGAAGGAGGGCTGGCCATGAAGTTACGCGACAGTGCATCAGCTTTAATATTTTTAGACCCAGCCCTATAGGTGACCACAAAGTTGAATCTAGTAAAAAACAACACCCATCGAGCTTGTCTCGGGTTTAGCCTCCGGGCAGATTCTAGGAAAACCAGATTCTTGTGGTCGGTAGGGACCGTTACCTGGTGCCTAGCCCCCTCCAAGAAGTGGCGCCACTCTTCAAATGCCCATTTAATGGCTAAGAGTTTGCGGTTGCCTACGTCATAGTTACTCTCAGTGGGCGAGAACTTCCTGGAGAAGTAGGCACAGGGACGGAGATGGGTGAGGGACCTGGTACCCTGGGACAAGACAGCACCCACTCCCACCTCGTAGAGGTGTCAACCTCCACGATGAATGGCTCCATTTGGTTAGGCTGAATGAGGACTGGGGCAGAGATAAAGCACTTCTTAAGGATCTCAAAAGCCTGGACCGCCTCCGGAGGCCAGTGGAGGAGATCAGCACCTTTGAGAGTAAGATCCGTAAGAGGCTTAGCGATGACCGAGAAGTTAGCAATAAATCTCCAGTAATAATTAGCAAACCCCAGAAAGCACTGTAACGCCTTCAGGGAGGCAGGTTGGACCCATTCAGCCACAGCCTGAACCTTGGCAGGGTCCATGCGGAATTCATTAGGAGTGAGGATTTGATCCAAAAATGGTATCTCCTGCACCTCAAGCACACATTTTTCGGATTTAGCAAAGAGTTTGTTTTCCTGAGGGGCTTGGAACACCTTCCTGACATGCTCAATGTGGGAGGACCAGTCCTTGGAAAACACAAGTATGTCATCAAGGTACACTACAAGAAATACCCCCAGGTAGTCTCTTAAAATCTCATTTATGAAATTCTGGAAGACCGCGGGAGCATTACACAACCCAAAGGACATGACGAGGTATTCGAAATGACCTTCAGGCGTGTTAAATGCAGTCTTCCACTCATCCCCTTCTCTGACTCGGATAAGGTTATAAGCCCCCCGAAGATCAAACTTAGAGAACCATTGGGCCCCCTGAACCTGATTGAAGAGATCAGGAATCAAAGGAAGGGGATACTGGTTCCTTACAGTGACCTTATTCAAGTTTCTGTAATCGATGCACGGACTAAGACCACCATCTTTCTTCCCTATGAAGAGGAAGCCAGCACCTACCGGAGAAGTAGAGGGGCGAATGTAACCCTTGGCCAGGCTTTCCTGGATATATTCTCTCATGGCCTCACGTTCGGGACAAGAGAGATTAAATATCCTACCCTTAGGGAGCTTAGCTCCTGGTACCAAATCGATTGCGCAATCGTATTCTCTATGAGGAGGTAACACTTCGGAGGCCTTTTTAGAAAAAACATCAGCGAAGTCCTGAATAAACTCAGGTAGAGTGTTCACCTCCTCAGGGAGAGAAATAAAATTAACAGAAAAAGAGGACGTCATGCATTCATTACCCCATTTATTAAGATCCCCAGTACTCCAGTTAAACGTGGGATTATGCATCCTCAACCAGGGAAGGCCTAAAACCAAATCGGACGATAATCCCTGCATCACCAGTACAGAGCACTGCTCCAAATGCATGGAGCCAACAAGGAGTTCAAAAACAGGGGTATGCTGCGTAAAATAACCATTAGCAAGTGGAGTGGAGTCGATACCCACTACCGGGACAGGTTTAGGCAAATCAATCAATGGCATAGCTAGAGACATAGCAAATTCCACAGACATAATATTAGCAGAAGACCCTGAATCCACGAAGGCACTGCCGGTAGCAGACCTACCCTCAAAAGAGACCTGAAAGGGAAGCAAGATCTTATTAGGTTTCATATTTACGGGAAATACCTGTGCGCCCAAGCGACCTCCCCAATGGTCACTTAGGCGCGGAAGTTTTCCGGCCGGAATATTCTTATGCCTAGGACAGTCGTTCACTTGATGCTTGTTATCCCCACAGTAGAAGCAGAGATCATTCTTCCTGCGGAGCTCTCTACGTTGTTGGGGAGACAAGGAGGCCCCGAGTTGCATTGGTTCATCCGAGTTTTCCGTGGAAGAACGAAGCAACGGAACCTCGGGAGCCATCATGGGGGAGCCAGAGGAGAAGGCACAAAAACTTTCAAGTCGTCATTCCCTGCGACTTCGGTCAAGACGTACCGCTAAAGCCATAACCTGATCTAGAGAGTCAGAAGAGGGATAGCTAACTAACAGGTCTTTCAGGGCGTTCGACAGACCCAATCTAAACTGGCACCTCAAGGCAGGGTCATTCCAGCGAGAAGCTACACATCACTTCCTAAAGTCAGAACAGTACTCTTCAACGGGTCTCTTACACTGACGTAAGGTCACCAGCTGACTCTTGGCAAAGGCAGTCTTGTCAGTCTCGTCATAGATGAGCCCGAGAGCGGGAAAAAAAAGTCAACAGAGGAAAGTTCAAGGGCGTCAGGAGCCAAGGAGAAGGCCCATTCTTGGGGGCTGTCCTGGAGCCGGGAGACAATAATACCCACTTGCTGGCTCTCAGAACCTGAGGAGTGGGGCCTTAAACGGAAATAGAGTCTACAACTCTCCCGAAAGTAGAAAAAAGTCTTCCGGTCCCCTGAGAACCGGTCAGGCAACTTGAGGTGGGGTTCAAGAGGTGAGGTGGAGGGCACTAGCTGGTTAGCATCACGCTGGTCGCACCTTTGAGCCTGGGCTTGGACCTGTAGGGAGAGACCCTGCATTTGCTGAGCCTGGGTCTCAAGGGGGTCCATAGTAGTAGGAACCAGGGTAGAAAAGGTATATGGGCCTGTGATTATGTAATGACGGGGTAGGGAGACAGACAGGTGAGCCCTAATCTACCCGCCACTCAGTCCCTGCCTACTTGCACGACCCGTCCTAGGCGACCGCGAAAAACTGGGCGACGGTCCCTACGCTCAATACGTGCACAACAGACAAACAGACAAGGGTACACAGAAGCTAAGGGAAATGGGGCAGTTGCCCACGGCAACACCGTGAGCAACAAGAGTAGTGAACGAGCGGAGTCAAACCAGGAGTGTACGAGGTACCAAACGCAGAGCAGGAGCATAGTCAGTAAAGCCAGGGTCAATTTGAAGCAGAGGTCAATAGTACTTGCAGGAACAGCAGAGCCAGAATTACAGGCAAAGGAGGAGCAGGAAATGAAGGTATAAATAGACCGAGGGCGGGAGCTAGCTCCGTCTGGCCAGGCTGTGATAGGTTCTCCTACTCCTCAGCCTAGCAGCCTGAGTGGTAGCAGATCGAGTCACTCTATCAGACCTAGGAGCAGATGCAGACTGATTAGACAGAAGCTGTGTCTGGCAAATCCTTTACAGGAGAACTCTCCGTTTCACCCAGGATCACCCCTACTGCTTGCCGATTGTCAGGCTCTCCCACTGGGATACGGTCAACCACATTCACATTTATGTTGGTCAAACATTTTTCAATCCTTTCCCACATTTGCCAAAACAAAGGAAAGTCACATCCCACAATTATATTATGCATTAATGTTTTTACAACCCCTACTTCATAGGTTACATTTCCACATGGAGTTTCAAAAGACACCACAGCAGTGGGATAATCTTTTGTATCTCCATGTATGCAGACCACTCCCATCCGCCTGTTTTGCAGTTTTCGGGTGTCCACCAAACTGGCATGGACAAGAGTCACCAGACTACCAGAGTCCAACAGAGCCTCCACAGCGTGTCTCTCTATCATCAACTGGCAGGTTTGTCGCTCTGTGTTTGGAGAGAACAAGGTAGAGTAGGCGGGTCTAGCAAACAGTGATGGTCTCCGCCCACTGCCACACTCCATAGCCTAATCCACTATGGGACAATTGGCAGCCATATGGCCCAGCCCTTGACAACGCCAGCACACAATGTTTTTTATATTCATAGACCTTTTGGGGCTAACTGGGCTTACGGGCCTGGCTAACACCTCTGTCGCAGGTTTCCTTTACGGGCTTCCTTTGCCCCCTTGAGATTAGGAACATTCTTACCTGGTTCAGAGGTCTTCTGGTTCCTTGGGGTTGGCCCGAGTAACAGAGAAATCCTGGAGATAGTCCTCTGTATTCAGGTATCTCTCCACGATGGCGACTAGCTGATCCGCATCTTTGGGCTCAGTTTGGCCGACACAGCATTGTATCCGGATGGGCAGGGCTCTGAAAAATCTGTCCAGGACCACTCTTTCGACGACCTGTCCAACAGGGATGACATCTGGCTGCAGCCACTTTTTAGCCAGGTGGATTAGGTCGTACATCTGGGACCTTGCTGGTTTATCCAGGTGGAAAGTCCAGGTGTGTACCCGCTAGGCTCTAACCGCAGGTGTCACTCCCAAGCGAGTCAGAATTTCAGCTTTCAACTTTGGGTATTGCTTGGCCTCTTGCTCACTTAAGTTCAAGTAGGCTTTTTGGCGCTCTCCAGTGAGAAACGGAGCAACTGTATCCGCCCACCAATCTGTTGAAAGTCCCTCTCTCTCTGCAGCCCTTTAAAAAATACTGAGGAATGCTTCCACATCATCCTCTGGTGTCATTTTCTGGTGCGAGGCTTGCACTCTCCTTCCAGCACCTGCAGCTTCTGCTTGGACTTTAGTTTTTTCAGCCAGCACCTTTATCTGGTCCACCAGATTTTTATTAATCACCTGCTGCTTTCTGAAGGCGGCTTGTGTAGACTCTAGAAGCAAACGATTTGTTTCCTGCTGGTTAGTATTAGTCTTATGCTGCAGAGCATTAGCCTGTTGCAGCTGAACATTTGCTTGGATCAGCTGTTTAACAACTTCCTCCATATCTGCAGTGTTTGACTTTTTAACTAGCACAGCTGATTTAACCCAGGACATCAAACTGGCAAGATTCTTGTGCCAATGCTGATCTTACTGTGCCCGCATTCTCCACCATTTGTAAGAGGGCAGCCCACGGGATCGCTGTCTCCTGGGATAGACAGGCACTTTTGGCACAGTAAGAACAGACTACAGTCCAGTCACAGTGTGGTACTACTGGCCTCAGCCAGTTTTATTAGGTAGAAAAGCCATACCAGAAAACAAATAAATACATAAAGTAAATCCTAGGTCGTCTGGCCACTAACTAACATGCAGTTCCTAACTACAAAGAGCTGAGCCTAGAGCTCCAACTCCCAAACACAACACCACAGTTGCTTTACTCACATCCAGCGTTCCCAGGAGTAGAGAGAGAGACTGTGAACTCTGCCTCTGTTTAAAGCACACCTCAGCTGTGCAGGTAATTAGCCACAATGCAATACCTGAGGTGGCTAGTGGAATAGGAACCCTCCCAACTCTCCCTATTCCAATAACCAGGCCTTTTTACACAGGTTTTCCAGAAAACCCACTTTCCTTCTAGCTCAATTCCCTGGTTGTTTTGAAATGTATATGACAGGAACCTGGGTGAGATGTATACTCCGTCCACTACTTTTCCCCTGGTCCTCTCACAATATATATATATATATATATATATATATATATATATTCTTACACTGTATATGAGAAGGGGTAGGTGAGAGGTTGTTTATGTTGTTCTTTACAATTAAAGGGAATCTGTCGCCGGATTTACGGTGCCCTATTTCAGGGCAGCATAAAGTATTGACAGACAACCTGATTTCAGGGGTCTGTCACTTGTCAATAGTTTTCATAAAATTACTGTTTACCAGTTGCAGCACAAGCTGAGCGTAGCGTGCTCCCCCTGCCAAACCCCTCTATGGTTTTCAGGACATAATTTTGGCTTGGGTGACTTATAGGCCTCACTCCTTGTTTACAAAGGATTTGAGCTGCCAGAAAGATGTAACACCCCCAAAAGTGACCCCATTTTGAAAACTACACCCCTAAGGTATTCATCTAGGGGTGTAGTGAGTAGTTTGAGGCCACATTTTGTTGAAGGAAATAATGCAGACAGTGTAAAAAATTAAATGTGGATTTTTTTTACAAATGCGTCATTTATAGGACATATTTTTCGTACACAGTACATGGAACTGAGCAAATGCACCTCAACATTTATTGCGCGGCTTCTACCGTTTTCAAAAATGCCCCCACTTAGGACATAATTCATTGCCTGGCCGCATAGTGGGGCACAAAATGACAGGAACCCCTCTATGGTTTTCAGGACATAATTTTAGCTTGAATGACTTCTTTACAAAGGATTTGAGCTGCAAGAAAGTTGTAACACCCTCAAAAGTGACTCCATTTTGAAAACTACATTTGTTAAAGTATTCATTTAGGAGTGTAGTGAGAATTTTTATTTGGTGGGGGATCTTCCTCTAATGGTATTCATCTAGGGGTATAGTGAGAATTTTTTTTTTTTTGGTGGGGAATCTTCACCTAATGGCATTCATCTAGGGGTGTATTGAGAATTATTGTTTTTGGTGGAGAACTTTCCCTAATGGTATTCATCTAGGGGTATAGTGAGAATTATTTTATTTTTTTTGTTATTTTGGAGTTTTTCTTGTATCAATGGATTGGATAATAAAATGGTAAAGAAAATGCATAAAAGGGCTAAAAAATGTTTTTAAATACAATTATTAATTTAGGGATGTATGGTAAACACAGAAACATCCCCTAATGCGGAGCCCTGGTTTCTCTGGGCAAGTGTCACATTGGTAACTGCTTTCCCTCCGAATTCCGTTCCTAGGACATACGCGACTTGGGGGTCGGCTTTTTTTGGCAGTAGGGGGCACTTCGGATGGGAAAAGCTGTCTTGGGACATTTCCGCTGGCCTGACTAGATGATGCCTCCCCTCCCCTGGGCCCGGTCTCCAAATATAAGATTTTTAATCACTTTTTCTTGGTAATTAAAATAGGATCCCTGGTTCCCCACCTTTCTAAAAATGACAAATTAGTTATATAGGGACACTTGAATGAGGTGAATGGACAGTTTTTTGTACCATATCTGGGATTTCCGAACAGAATTGTAGGGCCGCAGCATCTGGTCTGCAAGGTCCAGCCCACCCATATATTTATTATATTCCTGTATGCAAACAGGCTTACAGACGGTACAACTTGTCCCGCGTACTGGAATGTGGCTGCTGCTGTCCGGGTGAATCGATGTTAACATGAGAACATCACTCTTGTCACGAAATTTGACAAGCAGCAAGTCCTCATTGCAAGTCCCCTGATTTCCCGAGCTTTTAATTGACCAGGGACTGTGGCAGGCCTTTTTGATTGTGGCGCATGGTGCTGCAGGCCAGAGGTTTGTTTTTTGCAGACAGGCACCGGAAGAGGGGTACTCTAGTGCAGAAATTTTCCACATATAAATTGTACCCCTTATCCAAAAGAGGGTGCAAAAGGTCCAAGACAATTTTTCCTCTACTGATGAGTGAGGGGGGGGGGGGGCATTCTGGAGGTACAATTTGGGAGTCATTCCCTTCATACACTCTGAATTTGTGAGTGTAACCCGAGTTACTTTCACACAGCACATACATTTTTTAACCCGAATCGGGCCATCTTATTTGGCAAATATTGCCTGAATTGAAAAGGATCAGAGACTCATCCACAGCAATATTTTTTTCTGGGGTATATGTCTCTACAAACTTCCCATTGAAATAATTTAAAAGTGGCCTAATTTTAAAAAGCCGGTCATGGCTGGGGTCACCCCTGGGTGGGCAAAGTTCATTGTCAACAAAATGAAGGAAGCGCAGTATGGTCTCAAAGCGCTGCCTCGCCATTACCTCTCTGTACATAGGGGTGTCGTACAGGACATCAGATGTCCAATAGGACCTAATTGTGTTTCCTTACCAAACGCATGTTCAAAGGAGGCCCCAAAATTTTTAAATGTCTGCTATATCTACTGGGCGCCACACGCTATTTTTGGCGTAATAAGATGTGGGATGACTGGCGCTAAATTGAGCAGCATATAAATTGTTCTGCTCAACCATCAGGAGTAATAATTCCTCTGAGAAGATGATTTAAAAAAAGTCTTCCTCCCTAAACTCCTCTGTGCTGGATTTGGATTCCCGTCACAGAATTACATTCTGGAAACACATGGGGTGTATGACTCTGTGGGCACCCAATCGGTGTCAATGGCACTAGTGCTAGGCGGACAATCTTGCCTGCGGCGCCTTGGCTGTGGCAAGTCTCACTTTCACTTTCTGTATCTGAACTGATCATGGCATAGGCCACTTCTGCCGTGTACAGACGCTGAGCCATTTTCTTACTATTAGGCCTCATTTACACGAGCGTGTGCGTTTTGCGTGCGCAAAAGGCACTTGACCGCTCCGTGTGTCATCCGTGTATGATGCGCGGCTGCGTGATTTTCGCGCAGCCGCCATCATAGAGATGAGGCTAGTCGACGTCAGTCACTGTCCATGGTGCTGAAAGAGTTAACTGATCGGCAGTAACTCTTTCAGCACCCTCGACAGTGCATTCCGATCACCATATCGAGTAACCTGTTTAAAAAAAAAAAGAGGTTCGTACTTACCGAGAACTTCCCGGCCGTTGCCTTGGTGACGCGTCCTTGGTGACGCGCCTCTCTTGACATCTGGCCCCACCCCCCTGGATGACGCGGCAGTCCATGTGACTGCTGCAGCCTGTGCTTGGCTTGTGATTGGCTGCAGCTGTCACTTGGACTGAATTGTCATCCCGGGAGGTCAGACTGGAGGAAGAAGCCGGGAGTTATCGGTAAGTCAGAACTTTTTTTTTTTTTACACGTTCACGTATATTGGAATCGGAAGTCACTGTCCAGGGTGCTGAACCAGTTTAACTCTTTCAGCACCCTGCACAGTGACTGTCTCCTGCCGGGTTCGGTCAAAACGAGTTCGGCCGAACCCGGTAAAGTTCGTTTCGCTCATGTCTAAGACACTCCGTTCGGATGTTTGTAAACAGAAAAGCACGTGGTGCTTTTCTGTTTACATTGAGTTTGACAGCTCTTGCGCGAATCACGCAGTTCGCATGGAAGTGCTTCCGTGCGGCATGCGTGGTTTTCACGCACCCATTGACTTCAATGGGTGCGTGATCCGCGAAAAACGCACGATTATAGAACATGTCGTGAGTTTTACGCAACGCACTCGCGCTGCGCAAAATTCACGCATTGTCTGCACTGCCCCATACAGTAATATAGGTGCGTACGACACGCGTGAAAAGCACACGCGTATATTACGCTCGTGTAAATGAGGCCTAAACCTAACGCTAGCCCTAACTATTTCTAACCAATTTCCCCCCCTAACGCCCTACACCTAACATTATGTAACGATAATGAACCCTACCTAACGCTACCCTATTTATTTTTTGTATATATATATATAAACGTTAAAATGTCCCTACCACACTAACCCTACAAAACTAGCGCTAATAAATGTTCCCTAACACTAGCCCTAACTATGTCTAACTAATTGCCCCCCTAACACCCTACGCCTAACGCTAAACTATATATAACTTTTTGAAGGAGCTCCGTTCTCCCCAACAATCTGACAGGAATGAGAACAGAGCGGTTTGCCCTGCCTCACATCCATTTCATGCTATGTTTGGTCAGTCAGATTTGACTGACCAATCACAGCGATTGCTGTACAGGGACCACTGTGATTGGTCCCTCGATGGCACCCGGTCTATGACTTGAGAAAGATCCCCCCCGGTCTATGACCACTGAGTCGGATCGAAACGTTGCTACCGGGGTGAATTAAACACACCACTTGATTCACACCATTGGGGTGCTGCCCCCTGCCTAATGCCTTTGAATCATAAATAGTGCTTATGACCCTATCAACACATTGCAAAATAAATGCAGACATGAGACTAGACCACAAAATAAATATAGACCCCAATACCCAGAATAAATACACACCCCAGACTAGATCCCTGAAAAAAACAAAACAGATCCTTCTGTTCTACACCAGAAAACTGGCATTTGAGTTCAATTTTTTAGCTTTTTTTCCTCCCCGTCTTAAAGGGAAAGTGTCATGAAATTATTATTTTTTTATAATATTGCTTTTAGTGTGATATTAAAATAAATGTTATTTATTTGTGTTCTACTTGTTTTTTTTTTTCTTACTTTTACTTCTCTATGGGGGCTGCCATTTTGTTTTCATCTCTGTATGTGTCGATTAACGACACATACATAGATGGAATACGGCACATAGATCCCTATAGACAATGCGAACGGGAACCGTTCCATTCACTGCAGCGTACGCCGTCTGTGTGGGAACCGTGCATGCGCCGCTCCCACACAGACCAAAACTAAGCTCGTTAGCAGAGCAAAATCCGGCACCATTTTCATGTGGACGGGAAGCTGCTGCCGGACAGTCCGATCACGGCTTCCGGCCATATGTTCAAGGAAGCGAAGGCGTAAGGAATAGGAGCGGAGGCGGCAGGAGCAGGTAAGTTATGTTCGTGTATGTGATGTGTGTATTATGTTCGTGTTATACGGTCTGCTTAGCACTGTATCTAATCCTCCTACACTGTGCATTCTTTCAGAAAATGCCAGTACACAGTGTAGGAGGTTCGAAGATTTAAGCCCCTCCTTCTCCTGGCACTAGCCAGAATAAGGGAGGGGAGATTGTGTGAGCACACTAGAGCGAGTGTGTCTACCCCAAATTTGCAGCATAAAGCAATGAGGTTGCTTTACCACATTGACCATGCTGCAAGTTTGGGAACTGCTCCCTCTAGTGACCAGCACATGGAGATGTTATGAATTAGAATCTAATTCATAATATTTCCTGACTTGTGAAAAAATTAAAATGTGTAATCACTCAAATAATGATTGTTTAGCTAAAAAAAAAAAAATATTTCTAGCGACACATTCCCTTTAACTTTTTTGTGCTTCTGTATGCAGGCTTGTTTTTTGCAGGAGTTATAGTTTTTAATGTAACCATTACCATAAAATGTACTGGGAAACAGAAAACAAAATTACTAGTGGGGTAGAATTGGAAATAAACATTGTAACAGCTTTCACTGTGCGGTAAAAACTACATTTTAACCTTATTCTGCAGGTCAATAGGATTACAGAAATACCAAATTTGCAGTTTTTTTTTTTTATAATATTCTATTTTTACACTGAAAAAACAATTGTGTCAGTATTAGGAGATCCATAACTTTACAATAATTCTGTTGTGGAAATTCCACAGCCTTTACGCTACGTGGGAACCCAGCTTTACCTTCTGTGTCACTAAGACCTTATTTACACGAACGTGTTAAACGTCCATGGGACAGCCGTTGAAACAGCGGCCGTCCCACAGACCTATGTAATTTCACACAGCCGTTGTTTCAACGGACCGTGTAAAGGGTCCGTGTGCGAAAATAGGACATGTCCGTTCTTTTTGCGCATTCCTCCATAGACTCAACCATGGGGGATGCGTGACATTGTGTCCCGCTGAGCACGGATGCACCTCGGACGTGAAAAACTGCAGTTTCACATCAGAGATGCACAGCGTTCGTGTAAATAAGACCTAATGTGGATGAAGGGGCTGGCTGTCTGGCTCAATTCATGGCTCAGCTGATGAATCACAGCTTTGAACGGAAAGGGGTTTGTTTTTTTCTAGCGTGTACTGAATGTAAATTACTAAAGAAGAGTCTTAAAGAGGCTCTGTCACCAGATTTTGCAACCCCTATCTGCTATTGCAGCAGATAGGCGCTGCAATGTAGATTACAGTAACGTTTTTATTTTTAAAAAACGAGCATTTTTGGCCAAGTTATGACCATTTTTGTAGTTATGCAAATGAGGCTTGCAAAAGTCCAAGTGGGTGTGTTTAAAAGTAAAAGTCCAAGTGGGCGTGTATTAGGTGCGTACATCGGGGCGTTTTTAATACTTTCACTAGCTGGGCGCTCTGAAGAGAAGTAACATCCTCTTCTCTTCAGAACGCCCAGCTTCTGACAGTGCAGATCTGTGACGTCACTCACAGGTCCTGCATCGTGACGGCCACATCGGCACCAGAGGCTACAGTTGATTCTGCAGCAGCATCAGCGTTTGCAGGTAAGATCGATGTAGCTACTTACCTGCAAACGCTGATGCTGCTGCAGAATCAACTGAAGCCTCTGATGCCGATGTGGCCGTCACGATGCAGGACCTGTGAGATCTGCACTGTCAGAAGCTGGGCGTTCTGAAGAGAAGAGGATGTTACTTCTCTTCAGAGCGCCCAGCTAGTAAAAGTAGTAAACACGCCCCGATGTGCGCACATAATACACGCCCACTTGGACTTTTGCAAGCCTCATTTGCATAACTACAAAAATGGTCATAACTTGGCCAAAAATGCTCGTTTTTTAAAAATAAAAACGTTACTGTAATCTACATTGCAGCGCCTATCTGCTGCAATAGCAGATAGGGGTTGCAAAATCTGGTGACAGAGCCTCTTTAAGTCCAATGGCATCCTGCACATGTTCAGGTGAAGCGACGGCCAGTACACCTGGACTCATCTAAGGACCGGGAAGGTATAATGCAGGTCACAGCACCTCACAGGCTGCCTTAGGTTTCCCTAGACTTCAGGGATTATGTAGATCTGAATCCATTTTGGGGTCAGGTCTTGGATCTGTATTAATTTTGGCATCTTATCTGGGGTTTGATGCCTCCCCTGCCCCCATTTTTACTTATGTAGCGGATAGTGTGTGTGGTACCATTGTTTATGTTCGTCCCCAATTTATTTTTCCTGAATAGGCCCCTGGGGGCCACACATCTCAACAGAGCAGCAGCCAGACCATGTTGACCATTGTACGGTGAGAGCCTAGCAAGAGTGAGTACGGCCGGCTTTGGCACTGTGCACCTGCACTTCTCATCCTCCACATCTTATTACAGAGGAACTAGCAGTCTGCAGGGCATTGGAGGAGGTCGGTAGCAGCAGGCAACTCAGGGACTCCCTCTCCTAGTTACATTTCTGATAAATGGAGTTTGAATGGAGCGGTGGTCACACAATCATTCAATGTCTGTGGGGCTGACTGAAAGAGCGGAGTACAACACTCAGCTGAGACATTGAATGGAGCGGCAGAGCGCATGCATGGCCACTGCTCCATTTGAACTTCTCACTGTGGTCGTGCAGTAAAGAGGAACAGGGGGCTCTGGACCCCCAATCAGACATTTATGACCTTTCCTGGGGAACGGTGATAAAGGTCCTTCGTGGGACAACCCCTTTCGGTATATCTTTGTGCGAAGATCACTGCGGTTTCGGGTGAATTTTCTGAATCAGCCATCGTGTATTTACATGAGTAATAGAATTATTTTGTCACCTATATGACTTCATGTTTAATTGTTCGTTGTCCCTAAACTCCGCTCCAGAAGGGGCAGTTGATTGCTGCTATGATCTCTCCCATTCACAGCACAAAAAAAAAAAAATCCTGCTCCCCATCTCACACACTCAGAAGCAGCAGCACGGCAGATATTATGCAGCAGTAATGAACAGTGTTTGCGTGAATCCAGCAGAGGGTTGAGATAACTAAGCTACAGGTGTATTGAACACAGTATATGACCATACAGTGGGAATTTACGGTTACGTGAAACGGCAGCATCTGTCTGCATCTCTTTCCTTCTTAGGCTATGTTCACACGGGGTATTTTGCAGAGTTTTTTGACGTGGAAACCGCGTCGCAAAACTCGGCAAAAACGGCCCGAGAACGCCTCCCATTGATTTCAATGGGAGGCGTCGGCGTCTTTTTCCCGCGAGCAGTAAAACTGCCTCGCGGGAAAAAGAAGCGACATGCCCTATCTTCGGGCGCTTCCGCCTCTGACCTCCCATTGACTTCAATGGGAGGCAGGAGAAAGCCGTATTTCTCGCTGTTTTATGCCCGCGGCGCTCAATGGCCGCGGGCGAAAAACGGCACGATAATCGCCGCGAAAATCGGCGTGCAGGGAGAGGAATATCTGCCTCAAAGTTCCAAACGGAATTTTGAGGCAGATATTCCTCCCCCAAAATACTCCGTGTGAACATAGCCTTATACATCTATGGGCAGAAGCCATCAGTGATTCTGATAACCAGTCTCACCACTGAAGACTGATTTCTCCAGTGAATTGAGGGAGTGATCAGTAACCGTCAGTGCAGGAGACAGATACAGAGGGAAAGTAGAAAAGGCATTTTCCTTGTACTATTGATTTAGGGGAGGGGGGGGGGATTGAAAGGACAAGAACTGTGTAACCCCTTCCCTGCCAAAGACGTATCTGATACGTCCTTGCAAAGAGGTACTTCAGTAGTCAAGGACCCATTAAGATGGGTTAGGAAGTGAATGCGGTGACCTGATTATTACACAAGACATATCCAATTTATATTGGTTTTAGACATTTGGATTTGAAAGAGGTAGTTTAGCGTGTGAACATGATGCTAGATGATCCGCTGACTGTTGACCCATGAAAGAAAATGAAATCATGAAACAATGCATGAAGTAGAATACAAACAAGAGGCTACAAGTACAGTTGCAATCTTTATTAACAATATTCATAAATGTTCAGTATATCCAGCATTATTGGAGGCTTTATGCAACATTAAACTACTTGTAAATGTCGATACCAGTTAACAACTGCAGGACATCAATAAGCACAGTAATATTATACACCTCGAGGGTTTTAGCAGAGTAACAAATTGCAGAGTTTTATTTCATAAATGACTGTTTTGTATTCTACTTTTTATGTTTCATTTTATTTCTAGTGTGCCCCAAATGTATATTCACGTAGACTATTTCATATGCTGGTCACAACCCTGATACAAACTATACACGAGGCAATGTATAGGTCACTAAGACACATGCCTTTTGCGAGATGAAACATCAGTTTTTTCATCAGTTGCTAAGCACCTCCTAAGCTGTAGATTAGCAATACCTACAAGTAATGATGGTCACCCTTTATTGGCCTAGCCAACACCTTCTACTGCCACAGATGAATGCCTGTGGATCACAACAGTGACATGATGGTCCACAGTAAGGGAGATCATCACATGCAAGTCACTCGCGGTAGGTCTACAAGTGTGGGCCAGACATGGGAAGGGGATTTCTGCTTCGCTTCTTGTTAGGTGTACAGCAGCAAGGCAGGAGTCTTCCAACTTAACTAACAAGAATTTCATGGAAGCTTGTTTGCCTCAAAAGAACAAAATCATGCATAAATTCATGAAGAAGACATGAATTTAAGATGATTAAGTTATGTCTGGAAACAGAAAACTGCTGCTTCGAATTTAAAAGGAGCTAAAATGTGCTACAGATTTACACAATGATATTGTAAGCTGTAAAAATTAGTACACATTTGCAAAGGTTGTGCAAAACTATTGTATTTACAAAATGGCACAGAAGTGAATTCAACAGTCTATGCACATGCGCACTTCATCCAAGTCTTCAACAGAAGGATCTACGCTACTAACCAGGAAAAACGCCAGCTTCAACTAGGGGTCACTTTCGTAGTGTACTAGGTTCACAAAAGGTTACAGCAGTGTGAGCAAATATTGCCCAAGTCAAATCCTATCGTTAAAGCTGTGAAAGGTTTAAGGCCATTCAAGTTAAAAGGGCAGCGTGAGAAAAACCTTTGAGAACCCAGTTTGATTTGACAGTTTTGCTTTACTCCCTTCTCAAAACATAAATTTGTGGTCTTAACCTTCAGAACAAACGCCCGAAACAAATCTTAAATACAAAACTTAATATAGTATGAAGACCAAAAGGTAAAGGGGAAAAAAAAAAAAAAGCAGAAATTAAAAATGGTAAAACTCAAGTGTCCATTGTTCACACCTGTCCTACCACCACTAGGAAATAGGCATTATGTACATTTGTCTTGATTTCAAGTAAATGACTTACATTGCTATACCAAAACATATCTGTTTATCAGTGCATCGGTTTGAAACTAATCGGAAACTACATAATTTCACACTCAAGACCGCAGCTTGCACTACTATTGCCTGCTAAGCTGCCAGACTGACTATTGGTGTACGGGGAAGAGGAGCAGAGAAAACAGAAGGTTTAGAAAGGAAGAGAGATGTAAATGAGGTGGTGGTCATGCACACGGGCCAGCTCATCAACCAGCCAGCTTGCTGGCCACAAGAGAAGGTTTCCTCTGGGGAAGGTCTTGCGGAGTAGGAATATGATCTCCTGTGACCTCTGTCTTATCTGGAGTAGCAGCAGGAAGTTGCTTGTTCTTGATCTTTGCTTTAGCCATGTTGTAGTCCCCAGAGTCAAAATACTTTTGCTACAAAAAAAATACAAAAAAATACAAAAAAAATTAAAGTCAAAGCGTCATTTAGCATTAAAGCAAGAAAATTTACAAAACCAGCGAGAAGATATAGATTATGTGTTACCCCTTTCTGTAGCCGTTTTCTCAAGAAGTCTGAACCTCCTGGTTTAGGACCCAGATGAGGATACCTTGCTTTTAATTTGGCTTCTTCTGCTTTTTCTGGGCTGATCACCTTATCGTCCATCTCCTTTATAAAAAAAAAAAAAAAAATTATGAGTAAGGCTCCATGCACACGATCGTAATTTTGATACGCAATTATGGATCTGTAACTATGGTTCAAAATACTGATCCATTCACTTCTATGGCCCACGGACATCTTCCCGTATATTTACGGGAAGGTTTCCGGGCCATAGAAGGGACCCGCAAAAAATAGGACAGCCTGCAAATGCAGATGTCTGTCCACAGCCTTCAGACCCCGTAATCATGGACCTGGATTAAGGCCATGTAGCAGGGCGCCGAAAATGACTACAGCGCACTTTTTTTTCCCGCATGTACAGTTGGTTTCAACTGTATTTTTATTGAAAAGTTTTCAAAATACACACAAGACAAAGACGTATCGGAAGGCCATACGATCCATTTGACATTAGAAAATCCAATCAGACATGACCAGACACAAGGAGAGGAGAAGAAAACAAAAAAGATCAGTCAAAGATCTAACTCCGAGATATTGGTAGCCAATGCTTGTCCCACGGATCCCAAACCACTGGAAATCTGTTAAGCGTATTGTCAAGTGATGCTGTCATATGTTCCATAGTGCGAATTTCCCTAATCCTAGTCAGTAAGTCAATGTGAGAGGGAGGGGCAGTCTGTCTCCATTTCCAAGCAATCAGAGTTTTAGCAGCAGTAAGATAGTAATGGAGAAGTCAAGCGGAGGGCTTCTCCAATAACCTAGGAGGGACATTCAAGAGATAATGAAGAGGATCTAGAGGAATATCCTGCTGCAACAACCACCAAATTCCTAACCTCCAGCCAAAAAACTGTTCTACCAGGGAGCAGCTCCAAAAGATATGGAACAAGTCTCCCCTCTGATCTCTACATCGCCAACAAACCGACAAAATACCCGGATTGAAGCTATGCAGGAGGGCAGGGGTATGATACCAAAACAGAAGGATTTTATATTGATTTTCTTTATATGTAGTACAAAAGGGAAGTTGTAGCTGCTTGTGACCAGATGATCTGCCATAATGAGAAAGGGATGGATTTATTCAACAGGGTTTCCCATTTCGACATATATCTATGCATTGGTGGAGGGGAGTTATCCGGGGACAGCAGTATTGTGTAAATAGCGGATATAAGCCCTTTAGTAGTGGTAGTGTGGCGACAAAGTTTATCAAAGCTTGTAGGCTTAGTGACCCGAGTGGATCCGAAGGTCTGCTGCATGTAATGTCGAATTTGAAGATAGTGGAAAAAATTAGAAGGTAAGATGTTGTGATGCCGTTGGAAATATGAAAACAGGTGAAGATCAAGCGTATGAGGATCAACCCCATCAGCCAGGTGGAACACCTCTGCCCCCGTCCACAATCGGACCACTCGGGAAGTAGTACCCCCTGGAATAATAGGGGTATATAGAACCAAGGTCAAAGGCGGCAATCCGACGCCAAGTGAAAGCGTCTTTTGCAGGTATCCCATACCTCCAGCTGAAAGCACATGGGACCCAACAGAGACGAAGAAGGCAAGGCCAGCGGGCCACCCCATAACAAAGAATTAGGATGAACAGGAGCAATTCACAATTTCCCTATTTCAGTCCACTTGTTGTATGCCCGAAGGGACACCCAAGTGCGGCGAAAATGGGACGCCCAATAATACTTCACAACGTCAGGGACAGACAAACCCCCCCCCCCCCTCCGCAGATCAACTAGACAATAAAACAGATTTCGGGATTCTATGTCTGCCAGAGTGCCATATGAACCGGAGGATGGAAGACTGCATTGCCCTCAGCTCCCCCATCGGTACTGCCAATAGAAGATATAGATAGATATAGCGATAGATAGATAGCTAGCTGATTGCTATAGGGAGGGGAAGGTTACAAGTGTAATTCAGAGAGGTTTTATACTACTCTCCATGGTTACAGCTCTATTCATACTCTAATACACTACAGAAGTGACTTCCAACCCTATTACCATTTGGGAACACCTGAAAAAGGTTTACGCTCCAAGGGAACCACATTTGTGCAGATCACATATTTCAATAGGAAATGTAAGTTGTAGATCCCCATTCTTAATTTTTTATTTATTTATTTTTTAAACCAAAAAGCCACATTCAAATTTTATTAGTGAAGTTGAACCATGTTAAAAAGGGATAGAATATCAGGAAGGAAGACAATTAAACCTAGCTTTTACTTCGTATTAATTAAAAATATTTCATTCATAGATCATCTCCTAAATAAATACCAACTAAGAAGCATTATTACCCATAAGATCAGGGGTCTCAAGCACGCGGCCCCGCGGGCCGCATGCAGCCCCTGGGGCTGTCATCTGAGGCCCGCGGGACACAGAGCCACTAGTACAGACTCTGCTCCGAGACTCTGAAATTCCCTGACATCGCTGTCCACATATGAACAGCGATGTCTGGGGCTTCCCCAGAGCCGGAGTCCCGTGCAGAGCGCTAGTATCGGCTCTGCTCCGGGACTCTGGAATTCCCTGACATCGCTGTCCATATATGGACAGTGTCAGGGTCTTCCCCAGAGCGGAGTCCCGAGCAGGGCGCTAGTACAGGCTCTGCTCTGGGAATCTGTGGAATTCCCCAGAGCAGGACAACAGCTGGAGTCCCAGGAAGAGCCTACTAGCGCTCTGCCCGGGACTCCAGCTCTGGGGTTGCCCCTGACATCTCTGTCCATATATGGACAGTGATGTCAGGAGCAGAGCTGGAATCCCAGGCAGAGTGCTAGAAGCGGCTCTGCTCCGGGACTCTAGCTCTGGGCAAGCACCGGACATCACTGCGGCAGCATCCACAGAGGGCACTGCGGCACTATCTAAAAAGGGGCTGCCCAATCTTGACATGTGTGTCTGCCAAACGCTGCCAACTGAGCCACCGGACTGCATTTAGCGACACAAACTGGAAAACTGGATTGTTGAAATAAGCACGTGGAGAAATATCTCAAATTTTAAACCTAGCGGTATTATTATAGTAATGTAGTATTATTATAGTAATCGTGTTATAGTAGTTCAAATAAGTAATTTATTAACAATAATTTTGTGTTGTATCAAATTTAAAAGTAATGCAGCCCATCAACTTCCCATTTTTTCTAAATGCGGCCCACTTACCCTGCCGAGTTTGAGACCCCTGCATAAGATAGTAGTGAACAGTGGCGACCGCTATTCATAAAGTGACTAAATAAAACATTTAGAAAACAGCAGACAGTGTTACCACCCTAACAAGAACGACCCAAATGCCATTAGGCATCTGGCCCATCAGGAAGACTTCAGAGCCGCAAGGAAAGTGTATACGGCAGTGGCTGCAAATGCAGCGATCAAACCGGAAGGGACGTTCTGTTATGGAGATCTTTATACTCGTCTCTAATGCTTTGGCTCAGTGGTTAGCACTATTTCCTTGCAGCGCTGGGGTCCTGGGTTCAAACCCAACCAAGGACAATTGAGATTGGATGTTCTCTGTGGGTTTCCCTCGGGTACTCCGGTTTCCTCCCACACCCCAAAAAAATACCAATAGAGATTTTATATTGTGAGCCCCAATGGGGACAGTATTAAAAAAAAAAAAAAAAAAAAAAAAAAAAAAAGAAAGAGGACCTCTGTACGGCGCTGCGTAATAGGTTGGCGCTATACAAGTAACTGAAATAAATAAATATTGTCCAATGAATGTCTGCAGTACAGAATAGGCAAGTATGACAAAAGGAGTGTGCCGCTGTTTAATCATGACCCGGTTCCTTTATTTTTTTTAAATTAATTTATGTGTTCTTATTTAATAAATTATATTGACTATTTAATGGTGTGTGTGTGTGTGTCAGAGCTGTGTCCTATTTTTGTGCAGCGGAGTATGCATGGGCGCCGCTGATCCTTCATAGCCGCTTATCAGCGGTTTTGAATAATCGGCGGGGAGCACGACCCCCCACAAATCCCCCCAAACATGCAAAATCAAGCGTAATAAAGCATTTTTTTGTCACGTAAAATGCGCAAATAAAAAAAAAAAACAAAAAAAAAACTCAAATACACGCTGTGTGAACCTGTCAACTGAAAAGTCATTCACTTCACTTTCATCATTCTAAGGGTATGCTCACACGCAGGGTTTTCAGATGGTTTACGGGCCGTAAACGTCCCGAAAAACAGCTGTAAAAATCGGAAACAGAATGCCTACAAACATCTCCCCATTCAATGGGAAATACGGCGTTCTGTTCCGACGGGGCGTTTTTTACGCGTCCATTTTCCAAATACGGCACGTAAAAAGACGCCTGCCAAAAAGAAATGCATATCACCTTCTTGGGACATTTTTGGAGCCGTTTTTCATGGACTATAGAAAAACAGCTCCAAAAACAGCCATAAAAAACATGAGTTTGATTAAAAAATGGCTGAAAATCAGGAGCTGTTTTCCCTTTGTGTAGTAAGCGTGTGACTATACCCTTAGCCTTTTGGTGTGTCCTATAGCTTCTGCCAGCTGACATTTGTACAATCACACCCAAAATGGCAGCCGGACACTGTTTAGCAATTTGAAGACACATTTTCCTGGCTTTTAAGGGGGGGGGGTGAGATTCCCTCCCACATTTACAGAAGCTGTGAGTCAGGTTGCTTTGCCTTATTCGCCTTGCTGTGATTCTGGGAAGTGTTCCCTCTGGTGGCCAACATAAGAAAACATGTCAAATTATTATTTCATTTTTAATACTTTCCACCATGTGGAAGAAAAAAAAAATAAATACAGCAAAAAACGTAAAAAATAGAAATAAGTAATTTACTTTAAAAAAAAAAAAAAAAAAAATTTTAATTTGCGACATTCCCTTTAATGGAAGTCAAGAAGCACATAAGAGCCACATGTGGGATATTTCTGAAAACGGCAGAATCTGAATAATAAATATTGGGTTGCGTTTCTTTAACACCTGCTGTGTTTGTGCTGCAAACATCCTAAAAAAAAAAAAAAAACAGAAGCTGAACACCTCCAAACATCTGCCCATTGATTTCAATGGGAAAAACGGCCTTTTGTTCCGACAGTGGTTTTTTACACATCCGTTTGAAAAAACAGCACGTAAAAACACGCCCTGTAAAAAGAAGTGCATGTCATTTCATGAGACGTTTTTCATTGCGCCAATAGAAAAACAGGTCCAAAAACGGCCGCAAAAAAAGCCTAAAAAAAAATGTGGCTTCAAAAACGAGTGAAAATCAGAGGCCATTTTTCATGTGAACATACCCTTAAAAAGTAATCGCATTAAAAAAAAAATACAAAAAAAAATAGAAATTCCTAAATTCCTGTGAAACGTATCAGAAAATGACCTATTGCTTAAATCAAGTTTATGTTAAACAGGTTAAGAATTTTTTTTTATTTTCTATGTCATTATCTATACAAAAACAAAAAAAAAGCAAAAAAAACCTGAAATCTCGCAGTTTTTACTCAGGCTACTGAGCCTCACAATAGAGTAGGGCCATAAACATTCGATTTATGTTGACTAATCCCGTAGATTTTGGCGGAACTGGCCGACCATCTAATGTGTATAGCGGCTTCCCGACTCTTCCTTGACAGCAGATGTCGGAGGAGGGAAGGATCGGGCTGTTAAATTTCAACATGGCTGATCCTTTTGTTCATAAGGTGATAAGCTGTCGTCAGAAGAGTCTGGCAGCAGCGCTTTGCCTTTTGAAAACACATGTCTGCCAATCAGGCAAGATGGCTACCCTCATAATTATGTACAGAGAATAGATCTACATAGGATTCCTTAAGCATCAGTGTGGAATCGTGGTACTGCAGGGGGATACACGTGTCCATCCTCTTTCCCCCCCATCCCCTTCTATCCTTCCCCTTTCTTTATGGTTTATTTAGTGTGTTACATGTTCTATTAATATTGATATTTTTTCCCTCTGTCTTTGGGGTAAAATCTCTAATTCTGTCCCTGTTCCAATGAGGACCCTCTGAAATAATTTATACGACTTGTAGGTTATATTTTATGGAACATAATGATATTAGTGTTCAGAGATGCTATTGCCATGGGACATGTTGAATTTTTGTTCATTTGTCTGTTTGGAAAATAAAAATACATACAATAAAAAAATAAAAAAAACAGATTATGTTTTACGATCTGGCTTCAATCAGGAAAAAATTAAGGGGATAAACTGTTTTAAACAAAGGGTTACGCCTCATTCACACGACAGGGTCCGAGTTTCGGCCGATAAAAATCGGCTGTTTTGCATCCGTCCCGGGCCGTGTTGCCGTTTTTAACGGCCGATTTTGACACGTTTTGCATCAGTTTTTTCCCCTGTCCGTTTTAAAATCGGATGAATTTCATTTAAATTTGTTGCCACACACAGCCCTCTGTAGGTAATGCCACACAGCCCCCTGGACGGAAGCAGCGATCTTACTGTCCGGCCGCGGTTTCCGGTCCACATAAAAATGGCGCCGGATGTCGCTCTGCCGAAGACCTTCCTTTTGGATTGTGTGGGGGCGGCGCATGCGCCGTTCCCACACAGACGGCGTACGCTATAGTGAATGGAACGGCTGCCGTTCGCATTCTCTATGGGGATGTATGTGCCGTATTCCATCTCTGTATGTGTCGTTAATCGACACATACAGAGATGAAAAAAAAAAAAAAAAAGGCAGCCCCCATAGTGAAGTAAAAGAAAGAAAAAAGTACAACACAAAAACACAAATAAAATTTATTTTAATGACATACTAAAAGCAATAACAAAATTATTTTTTTTCGTGACACCTTCCCTTTAAACACCACCAGACCACAGGAAGATCTCCATCACGTAAGACGTTTTACTGCTACCATGACAGGAGATGAGGCTCTAACCTCTAAGCTAGGTTTTGAACCATGCGCGCTCCCAGCTCCAGTAAGTAATTTCGATATGGGTTTATCTTCCCCTATACATATTGTGGGTCTTAATTTCCCTTCTTGTGATATGTTTTATAGGACACTCCCAGAGAGCCATCTTCTAAATGTAAAAAGAAGAATCCGTATGAAAATGTGCAATATGTTGCTAGAAGTCATCTACTAATGAAAAGCCTCTGTCAACATTGCACAGAGAAAATTATTAGTGAAGAACAGCCCTCTTCAAATTGATGAAATTAGAGGTCTTGTAAAGCTGGAAGTTCAGACCTCCTTGCCTTCCTTTTCCCAAACCTTTGTGCCCTCTGTACCATCACCAGCACCTAAAAAGGAGGAATCTGGCTGTAGAACTGGAGTCAGGTGACAGCGACTCATATTCCTTCTATATCAGAAGATTACTTAGGAGAATTGTCAAACCCCCCCCCCCCCCCCTCGGATTGAGGAGGTTAAAAAAAAATATTATTTTCTCGTCTGAATGTACTGACTAATATCTGCTGTTAGATCCACAGTGGACTAGAAGATTCAGGAATCTCGTTCTATACATGACCCAGTGCTTAAGCCTAAAAGACGACTAGTTTTTCCCACCTAAAAGCAGTTATAGAGGAATGGAAACACCCTGAGAAAAGGCTATCCCTGCCTCAAGAAATAAAAAGGACTGATTCCCTCTTGATGAAAAGGATATTAAAAGGTTGGTTAGAGGTGCCCAAAATAGATATACAGGTGGCAAAAGTGGGTAAGAAGACTACTTTACCCTTTGAAGACTCTTCTCAGCTTAACCCCTTCCCGACATTTGACGTACATGTACGTCATGGAAAGCATTGACTTCCCACAAAATGCCGTACATGTACGGCAAATGTTTGGCACCGGCTCAGAAGCTGAGTCGGTGCCATCATCGTCGGATCTCAGCTGTATCTTACAGCTGACATCCGACTGTAACGGCGGGGACCGAAATTAGCTTCGATCCCCGCCATTAACCCCTTAAGTGCAGCGCTCAAACGCGATCGCTGCACTTAAGGTGTTTGCAGCTCATCGGAGCCCCAGCAATGAAATTGCCGGGGTTCCGGTGGCTGCAATGGCAACCGGAGGCCTAATACTGGCCTCCCGGTCTGCCTAGCACCGAAGCCGGTCAAGATCCGCCCGGCGGCGGAGCCTGATCGGCTTCCGTAGCTGCCGGCAAGATGGCGCCGGGTCAGGAGCTGATCCGGCGTCATCAGCGGTGGAAGTCAGCTGTACTAATCGGCTTGCTGTCAGTGAATGACTGACAGATCTAATACATTGCACTACATAGGTAGTGCAATGTATTAGAAAAAAAAAAATCTGACTGTTGGACATTCAAGTGCCCTAGTGGGACTTGAGAAAAAGTGTAAAAAAAGTATAAAAAAAGTGCAAAAAAAAAAAAGTTTGAAAACAATAAAAGTTTCAAGTAATCAAATAAAACACAATCCCCCTTTTACTCTTATCAAGTCCTTTATTATTGAAAAAGAATAATAAACCATACGTATTTGGTATCACCACGACCGGAGGTATCAAAATATTATATTATTTATTGCACGCGGTGAACAGCGTAAAAAAAACCCGTAAAAAACGTTACCAGAGTTTCTGTTTTTTGGTCACTTTGCCCTACAAATATTACAATAAAAAGTGATCAAAAAGTCGCACGTATCCAAAAATGGTACCTATAAAAACTATAGCTCATCCCGCAAAAAACAAGCCCTCATACACGTCCGTCGACAAAAAAATTAAAAAGTTATGGTTCTCACAACTTGGCCACAGAAAAAATACATTCTTTTTACAAAAGTAATTTTATTGTGCAAAAAGTTGTAAAACATGAAAAAGTTCTATAAATTTGGTATCGCCGGAATCGTACCGACCCGCAGAATAAAGGTAACATGTAATTTATAACGCATGGTGAACGCTGTATAAAAAAAACGAAAAAAGCTGTGCCAGAATTGCATTTTTTTGTTTGCCTGGCATCCCAAAAAATAGGATAAAAGGTGATCAAAAAGTTGCATGTACCCCAAAATGGTACCAATAATAACTACAGCTCGTCCCGCAACAAACCAGCCCTCATACCGCTACGTCTATGAGAAATAAAATTAGTTATGGCTCCAATAAGTCAGGAAATAAAATATGCAGTTGTGCCCGAGGGGAACATTTCTTCTGTTTCAAGAGGCGATTTATTAAGTACCTAAAATTAGGGAACCAGGAAGGGGAGAGCCCAAACATATCCGCTGGAAGCGACGGTGCCCGTATTATACCAGGACAACACTTTCCCAGCAAAATTCCCCAAACTACAAAAGTGTGGATCAAAAGGGGGGTAAGAAATGACACCATTTATCAGTGCGACACCGGCCTGTGCAGAAAGGATTGCTTCACAGCGTAACACACATCTATGGATTATTTTTATTTTTTTTTACCACCTGACTATGCCCCTTATATACTCCGCCCCGCTTACATGTACCCCCACATTATAAAACACCAGCAATACTCAAACAAATATAGTACCAAGCAAAATCCGCTCTCCAAAAGCCAAATGGTGCTCCCTCGGCTCTGAACCCTACAGCGTCCCCAAACAGCAGTTTCCTTCCACATATATGGCATCGTCATACCCGGGAGAACCCTTTTAACAATTTTTGGGGTGTGTGTCTCCAGCGTCATAAGCTGGGCACGACATATTTGCCACTGAATGGCATATCTAGGGAAAAATATAAATTTTTAATTTGCACCATGCGCAGCGCAATCCTTTATGGAAAAGACCTGTGGGGTGAAAATGCTCACTACACCCCTTAATTAATGCCTTGAGGGGTGCAGTTCCATAGTGGGGGTCACTTATCAGGGGTTTCTTTTTATTATTTCACATCTGAGCCTCTGCAGTTGTGAACCAATACTTTGTAAATCGCCAAATTAGGCCTCCACTCCGCATGGTACTCTTCACTTCTGAGCCCTGTCATATGTCCAGACAAAAGATTAGGGTCACATGTAGGGTGTTTCTAAAACCGGGAAACACCGCATAATAATTCGAGAGCTGTCTTGTTATGGTGGCACAAGCCGGGCACCACATATTGGCATATCTATGGAAAAAAATCCCATTTTCACTCTGCAACATCGAGTGAACACTAATTTCTACAAAACACCTGCAGGGTTAAAATGCTTACTACACCCCTTGGTAAATGCATTGAGGGGTGTAGTTTCCAAAATGGGGTCACTTCTGGGGGGTTTCCACTGTTTTGGGCCCACAGGTGCCCAGAAACCAATCCAGCAACATCTGCACTCCAAATGGCGGTCCTTCCCTTCTGAGCCCTGCCGTTTGCCCAAACAGCAGTTTATGACCACATATGGGGTATTGCCGTACTCGGGAGAAATAGCTTTACAAATGTTGGGTTCTTTTTTTCCTTTATTTGTTGAGAAAATGAAAAAATTTGCGCTAAAGCTACGTCTTATTGAAGAAAAAGGACTGTTTTTATTTTCACTGCCTAATTCTAAAAAATTCTATGAAACATCTGTGGGGTTCAAAATGCTCACTACACCCCTAGATGAATTCCTCAAGAGGTGTAGTTTCCTAAATAGAGTCCCTTTTTGGGCGTTTTCATTGTTTTGTCCCCTCAGGGGCTTTGCAAATGTGACCTGGTCTCCGCAAATCATTCCTGCTAAATGTGATCTCAAAAAGCCAAATAGTGCTCTCTCTCTTCTAAGCCCTGCCGTGTGTCCAAACAGCCGTTTATTACCACATGTGGGGTATTGTTTTACTCGGGAGAAATTGCTTTACAAATTTTGTGGTGCTTTTTCTCCTGCAGTCCTTCTGGAAATGAGAAAAAATTAGCTAAACCTAGATTTTTTTTGAAAAAATGTAGATTATTTTCAGGGCCTACTTCCGATAATTTCTGCAAAAAAACTGTGGGGTCAAATCGCTCACTATACCCCTAGATAATTTCCTCAATGGGTGTAGTCTCCAAAATGGGGTCACTTGTGGGGGGTTTCCACTGTTTTCTCCCCTCAGGGGCTTTGTAAATGTGATATGGCCTCCGCAAACCATTCCTGCTAAATGTGAACTCCAAAAGCCAAATAGCGCTCTTTTCCTTCTCAGCCACGCCGTGTCTCCAAACAACCGTTTATTACCACATGTGGGGTATTGTTTTACTCGGGAGAAATTTACAAATTTTATGGTGCTTTTTCTCCTTTAGTCCTTGTGGAAATGAGAAAAAAAAATAAAAAATAAATAAAAATAAATCGCTAAACCTACATTTTCTTTGAAGAAATGTTGATTTTAATTTTCACGTCCTACTTCCAATAATTTCTGTAAAAAACTTGTGCGGTCAAAATGCTCACTACACCCCTAGATAATTTCCTTGAGGTGTCTAGTTTCCCAGATGGGGTCACTTTTTGGGGATTTTTACTGTTTTGTCACTGCAAGAGCCCTTCAAACCTGACATGGTGCCTAAAATACATTCTAACAAAAATAAGGCCCCAAAATACACTAGGTGCTCCTTTGCTTCTGAGGCCGGTGCTTCATTCCAGTAGCACGCTACGGCCACATGTGGGATATTTCCTAAAACTGCAGAAACTGGGCAACAAATATTGAGTTGCATTTCTCTGGTAAAACCTTCTGTGTTATAAAAAAAAAATTGTATTAAAAATTTATTTCTGCAGAAAAATATGACATTTGTAAATTTCACCTCTACTTTGCTTTAATTCCTGTGAAATGTGTAAAGGGTTAAGACATTTTCTAAATGCTGTTTTGAATACTTTGAGGGGTGAAGTTTTTAAAATGGGGTGACTTTTTGGGGGTTTCTAATATATAAGGCCCTCAAAGCCACTTCACAACTGAACTGTTCTAAAGTTCTAAGCCTTGTGAGGTCATAGAAAAATAAAAGGATGTTCAAAAAACGATGCCAATCTAAAGTAGACATATGGGTGATGTTAATTAGCAACAATTTTGTGTGGTATAACTGCCTGTCTTACAAGCAGACACATTTAAATTGAGAAAAATGCTAATTTTTGCAATTTTTCGCTAATTTTTGGTGTTTTTCACAATTAAATACTGAACATATCGAGCAAATTTTGCCAGTGACATAAAGTCCAATGTGTCACGAGAAAACAGTCTCAGAATCGCTTGGATAGGTGAAAGCATTCCGGAGTTATTACCACATAAAGTGACACATGTCAGATTTGAAAAATGAGGCTCTGTCAGGAAGGTCAAAAGTGGCTAAAGAGGGAAGGGGTTAAAGATCCCCTAGATAGGAAAGCTGACAATTTGTTGAAAGACCTGGAAAGCCTCAGCAGCCCTTCAACAAATTAACATTGGTGCCCATGTGTAGCAAGAGCGATGGCTCAACCAAATAGAAGACCATTTAAAAGAAGGTACCCCTAGTAGGGATGTCACGATACCAGAATTTGGACTTCGATATCGATACTTTGTGTAGTATTTGCGATTTCAATACCAAATTCGATACTTTGTCAACAGTAATAATAAATAAAAAAAAGTTCTTCCATTTCCTGATGTGAGGCGCGAGCTGTGATGATGAATTTAACCTCCATGTGCCTCACATTAATAGTAATTAACCCCATCATGTTTCTCAGTCATAATGGGTTAATATGTAAGGTACATGATGGGGTTAATTACTATTAATGTGAGGAACATGGAGGTTAAATTCATCGCAGCTCGTGCCTCACAATAAGGGCTTATTCAGACGAACGTGATATACGTCTGTGCAACGCGCGTGATTTTCACCAGCCTCGCACAGACCTATGTTCGTCAATGGGGCCGTGTCCGGTGAGTAAAACGCACGACATGTCCTATATTTGTGCGTTTCTCGCGCCCATTGAAGTCAATGGGTGCGTGAAAATAGCGCACAGCACACGAAAGCACTTCCGTGTGACACGCGTGATTCGCGCAACAGCTGTAAAAACTATGAATGAAAACAGAAAAACACCACGTGCTTTTCTGTTTACAAACAGTGTCATAATGATGGCGGGTGTGCGAAAATCACGCAGCCGCGCATCATACGGGGCTGACACACGGAGCCGTTATCTACCTTTTGCGCTCGTGTAAATCCGGCCTAAGTGATAGAAAGCAGTTTTTATTTTATTTTTTTTACATCTCAAATGATGCAAAATATTGTTGTGCAGGTTATTACGGCCGCGCCAATTCTGAATGTGTATGCTTTATGTATTGAGACTTATTTTAATGTTTATTGTAAAAAAAAAGGTGTATGTGTATTTTTTTTTTTATTTAACATTACTTTGTTTTTACTTTATTTTTTTAACTTTAATGTACTGGCATATATCTATATTACAGTACATTAGCCTGTGTACGGATAGTACACAGGCAGTTGTTAGGACATACCTAAGTATACCCTAACTGGAAATATGGTAAGACAGCCCTGGGGTCCTTCAATGGACCCTGGGCTGTCGGCCCATATATTGTATCTCCCTCAATCCAAGGGGCATCCCCCATCTCATTTTCCCCTGAATGCTGCAGTCCGCTGTGATCGCAGCATTCACGGGAATAGAGGCGGAGAGGAGAGGTTTCTCTGATCTCCACCGTTATAGAGCGGGGCTGCGGCTGTGTAATACAGTCATTGCCCCTCTCCTGACAGGAAGTGCGTGCGCGGTCAACATGAGGAGATGCGGCTGGCAGCGTTTCAGGCACTGAAGACAGAAAATGGGGGTGTTTTGTAGTGCGCCCGCCATGTTCTGTCTTCAGTGCCGCCGCATTAGTGCAGTGCCGGGCGCATCGCATCATCCTGACGGCGTGCACTTGTTATCAGGACTCAGGAGCGGGGCAATGGCTGTATTACACATGTATTACACAGACGCGGCCCCGCTCTCATACATTCATGACTTACAACACTGAGCTGTGCGGCCGCACATCTAAGTATCGAAATACATGAAATAACGGTATCGAACAGTTTGGGGATGCAGAGTGTCGAAACAGTATTGAAGTTTCGATGCATCGTGCATCCATAACCCCTAGAGAGGATATCATAGCCTCACTACCACTCCTACAGAAAGCTACCAGATTCTTGGCATTCTATCCAATACCACCAGACGTTCTCTGTGGCTTAAGATGTAGACTGGGGATCCGCTTAGAGCAAAAAATATGTGCTTTACCTTTCCAGGGAGAATATGTCTTTTGTCCTGTTTTGGACACTATATTAGAAAAGGCTGCTAAGAAGACCTTGCCAGAGCCAAAAATATAAGGCAAAAAATACTAATTTGTGTCCCTTTCGTCAGGACTATAGAGGGAAGGGAAAGACAGGACGCTGGAGTTATGCAAAAGGGGCTAGAGGAACAAATATTTTCTTCAATCAAAATAGACAATGAAGCCAAGAGAGTGGGGGGCAGGCTGTCAGGATTTCTTCCACAGTGGAAACAGATCACGACAAACTAATGAATCCTGAACATTATTTCAGTGGGTTACAGGATCGGGTTTTCAGCCTATCCCCCAAAAAATTATTGATCGCTTCACTCCCCTCCAGCCCTTTGCAACAAGCCCTAATAAAGGGAATCCTTAAATTACAAGAGATGGATGTAGTTTCTACAGTTCCAATAAAGGAAATAGGGGACATTCGCTATTCTCTACTATTCCTACTAAAAATAAAACATTGGGGATTATCGAATTATAATACATATATAGTATATCCCTTTCAATACACTTCTCTCCACAACGCCCACTTGGTCAAAAAGTAAAAACACGCCCAGTTGGGCATTAAGAAATTCATTAGCATAAAGCTAAAATAGGTCATAACCGTCAAAATTAATAGTTTTTCTAACTAAAAAAGCACTGCTGTAATCTATGTTACAGCGCCGATCACATTATGTAGTAGATAGGCCACTTATAATCTAGTGACAGGGCCTCTTTAAAAGGTCTAACATACTCTCCCTTTGAACCCATAGCAGATATCGGAATTAAAAATCTGTCCTGGAAAGCAGCCTTTCTGGTCGCTATTACCACAGCTAAAAGGGTAGGGGAGATTCAGGCTCTCAACGCGTCAACCATATCTTCAGATTTTAGAGGATAGAATCATCCTACATTTTACCTAAAGTAGTCTCCCATTTTCATATGTCACACGATATTATACTCCCCTCTTTTCCCCAAGAACAAAGAGGAAGAGAGTTTCCATACACTAGATGTTAGGAGAACCATACTTACCTACAAAAGCCTGGAGGATAGATCACAATTTATTTATCCAGCCTTTTAGAGCAAATAAGGAGAAGGCAGACTCAAAAAGGACGCCTTCCAATTGGATAAAGAAAGCCATCTGTGAGGCTTACCTAAATCAGAACGTATCCCCTCCAGATAAATGAAAAGCTGATTTAACTAGAGCCATGTCTTGGGCTGAAAAGTAAAGCCACAATAGAACAGATTTGTAAAGCGTCCACTTGGTCCTCTAGCCATACATTCGTGAGACATAGATTAGATCTTTCCTTTGGTAGGAAAGTCCTGAAACGGTAATCCCTCCATAGTAGTATTTATTTGATACTCTCTGACGTGCTGTCATGGAGGGTGTATTTGAGAAAATAGAATTAGCACTTACCAGTGATTTGGTTTCTATTAAAACCCTCCATGACAGCACCGTTATTACCCTCCCAATATGTGGATGACCTTCAATAGGTTTATGGAGTAATAGATATGTTGGATACTATGCCATTAGGTTATTAGAAATACACTGAGGTGGGGAGGGGCTATTTAACCTTTTGTGTGTTCCTGTCCCTGTTAGGGGTGGAGATTCAACCTCCGATGTGCGGTCATGGAGGGTTTAATAGAAACCAAATTACCTGGTAAGTACTAATTCTATTTTTATAGTAAGGGCGATTACAGATGCAGCGATACCAATTATGTATCGTTTTTTAATTTTATTTTTCCTCATTATAAAACATTTTGTTAGGCCCCATGCACACGACCGTGCCACGGGCAGCCGGCCGTTTTTCCGGGCTGTGCTCCCATTATAAATTATAGTAGCACGGCCCGTAAAATAAAAAAATAGAACATGTTCTATCTTTTTCTAACGGTACGGGCACCTTCCCTTAAGAAAACGGGAAGGTACTCGTGGCCAATAGAAGTCTATGAGCCCGTTATTTCGGGTCATAATTACGACCCGTAATAACGGGAGTTTTTACGGTCGTGTGCATGAGGCCTTAGTGGAAGAAAAAACAGGATCATCAGATGTGCAAAAAAAATTATTTTTTTCTTCAACATTTACTTTCATATTTTAAAGAACGTTAAACATAACTATTATTGATTTATTTATTTATTTGCACAAAACACGCCTGGTCAGGAAAGGGGAAAGCTTCTGCTCAGGAAGCGGTTAAAGGTGTTTTGTGGGTACCGAAAAGTATTAGCAGTGTACTCACTGGAGTATGGGAGTACAATTGCTAATACACATTCTGGTCCCCCGTCACTCTAATTATGAGATTTTAATTGATTTTTATAGCGCTGGCGGGGGACCGGAAGTCTAGTGGCAGTGTCTTCATGACGACACAACTCTTCGTCATGTGACTGGCCCCGCTGTACTCTATATGATCGCTTTACTACTGCTATAGCGATTACATTATAGGATAGGCCATCAATTTATGATCGGTGGGGGTCCGACTACTAGCACCCCCGATGATCAGGTGATTTAAAGGGGCCACATTGCTGGTACGAGCGCTGCTTCCCTTCATTCTTTACCTACTGGTTCTGTGAATAGCCAACAGACTTGTAGGTTCACAGTGTTACGGCCTTCTTCCATTCAAGTGAATAGGATGCCGTAATATTATACCGCCACTACAAGTGTTTTGGCGAATCACAGTACCAGCTGGGGTGCAGCACCAACAAAAGAACGGATCTGCGGGGTGCCGATAGTCAAGTACTCACAGATCAGATAACGATGACCTATCCTGTGAATAGGACATCAGTTTCTTACGACTGCACAATCTCTTTAAAGAGGCTCTGTCACCAGATTTTGCAACCCCTATCTGCTATTGCAGCAGATAGGCGCTGCAATGGAGATTACAGTAACGTTTTTATTTTTAAAAAACGAGCATTTTTGGCCAAGTTATGACCATTTTTGTATTTATGCAAATGAGGCTTGCAAAAGTACAACTGGGCGTGTTTAAAGTAAAAGTCCAAGTGGGCGTGTATTATGTGCGTACATCTGTGCGTGTTTACTTCTTTTACTAGCTGGGCGTTCTGACGAGAAGTATCATCCACTTCTCTTCAAAACGCCCAGCTTCTGGCAGTGCAGACATAGCCGTGTTCTCGAGAGATCACGCTGTGACGTCACTCACAGGTCCTGCATCGTGTCAGACGAGCGAGGACACATCGGCCCAGAGGCTACAGATGATTCTGCAGCAGCATCGGCGTTTGCAGGTAAGTCGATGTAGCTACTTACCTGCAAATGCTGATGCTGCTGCAGAATCAACTGTAGCCTCTGCTGCCGATGTGGCCGACACGATGCAGGACCTGTGAGTGACGTCACAGTGCTGCACTGCCAGAAGCTGGGCGTTCTGAAGAGAAGTGGATGATACTTCTCGTCAGAACGCCCAGCTAGTAAAAGTAGTAAACACGCCCCGATGTAACACACATAATACACGCCCAGTTGTACTTTTGCAAGCCTCATTTGCATAAATACAAAAATGGTCATAACTTGGCCAAAAATGCTCGTTTTTTAAAAATAAAAACGTTACTGTAATCTACATTGCAGCGCCGATCTGCTGCAATAGCAGATAGGGGTTGCAAAATCTGGTGACAGAGCCTCTTTAAGTTCCCATGGGACTTGCATCCACCAGAATATATACACGTCCAAGTAGATATACAGGGCTGCTTTGTTTAGAATTGACCATTCTCTACGACGTCCATATACCCCAATATAATATATGGATATTGGCGGTCTTGCTTAAAAAAAACCTTATTAAAAAGAGGACCCGTCACCTCTCCCGACATGTGTTTAAGTAAATACATGAATTCCCAATATTATAACAATTCTTCTTAAAATGCCTCTGTTATTCCTCCTTGAAATGTATGAATAAATCCACACAAAAGGGAGTATTTATTAGGGGGGGGGGGGGCACTGTCCAATCAGTGCTGGTAGTGTCAGAATATGTAAGGGGGGGGGGGGCGACGACACCCTAGTGACAAATCGATTGGTAACACCTAGCTGTCCATTTTTATTTCTTTTTTAGATTTCCATGAGCTATAACAGGAATGGGAAGAGGTCTATGAAAATGTGCTCTTGCATTGTTATTTCATTGGGAACACACGTATTTACAAAAACAGATATTTCTGGAGAGGTGACAGGTCGTCAATCTGTCAACCGGTTACTGTATCCACTGAAAAGGGCCCCAAACTCCCGAGAGGCAGCAAGGAGGTCATGCCTGTAACTCCTTGCAGCATATGAGTTCCGTGGCCAGGACCACATGAAGCCTAGAAGGCAACATAATTGGTATACGACACCCACTTCAAACAGAAGTATTCAGATGCTGTCTCACATACATATGTTCCTGGAGGTGTCAAATAAAGTGATCAAGGGGCAGGCACTTTTTAAGCAGTACTAGGAGTATGGGGGATTAAGGGAAATGTCTGTTAACAGGGAACAATAGCTTACAGCAGGGGTCTCAAGCACGCGGCCCTGGGGCTGTCATCTGCGGCCCGCGGGACACAGAGCCGCTAGTATCGGCTCCGAGACTCTGGAATTCCCCGACATCGCTGTCCACATATGAACAGCGATGTCTGGGGCTTCCCCAGAGCCCCGTGCAGAGCGCTAGTACAGGCTCTGCTCCGGGACTCTGTGGAATTCCCTGACATCGCTGCCCATATATGGACAGTGTGTCAGTGTCTTCCCCAGAGAAGAGTCCCGGGCAGAGCGCTAGTATCGGCTCTGCTCCGGGACTCAGTGGAATTCCCTGACATCGCTGCCCATATATGGACAGTGCGTCAGTGTCTTCCCCAGAGAGGAGTCCCGGGCAGAGCGCTAGTATCGGCTCTGCTCCGGGACTCTGTGGAATTTCCGGACATCGCTGCCCATATATGGACAGTGTGTCAGTGTCTTCCCCAGAGCGGAGTCCCGGGCAGAGCGCTAGTATAGACTCTGCTCCGGGACTCTGTGGAATTCCCTGACATCGCTGCCCATATATGGACAGTGTGTCAGGGTCTTCCCCAGAGCGGAGTCCCGGGCAGAGCGCTAGTATCGGCTCTGCTCCGGTACTCCGCTCTGGGGAAGACCCTGACATCGCTGTCCATATATCGACAGTGTGTCAGGGTCTTCCCTAGAGCGGAGTCCCGGGCAGAGTGTTAGTATAGGCTCTGCTCTGGGGAAGCCTCTGACATCGCTGTCCATACATCGACAATGATGTCAGGGGCTTCCCCAGAGCAGGAGTCCCAGTGATGTCAGGAGCACAGCTGGAGTCCCAGGAAGAGCCTACTAGCGCTCTGCTCGGAACTCCAGCTCTGGGGTTGCCCCTGACATCTGTCCATATATGGACAGTGATGTCAGAAGCAGAGCTGGAATCCCAGGCTGCACTCACAACTCTACTATTATATCATGTACTTTACTCCAGTCACATCCAGAGCTGCACTCACAACTCTACTGTAACATCATGTACTATACTCCAGAGACATCCACAGCTACACTCACAACTCTGCTGCAAGATCAGTAGATGCAAACATCTGGTCTTACACTCCAAACAACTCCAGAGCTGCAGTCACAACTCTACTGTAGTTCGAGTGCTAGAAGCGGTTCTGCTCCGGGACTCCATCTCTGGGCAAGACCCTGACATCAATGTGGTAGCATCTGCGGAGGGCACTGTGGCCTTATCTAGGGGTGTGTTGCATTATCCGAGGGCACTGCGGCAGCATCCAAAAAGGGGCTTCTCAATATTGACATGTGTGTCTGCCAAACGCTGCTAACTGACCCGCCGGACTGCATTTAGCGACACTTAAACTGGAAAGCTGGATTGTTGAAATAAGCACGTGGAGAAATATCTAAAATTTTAAATCTAGCATTATTATAGTAATGTAGTATTAGTATTCTAGTAATATAGTGTTATAGTAGATCAAATAACTAATTGATTAACAATAATTTTGTATTGTATCAAATTTGAAAGTAATGCGGCCCGTCAACTTCACATTTTATCTATATGTGGCCCACTTACCCGGCCGAGTTTGAGACCCCTGGCTTACAGCATAGTGTCCAGCACACAGCAGCCACCTATTGAATGCAATCTGTTTTGGGAGACGAGGCAAGTAATTGGAGAGCCCTGAGTTACATGACGCTTGTCAGTACAGTATAGATAAATGACAGCCTCCCAAAACCAAATGAGATCATGAGAAAATAAAAAAAGTTGCTGAGCCAAGTGCTAGGAAAACTCCATGATATGGTACGTGTTCATATTGTGAACATACAAGTAGGGTGAGACTGCAAGAATATCGGCAGGGATAACATGTAGCCTCTTGAACATTGAAGATTAGGTGGGGCTGCAGCGCGGATTATACTGGGATCATCCAGTGTTGCAGCAGCCAGGAAGTCACATTGAGACCATTGGGAATAGGCCTCTCCACTGGCTGCAGCACAAGTACCACACCACTAGAGGGAGCCTTCTACCATGAGCACATATAGAAACCCTAAACGTACCGGTCATCCACGTCTATTATACAGGCTTCCACTCATTATCAATGGAGGATGCACATGTCACACTGCAGCCATGCGTGGCCTCGGTACAAGTAGCAGGAGCGGATGGTAGACCCTGCGGACAGGAGCGGCCTGTACCTGTCACAAACAGTGCGGACTCACAGAAGTGCCGGCACAGACCCTGGAGGTGCCGGGGCTCCAGTTAACATGGGTTTGGAGCCCACTATATATGACTCATCCTTCCGCGCCTCCTCGGGCGTGCATCTCACTGAGACTCTGGTACCATGCACAACACTTACCTTTTGTTCGTCAAAGTTTTCCTCCTGTGCTTTGGTCTCCTGGTTATCCGCGGACATGTCGTTGTAGATACGGCGGCCTCAGAGCACCGTCTGACACCGAGCTACCTCCTAACTCCTCCTACTCAAAGATGGCCGCTACACTAAATGCGTCACTCTCGAGTGTCAGCGACGTAAGGACGAACAGGGAATCCTCTTCAAGCGTGCTCCGTGCCACACGGCGAGATATCGCCGACTGCAAAGCATTATGGGGAGTGTAGTTTTTTTTAAATCCCGCTTTGAAAACGAGCTGTGTGGGAGCATTGTCCTTTGTGAAACGCGCTCTGAAGGAGCGTTAGGGTATGTTCACACGGCCTATTTACGGACGTAAGTCGGGCGTTTTTGCCCCGAATTACGTCTGAAAATAGCGCCTCAATAGCGCTGACAAACATCTGCCCATTGAAAGCAATGGGCAGACGTTTGTCTGTTCACACGAGGCGTATATTACGCGCCGCTGTCAAATGACGGCGCGTAAATAGACGCCCGCGTAGAAGAAGTGACCTGTCACTTCTTTGGCCGTAATTGGAGCCGCTATTCATTGACTCCAATGAATAGCAGCGCTAATTACGGCCGTAATGGACGCGGCGTTCAAGCGCCTGCACATGCCGGTACGGCTGAAATTACGGGGATGTTTTCAGGCTGAAACATCCCCGTAAATTCAGCCGTTACGGACCCCCGCCGTGTGAACATACCCTTAAGGGTATGTTCACACGGCGGGGGTCCGTAACGGCTGAAATTACGGGGATGTTTCAGCCTGAAAACATCCCCGTAATTTCAGCCGTACCGGCATGTGCAGGCGCTTGAACGCCGCGTCAATTACGGCCGTAATTAGCGCTGCTATTCATTGGAGTCAATGAATAACGGCTCCAATTACGGCCAAAGAAGTGACAGGTCACTTCTTTGACGCGGGCGTCTATTTACGCGCCGTCTTTTGACAGCGGCGCGTAAATATACGCCTCGTGTGAACAGACAAACGTCTGCCCATTGTTTTCAATGGGCAGATGTTTGTCAGCGCTATTGAGGCGCTATTTTCGGGCGTAATTCGGGGCAAAAACGCCCGATTTACGTCCGTAAATAGGCCGTGTGAACATACCCTAAGGGTATGTGCACACACACTAATTACGTCCGTAATATACGGACGTATTTCGGCAGCAAGTTCCGGACCGAACTCAGTGCAGGGAGCCGGGCTCCTAGCATCATAGTTATGTACAATGCTAGGAGTCCCTGCCTCGCTGCAGGACAACTGTCCCGTACTGAAAACATGATTACAGAACGGGACAGTTGTCCTGCAGAGAGGCAGGGACTCCTAGCATCGTACATAACTATGATGCTAGGAGCCCGGCTCCCTGCACTGAGTTCGGTCCGGAACTTGGGGCCGAAATACGTCCGTATATTACGGACGTAATTAGTGTGTGTGCACATACCCTAAAGTACGAATAGCTACACATGTGTTACTGAAGCGTCTCAAAATGTGTCACTCATTGTAGTCACATAAACATTTTTTAAAATGTAATTTAATTTAAAGAACTGTTAGGTCATCCTCGTGTCCCCCCATCCAGAAATAACTTATTATACAACACAACAATCAATTACATTTATCAGCACAGCAAATGTGGATATGATAGAATACAGTTATATTAAACGATTCTGCAAAGATCTGATTTTTTTCAGTCGATTTGACCAAATGGAGATTTTTCAAAACTGGAGTAAATAAAAAGATGAGATTTGATACGTTGCTCCACTTTTACTTTGCACTTGTCTTGACAATTATTCCCCAGTCATTTATTATATAGGATGCAAACAATTCCCTCACAACGCTGACCACAGTGTCACAATTGGTGCCCATTCATTTCTCTCCTACTGACCTGAAGCACATGGTACAAACGGGCCTATCTGACAGCAGCACCTGAGGGGTAACTCGAAACTCCTGGGCCGCAAAGCAGAACCTAAAAGATGGCCCTCATCTACCACATGCTATTTATAATAACGATGTCTTCCTATTTGGCAGAGGGGAACCCTCAGGCACCGAGTGTGACTGCTACCTCTGTACCCCTTAAAGAGGCTCTGTCACCAGATTTTGCAACCCCTATCTCCTATTGCAGCAGATAGGCGCTGCAATGGAGATAAGAGTAACGTTTTTTTTTTTTTTTAAACGAGCATTTTTGGCCAAGTTATGACCATTTTTATATTTATGTAAATGAGGCTTTCTAAAGTCCAAGTGGGCGTGTTTAAAGTAAAAGTACAACTGGGCGTGTATTGTGTGTGTACATCGGGGCGTTTTTACTTCTTTTACTAGCTGGGCGTTGTGTATAGAAGTATCAGCCACTTCTCTTCAGAACGCCCAGCTTCTGGCAGTGCAGACACACAGCGTGTTCTCGAGAGATCACGCTGTGACGTCACTCACTTCCTGCCCCAGGACCTGCATCGTGTCGGCCACATCGGCACCAGAGGCTACATTTGATTCTGCAGCAGCATCGGCGTTTGCAGGTAAGTAGCTACATCGACTTACCTGCAAACGCTGATGCTGCTGCAGAATCAACTGTAGCCTCTGGTGCCGATGTGTCCTCGCTCGTCTGACACGATGCAGGACCTGGGGCAGGAAGTGAGTGACGTCACAGCGTGATCTCTCGAGAACACGCTGTGTCTGCACTGCCAGAAGCTGGGCGTTCTGAAGAGAAGTGGATGATACTGATTCGTCAGCATCATACACTTCTATACACAACGCCCAGCTAGTAAAAGTAGTAAAAACGCCCCGATGTACGCACATAATACACGCCCAGTTGTACTTTTACTTTAAACACGCCCAGTTGTACTTTTACTTTAAACACGCCCAGTTGTACTTTAGCAAGCCTCATTTACATAAATATAAAAATGGTCATAACTTGGCCAAAAATGCTCGTTTAAAAAAAACAAACAAACAATACTCTTATCTACATTGCAGCGCCGATCTGCTGCAACAGGAGATAGGGGTTGCAAAATCTGGTGACAGAGCCTCTTTAAGGTTATATTCAGACATAGCAGTCATGTTGAGTTGTTTTATTTTTTTTGCTACGACTACCCAAAAAACGCAGTAGAATGCACTGGTTTTGTTGTGATTTTGTGGTAGTCGCGGCAATAAACCATGACATGACCGCTACGTCTGAATATACCCTAAGCCTGGAGCTACACAGGCTTTTTGTAGGAAGACTTCTTCCTGTAATCAAACCTTAACAAGTGATCTCCAGGCGATTTCCCAGCAATTTCATGTTAATCTATGGAAGAAAAAAGTAGCTACTACTTTTTCAAAATTACTCTAAAATTCTATCATGTAGCTATTAAAAATATTACTGTAACTCATTACTAGTCGGTCTTCCATTCACCAAACTCTCCCCTCGCCAATCTATCCTCAATGCAGCAGCCAGGCTCATCTTTCTGACCAACCGCTACACCAACGCCTTTACCCTGTGCCAGTCACTGCACTGGTTGCCCATACTCTTCAAACTTATTACTCTCACCCACAAAGCTCTCCACAGTGCTGCACCTCCTTACATCTCCTCCCTCATCTCTGTCTACCACCCTACTCGGGCTCTACGTTCTGCCAACAATATTAGATTAAAATCCGCTATAATCCGAACCTCCCACTCCCATCTCCAAGATTTTTCTCATGCTGCACACGTCCTCTGGAATGCGCTACCCCAGACAATCAGATTAATTCCCAATATCCACAGTTTAAACGTGCCCTGAAAACACATCTTTTTAGACAGGTCTATAACATTCCCTAATCTGACTCCTTTCCTTGGCCCCATTAGTCATCAGAATAAGATTCCCTCACACTCCTTGCACCGTAGTGCATTTCATGTCCATCATACACAGATACTGGCTAGTGACCGGCTCATGCAGCTTTATGTGTACCACCGCATGTGTATAAAAATGGCCAGACCATTGTACAGAACAAACACTATTACACTTTGTGTCTCCCTTATGTCGTCATAGATTGTAAGCTCTTGCGAGCAGGGTCCTCAATCCTCCTGTCTGAATTGTAAATTAGCTTTGTCACTATGTAATGTCTGATATTGTTTGTTTCATGTTCCCTCAAAATTGTAAAGTGCTGCGTAATAAGTTGGCGCTATATAAAGATTATTATTATTATTAACCCCTTGCGTACCTTCTCCGCAATAGTACGTCGCAGGCCGCCCATTGCAGCGTACCTTCGCCGTACTATTGCGGAGAAGGCAGAGGCGTAGCTAGGTTCTCCAGCACCCGGGGCAAAGATTCAGTATGGCGACCCCCCTCAACCTCTTTCCCGACATCTCCTTCCCCCTCGCCGTGTTTGTTTTCTCCACCAATCGACGTGTCATTTCTTTTTATGTAACGCGAGCATAAAAACATTTGTAAATTTTACAAGCAGTATGGTTCTATACACAACACCAGAACCAAGCTCGGTACATATATATAGCAACAGCACAAATACAGCTCAATTTAGTGCAACCCCTGCTGTATAGGTTTGTACGGCGTAAAACTACAGCTCCCAGCATGGCCCGAACAATGGTAAGGATATGCTGGGAGATGTATTTTCACAAAAAATAAATCATATTATAATCACACCACCCATCATCTCACTGCAGATCGTACAGTGACTACATTACTGATTAGAGGCAGAATAAACATTTACATTGAGTGACTCACCGGTGACGTCTCAGATTCTAGTTATTTTTCTCCATCCGGTCCAGACCTCTATGATGACTTCTCCCGGTCACAGACCATTTCTGCAGTTTGCCGCTCACATGTCTTCAGCTTCTCACTTTACCAACATTTCTGCACCTATAAATAAATATAAAGTTATCATTATACCACACACTACACCCCTAAATATAATAGCGCCATACACTGCACCTCTAATTATAATAGCACCATACACTGTGTCCCACACACACTGTGCCCCCTGTAGATAGTGCCTGCCATAGAGCCCCCTGTAGATAGTGCCCCCATATAGCGCACCCCTGTATATAGTGTCCCACAAATAACTCCCCCTATAGTGCTCTACAGATAGCCCACCTCTGTATATAGTGCTCTACAGATAGCCCCCCCTGTAGATATAGCCTACCCCTGTATATAGTGCTCCACATATAGTCCACCCCTGTATATAGTGCTCCACAGATAGCCCAACCATGTATGTAGCACCCCTGTAGATATAGCCCACCCCTGTATATAGTGCTCCACATATAGTCCACCCCTGTATATAGTGTTTCACAGATAGCCCACCCCTGTATATAGCCCCCTTGTACATATAGTCCACCCCTGTATATAGTGCTCCACTAGATTATACAGGGGTGGACTATCTGTGGAGAACTATATACAGGGGTGGACTATATGTACAAGGGGGCTATATACAGGGGTGGGCTTTCTGTGGAGCACTATACGGGGAGCTATTTGTGGGATACTATATACAGGGGTGGGCTATATCTACAGGGGGACTATATACAGGGGTGGGCTATATCTACAGGGGGACCATATTTACAGGGATGGGCTATATACAGGGCTGGGCTACATACAGGGCTTGGCTATATACAGGGCTTGGCTATATCTACAGGGGGGCTATATCTACAGGGGTGGGCTATATACAGGGCTGGGCTATATACAGGGCTGGGCTATATACAGGGGGACTATATCTACAGGGGGGGCTATCTATGGAGCACCATATACAGGGGTGGGCTATATCTACAGGGGGCTATATACTATATAGCCTCCCCTGTAGCTATAGCCCACCCCTGTATATGGTGCTCCATAGATAGCCCACCCCAGTATATAGCCCCCCCTGTAGATATAGCCCCCCTGTAGATATAGTCCCCCTGTAGATATAGTCCCCCTGTATATAGCCCACCCCCTGTAGATATAGTCCCCCTGTAGATAGACACCCCCCCGTAGATAAAGCCCCCCTTGTGTAGACAAAGTCCCCCCCCCCCCCCCCCCGCAGATACAGCCACACTTTTATTACAATTAAAAAAATAAAAAAAACGATTCAAACTCACCTTATTCCCGCTCACACGCCGTCCGGCAGCCATGGAGACCTGCTCTCTTCTGCGCAGGTCTCCAGGGGGTTGAACGCGGCGTCTATGAAAGGCGCTGATTGGCTGGGCAGGATGACTTTCCCTGTCAGTCAGTCAGCGCCTTTCATCGACGGAAGCGTCACTGGTACAAAAGGTACCAGTCGCTTCATTCGTGGAAAGGCGCTGAATGGCCGGGCACATAGTGATAGCATAGTGACGACAGCTGTCATTGACAGCTAACCGTCTCTGCTACTGGCCTGGGGACCAATTAGCAGTCCCCAATGCCGGCGATTGCTGTGATTGGTCAGTCTCTGAAGACTGACCAATCACAGCGGTCTGTGACGTCGTCTGCAGGAGAAAGCTCCTGTCACTTTCTCTGATCTCCTCATTTCTGTGAGATCAGTGAGGAGATCAGAGAAAGCGGTGTAAAAAAAAACAAACACTATTTTTATTAACCCCTTCCCGAAAATGGGCGTATGGTAACGCCCTGAGGATGAAGCGGGCACAGGAGCCGACATCCCACTGCAACTACAGCGATCACTGTCCTCTCCGATCGCTGTAGTTTAACCCCTTAAATGTCGCTGTCAATAGCGACAGCGGCATTTAAGTGACTGATACAGAGGGAGGGGGCTCCCTCTGCACCCCATTGCCCCCACCCCGCGAAAAATCACGGGGTTCTGATGGTTGCAATGGCAACCAGGAAAACTAGCAACGGCTTCCTGGTAGCCAGGTACGGGAGCCTATTAGGTCCTGCCCAAGGCAGGACGTAATAGGCTCAACTGTCAGTTGTAAAGTGACAGTTACAATACACTGCACTACATCAGTACATACAGAAGATCAGATCTTCCAGTCCCCTAGTATGTGTAAAATAAAAAGTGAAAAAATTTAAAAAAAAGTTTTAGATAAATAAATAAATAAAAGTTTTACGTAATAAAAACAATAATCGCCTTGTTTCCCTGATCAAGCCCTTTATAATTAGAAAAAAAAAGACAAAAAAAGACAAAAACTAGACATAATAGGTATCGCCGCGTTCGTATTGGCCTGACCTAAAAAAATATCATACTATTTATCCCGCACGGTGAACACCGTAAAAAAAATACAATAAAAAACAATGGCAGAATTTCCTTTTTTGGTCACGTTGTTTCCAAAAAAATGGAATAAAAAGTGATCAAAAAGTCGCGCGTAGCCAAACATGGTACCAATAAAAACGACAGTAAAAAACAAGCCCTCACAAAGCTCCGTCGAGAAAAAAATAAAAAAGTTATGGCTCTCAGGACATGGTGACACTAAAACATTTTATTTAGAAAAAAAGTGTTTTTATTTTGTAAAAGTAGTAAAACATATAAAAACGATATAAATTTGGTATTGCCATAATCGTATCGAACCACAGAATAAAGTAAACATGTTGTTTATGCTGCACAGAGAACGCCGGTAAAAAATTATTAAAAAAATAGTGAAAACATTTCTGTTTTTTGGTCTCCTTACCTCCCAAAAAATGGAATAAAAACTGATCAAATTATCGCATGTACCCCAAAATGATATTAATAAAAACGACAGCTCATCCCATGAGAATCAAGCACTCACATAGCTCGTCAACAGAAAAATAAAAAGTTATGACTCTTGGAACGCAATAATGCAAAACGACTGCCCAGACTAATTTATATGTGCAGTTCTTCACCTAAAACCCCACGTCATCATTTGCAGCCCCCACAGGTAGACCCTGTAAATGCAGCGGAAACTATGACATTTTGGGGTCTGCGCTACATATGGGGCTAGTGAAGAAGTCAAAGATTAGGCAATACTGGAGTGCGGATGTTTTGTACAATATCACGGACACCCTTTAGAAGTGCGACTCCTGCACCCAATAATCCGGCCTGTGCATAAAGGATTGGTTCAAAGCGTACGTCACTATCCATGGATAATTAATTTTATTATTCATTCTCCCCATTATTACATCATCCTATTATAACCTGTTGCACTCCGCCCAGCTTACATATACCCTGATGTACTCCACATAGCTTACATATACCCTGATGCACTCCGCCCAGGTTACATATACCCTGATGTACTCCACATAGCTTACATATACCCTGATGTACTCCGCCTAGCTAACATATACCCTGATGAACTCCGCCCAGCTTACATATACCCTGATGTACTCCGCCCAGCTTACATATACCCTGATGTACTCCGCCCAGCTTACATATACCCTGATGTACTCTGCACAGCTTACATATACCCTGATGTACTCCACCCAGGTTACATATACCCTGATGTACTCTGCACAGCTTACATATACCCTGATACACTCCACCCAGCTAACATATACCCTGATGCACTCCGCCCAGTTTACATATACCCTGATGTACTCCACATAGCTTACATATACCCTGATGCACTCCGCCCAGGTTACATATACCCTGATGTACTCCACATAGCTTACATATACCCGGATGTACTCCGCCTAGCTAACATATACCCTGATGAACTCCGCCCAGCTTACATATACCCTGATGTACTCCGCCCAGCTTACATATACCCTGATGTACTCCGCCCAGCTTACATATACCCTGATGTACTCCGCCCAGCTTACATATACCCTGATGTACTCTGCACAGCTTACATATACCCTGATGTACTCCACCCAGGTTACATATACCCTGATGTACTCTGCACAGCTTACATATACCCTGATACACTCCACCCAGCTAACATATATACCCTGATGCACTCCGCCCAGTTTACATATACCCTGATGTACTCCGCCCAGCTTACATATACCCTGATGTTCTCCACCCAGCTTACATACACCCTGATGTATTCCGCCCAGTTTACATATGCCCCCACATTATAAACTGAAACACCAGTAAAACACTAAACAAAACTACTACCAAGCAAAATCTGCGCTCCAAAAGCCAAATGGCGCTCCTTCAGCAGTTTATGACCACATATGGGGTATTACCGTACTCTGGAGAACCGCTTAACAATTTATGGGGCGTATGTCTCCAGTGGTACAAGCTAGGCCCAACACATTGGGCACTGAAATAGCATATCTGTGGAAAATGGCAATTTTCAATCTGCAACATCCACTGTGCACTAATTTCTGCAAAACCTTTGGGGGTCAAAATGCTCACTACACTTCTAGATGAATTCCTTGAGGGGTGTAGTTTCCTGAATGGGGTCACTTCTCGGGAGTTTTTACTGTACTGGTACCTCAGCGCAATGCAACATGGCGTCAAAAACTAATTTTGTAAAATCTCCACTCCAAAAACGAAATTGCGCTTTTTCCGTTTAGACCCTTGCCGTATGTCCAAATAGCAGTTTACAACCACATATGGGGTATTTCCCTACTCAGGAGAAATTGTGTAACACATTTTGGGGTGTCTTTTCTCATGTATTCCTTGTGAAAATGAAAAATTCTGAGCTAAATCTACAGGTTATTGTAAAAAAAATTTTTTTTCATTTTCACGGAACAATTCTAATAAAATCTATAAAACACCTGAGGGCTCAAAATGCTCACTACACCTCTAATTTAATTCTTTCAGGGGTATAGTCTCCAAATTGGGATCACACCTAGGGAATTTCTACTGTACTGGTACTTCAGGTGCTCTGCAAATGCGACATGGCCCCCAGAAACCAATTCAGCAAAATCTGAGCTGCAAAATTCAAATGGTGCTCCGCCCCTTCTGAGCCCTGCCGTGGGTCCAAACAGCAGTTTATTACCACATATGGGGTATTACCGTAATCAGGTGAAATTGCTTTACAAATGTTGTGGTGCTTTTTCTCCTTTATTGCTTATAAAAATTAGAAAATTCAGGTTTTTTTCCCCAAAAAAGTCTCTTTTCATCTTCACAAACTAATTCCTATAAATTCAGCAAAAAACCTGTGGGGTCAAAATGCTAACTATACCACTAGAAAAATTCCTTGAGGGGTATAGTTTCCAAAATGGTGTCACTTTTGGGGGGATTCCACTGTTTAGGTCCCTCCAGGGCGTTGCAAACGTGACATGGCACCGAAAACCATTCCAGTAAAATCAGAGCTCCAAAATCCAAATAGCGCTCCTTCCCTTCTGATCACTGCTGTGGGTCCAAACAGCAGTTTATTACCACATATAGGGTATTTCCGTAATCGGGAGAAATTGCTTTACAAATGTTGCGGTGCTTTCTCTCCTTTATTTCTTGCAAAAATTAGAAATTTTTACGTTTTTCCAGAAAAAAAGTAGATTTTCATTTTCACAGACTAACTCCAATAAATATAGCAAAATACCTGTGGGGTCAAAATGCTAACTATACCCCTAGATAAATTCCCTGACGGGTTTAGTTTAAAAAATGGGGGTCACTTTTGGGGGTTTCCACTGTTTTGGCACCACAAGACCTCTTCAAACCTGACATGGTGCCTAAAATATATTCTGAAAAAAGGAGGCCCCAAAATCCAAGAGGTGCTCCTTTGCTTCTGAGGCCTGTGTTTCAGTCCATTAGCACACTAGGGCCACATGTGGGATTTTTCTAAAAACTGCAGAATCTGGGCAATAAATATTGAGTTGCATTTTTCAGGTAAAACCTTCTGTGGTACAGATTTTTTGTAAAAAAAAATGAAATTTGAAAATTTCAACTCTACTTTCCTTCAATTCCTGTGAAACGCCTAAAGGGTTAAAACACTTTCTGAATGCTGTTTTGGATACTTTGAGGGGTGCAGTTTCCAAAATGGGGTGTTATGTGGGTTTCTAATATATAGGGCACTCAAAACCATTTCAGAACTGAACTCGTCCCTGAAAAAATAGCTTTTTGAAATTTTCTTCAAAATATGAGACATTGCTGCTAAAGTTCTAAGCCTTGTAACATCCTAGAAAAATAAAAGGATGTTCAAAAAACGATGCAAACATAAAGTAGACATATGGGAAATGTTAATTAGTAACTATTTTGTGTGGTATTACTATCTGTTTTACAAGCAGATACATTTAAAATTGGAAAAATCATAATTTCTTCAAATTTTCTCTAAATTTTTGTGTTTTTCACAAATAAGCAATGAATTTATCGACCAAATTTTTTCACTAACATAAAGTACAATATGTCACGAGAAAACAATCTCAGAATCAATTGGATAGGTAAAAGCATTCCAGAGTTATTACCACATAAAGTGACACATGTCAGATTTGAGAAAATGGGTCTGGTCCTCAAGGCCAAAATGAGCTGGGTACTCAAGGGGTTAAAACACTAGTGACTCGCTGGACTGGACAGAATGCATTTCTATGGACAGCGATTTCAGAGCGATTTTTTTTGTAGTGTACCTTAGCCTAACATGTCAGATTGATATAAATTACGATGACAGTTTTTCTGAATTTAGCCTCCATGGCAGCACCACGGCAGGTTGGGGTACCGCCTCTATTAGGGACAGGAAACAGTTAAGTAAAATTGCCCCTCCAGCTCCAAATCCTCCGTGTTTTTCCTGTCCTTATTAGGGCATGCAAGAGGATTGCTACCACTCCTGGTAGCACTTTCTATGGAGGTTAGCAGGGATTCTTACCAGGATCCTTTTTTTTCTGCTGATCCAACCAATGGTCTCTCCTCCGCCTTTGGTAAAGTGAGACCTTAGGTGCCAGCTCTGGTTCCAGCTGTGCACCCCCCTCTCCTGGCATCAAGGGGCAGCCGCAGGACCATGTTCCGAGGGAGAGGGGGGATATCCTCTCCGGCATGCGTTCCATGTAGAGCACACGCAACGTCACTTCCGGTTCCGCTATATGTGCTTCCGGCCACGCGGTTACGTACTTCTGGTACATGTGACGTCACCCCACACTCAATGGCGGCACCCATCGACCCCGGTAACTGTTTGGTCCTGGATTTCCATGCTTCCTCCCACGTGGTCGAGGAAGCTGGAGGGGACTGCAGTGGAAGAGGAGGACCAATCTTCCATTGATCAAGGTGATCAAGGTTAAAGGTCACCCGGATTGAAGGCTCATTCTCTTCAGGTAGGATAATCTATTGTACTCTCATGTCTGAACAAGAGAATTGGGCTCTAAAGCCTGGTTCTATGGAGCCTGAAAGGAGCGTAAGCCCCAGCCAAGTAAGTATTTTTGGTAGGGGTATTATTTTACCTGGGTACTTGGGCGTTATTTATACCCCCTTCGCTCCTTTTTTCTTTCTCTCTCACCCCACCCAGAAATCTAAAAAGGATCCTAAAATTCAGAAATATGCTATCTGTTTCAAAAAATTTGCATCCTCTAATAACAAATATTTATGCCAAATGTGTCTTGAAAAGATTATTAGGGAGGAACATCCATTATGGATGAGATAAAATGTATGGTAAGGTAGGATATCCAGTCATCACTGGCTAGCATTTCTCAGTCCTATATACCTACTGAACCCCCTCCCGTCTCAAAAAAAAAGAAAAATTGCTATTGAAGATTCTGGTTCAGAGGGAGGTAGTTACCTTCCTTCTATATCAGAGGTAACATTAGAGGATAGAGATTTATCATGTATGTCTACATCCAAGAGAGAAGAAAAGTACCACTTTTCATCAGACCAAATGGATGAATTACTTAATGCTGTTAGTAGCACTATGGGGTAGAGGAGATCCAGGAATCTCATTCAGTGCAGGACGAGATGTTTGCAGAAAAAGAGACAGTTTTTTTTAGTCCATTATAACCTCCTAGGGTTAATCATGGATGAATGGAAATTTCCAGAGAAACAATGTTTCCTTCCAGCGGAAATACGTGTCAGCTTTTCCATGCATGAGAATCAATTTAAATGGATGGAAGTTCCCAAAATTTATGTTCAGGTTGCCAAAGTGGGGAAAAACACCTTGCTCCCCTTTGAGGTTTCCTCACAATTGAAGGATGCCCTATATTGCAGAGTAGACAGCTTGCTCAAAAAATCTTGGGAAGCATCCACTGCGCTTCTTCAAGCCAACATTAGTGCCACTTGTGTGGCAAGGTCTATGTATAGGTGGCTTAACCAGCTAGAGTCTCACCTAAGGGAGGGCACAGCTAGAGAGGATATTATTGCCTCCATCCATTTTCTTTCTATGGAAATCGGCTTCCTGGCTGATTCTTCTGCTGAATCTATTAATATAGCTTCAAGAGCAGGTGTTTTATCTAATAACACAATTAGAACGGCCTTATGGTTAAAAATGTGGAAGGGAGATCCCCTCTCAAAAGCCAAACTCCGCAAAATTATTTTTCAGGGTGAATACCTATTTGGGCCAGAACTGGATAATATGTTAGAGAAAGCGGCTGATAAGAAAAGCCTTCCAGAGCCAAAAAATATTTAAGAAGACAGCCCTTTAGTCCCTTTCGGAACACACAACAAAATTATAGAGGGAAATTGGGCAGATAGAGCTACCACAAAGCGGGTAAGGGCCGGAATATTCTGTTCGACCAGAAACAAAATTAGAATTGACAATGATGCCACAAGAGTGGCGGGGGGGGGGGGCAGGATCTTAAGGTTCACAGACCAATGGCGAAAAATAACAACCAGTGGATCCTAAACTCAATTTCACAAGGGTTCCAAATAGATTTTTCCACCTACCCCCACCCCCTCAAAGATGGTCATTACTTGGCTTCCATCAGTCACTCATCAATTAACACTAAAAAAAGGCATCCAGGAATTACTATTTCAAGAAGTAATCTCTCCTGTTAGACTAAAAGAGAAGGGGCAAGGCCACTATTCTCATGTGTTTTTAGTCCAAAAACCAGGTGGAGGTTACAGGATAATAATAAATCTCAAACCTCTGAACAAATACGTAGCATATCACAAGTTCAAGATGCAGTCGATAAAATCCACGATACCCTTGATCGGGAAGGACTATATGATGGCAATATTAGACCTGCAGGACTCATACTACCATATCCCAATTTATCCAACTTACAGAAAGTTTCTAAGGTTTGCAATTTTACGGGATCAAGAGGTCTTTCATTACGAGTTCAGGACACTTCCTTTTGGTATTTCATCTGCTCCACCAATCTTCATGAAGATAATGGCAGAAATAGTGGCTTTCCTCAGAAATGAAGGGATCCATATAATTTCATACTTCGACGACCTACTCCTGGTACCACCAACAGCTCTCTCTCTCTCTCTCTCTCATCACAACAGGTTTCCCAGACTCTGGAAAACCTAGGCTTGATCATAAACAAAAAAAAAATAATCGGATCTTTTAACTGCAAGGTGGAAAATCTTTCTAGGGGTACTACTAGACTCACACATGCAGATGTCCTTCCTACCTCAACAAAAAAGATTGCTCTAAAACAGAATATCTATCGAGAGTGGCAATGTCAATTCTGGGGTCTCTGACATCCTGCATTCAATCAGTGCCTTGGTCTCAAAGCCAGTCCAGAGATCTGCAGGTTGCAAAACTTCTTCAGTGGGACGGGTCTGTTCTATCCCTGGATAAGAAATGTACTCTGTCAAAAGCGGTAAAAAGATCCCTCTTTTGGTGGGTGAGACTTCAGAATCTGGAGAAAGGAGTCACATGGCACCCCTTTCCAGTTATCACAATATCAACAGATACAAGCAGTAGAGGATGGGGAGCGATTGTAGCCCAGGATTCATTCCAGGGAAGCTGGCCACTAAGAATAAGCCAACACTCCTCAAACTTCAGGGATCTCAGGGCAGTACTGGAGACATTAAGTTTCAAGTCACCTTCAGAGAGGTTCTCATGTCAAAGTCTACTCCGACAACACAACTGCGGTAGCTTACTTAAGACATCAAGGGAGCACAAGGCAAAGGAAACTTCAAAATATAACAACCCAGATTTTTTCATGGGCAGAAATTAATCTGCTCTCTCTCAGGCATTCACCTGAAAGGTTCAGAGAATGCCCAAGGGCACTTTCTAAGTCAGAGAGATTTGAAACCAACAGAGTGGTGTCTAAACCAAAAATATTTTCTTCAGATTACCAAGAAATGGGGTTCTCCAGAAGTGGACTTGTTTGCAACTCGAGAAAATGCAAAAACCCCTCAATAGTTCTCCTTAGATTCAAGGGAAAATGGCCTCGATACCTGGGGTATGCTTTTTCCACTATTCCTATGCTTCCCAGAACACTCCAAAGGATCAGAGAGGAAAGGGCAAAAATAATTCTAATCGCTCCGTATTGGCCAAAAAGAGCTTGGTTCAGCCTGCTAAACAGCTTAAAAATGACATAACCTTGGATTCTTCCAATATCTCAAGGCCTCCTCTTCCAAGGGCCAATTATCCATCCAGACCCACAGAAATACAATCTAGCAGCTTGGCTTGTGAAGACTCAGTCCTGAGAACCAAAGGCTTATCTGAAGCCGTTATCCTTACTTTATAGAAAAGTAGAAAAGAGATAACAAGTTCCATCTATAATAAGGTGTGGGAAAAGTGTCTTTCCTGGTGTGGGGATGACACGCCAGACATAGATCACCCTAAGGTCTCATTCACACGAGCGTGAATCACGTTCGTGTAATGGCCGTCACACGGACTCATGCATTTCAATGGGGCCATTCACACGACCGTTGTTTCAACGGAGCTTGTGAACACTCCGTTGAAAAATAGGACATGTCCTATTTTTGTAAAGGATCTGCTAGACACAGCTTCTGTGTCAACGCCGGTGGTTAATCAGTCTGCATCTGCTCCTAGGTCTGATAGAGTGACTCGAGCTGCTACCACTCAGGCTGGTAAGCTGAGGTGTGGGAGAACCTATCACAGCCTGGCCAGATGGTTCTAGCTCCCGCCCTCGGTCTATTATACCTTAATTTGCTTCTTGTGTTTGCCTGTGATTCTCTCTTGTTCCCTGGCTCTGCTGTTCCTGCTAATACTACTGACCTCTGCTTCATATCGACCCTGGCTTTACTGACTACGCTCCTGCTCTGCGTTTGGTACCTCCTACACTCCTGGTTTGACTCGGCTCGTTCACTACTCTTGTTGCTCACGGTGTTGCCGTGGGCAACTGCCCCATTTCCCTTAGCTTCTGTGTACCCTTGTCTGTTTGTCTGTCGTGCACATATTGAGCGTAGGGACCGTCGCCCAGTTGTACGCCGTCGTCTAGGACGGGCCGTGCAAGTAGGCAGGGATTGAGTGGCGGGTAGATTAGGGCTCACCTGTCTGTCTCCTTACCCCGACATTACAATTTTACTGCGTGTCACGCATCCCTCCATAGACTGAAGTCTGTGGGGGATCCGTGACAACGCGTCTCCCATGGGCAGTGGTGGATCATCATATGGGCGGTTCGGGCGGCCCATGGCCGACCAAACCGCACATCATTTTTAAAAAATCACACCGCCACTAATGGGAAGGAGGAGGGGGGGTCTGGGAGGGAATAGGGCTAATGGGGAGGGCAGGGCCGCACCGTCCGCCCTGCTGCCTCTCTGAGGTTGCGGCGGCGCAACTGAAACCAGCCGCCACCCCCTCCTGCACTAATTGTACCTGCGTCTATAGAACGCAGGTACAATTACATGTATAAGCGCTGAATGGTCGGGTACGTTCCATGCCCGACCATTCAGCGCTTTACAACGACGCTGATTGGAAGGCAGAATGAGTTTTCCCGCCAATCAGCGACTTTACACTTGTTGAAAGGCGCTAATTGGCGGGGGAAGTCATTTTGCCCTGCCAATCAACGACGGTAGCGGCCCGATGACGTCATCACACCGCTTCCATTGTCGAAGGGCGCTGATTGATGGGGCATGTCATTCTGCCATGCCAATCAGTGCCTTTTAACGTCGCAAGCAGCGCGAATGTGACATTGCGTCGCTCAGCCCCAGCAGACCTGCTCAGAAGAGAGCAGGCCTGCATTGACACAGGACGGCGTGGGAACGGGATCACGGTGAGTATGTAAAGTTTGTTGTTTTCAACTAAAAAGTGTGGACGGCATTATCTACAGGAGGGGGGAGCTATATTTGGGGCACAATCTACAGGGGGACTATATGTAGGGCACTATATACAGGGTGCTCTATATGTAGAGCACAATCTACAGGGGGCTATATGTGGGGCAAAATCTACAGGGGAGGCTTTGTGGGACACAATCTACAGGGGGACTATATGTAGGGCACTATATACAGGGGGCACTATATGTAGATCGCTATCTTCAGGGTCTATATGTAGAGCGCTATCAAGAGGGGGCTATATGTGGGGCACTATCTACAGGGGGCTCTATGGGGACACTAGCTACAGGGGGCTCTATGGGGGCACTATCTACAGGGAGCAATGTGTGGGGGGGACACAGTGTATGGTGCTATTATAATCAGGGACACAGTGTATGGCGTTATTATAAATAGAGGTGCAGTGTATGGGGCTATTATATATAGGGACGTATTGTGCGGCATAATAACTTTATCTTTGTTTATAGATGCAGAAATGTTTGAAAAGTGGGAAGCTGAAGACATCTGAGCGGAAAACTGCAGAAATGTGTTGTGGCCAGGAGAAGTTATCATAGAGGTCTGGACCGGATGGAGAAGAAAAGAGGAAAAGAAGAAATAGAATCTGAAATGAAGTCACCAGTGAGTCATTTAATGAGTTTAGTCTGCCTCTAACGAGTACTGTAGTCACTGTATGATTCTGCAGCGAGATGATGGGTGGTATGATATTTTTTTGGGGAAACAGCAACTCCCAGCATATCCTTACCATTGTTCGGGCCATGCTGGGAGCTGTAGTTTTAGCTGTACAAACCTATACGTCAGGGGTTGCACTAAATTGAGCTGTATTTGTGCTGGTGCTGTATTTATGTGCTGAGCTAGGTTCTGGAGCTGTATTTATGTACTGAGCTTGGTTCTGGTGTTGTATTTATGTACTGAGCTTGGTTCTGGTGTTGTATATATGAAGTGAGCTTTGTTCTAGTGCTGTATTTATTTACTGAGCTTAGTTCTGGTGTTGTATTTATGTACTGAGCTTGGTACTTGTGCTGTATATATGTACTGAGCTTCGTTCTGGTGTTCTGTTTATGTGCTGAGCTTGGTGCTGGTGTTGTATATATATATATATATATATATATATATTGAGCTTTGTTCTGGTACTATATATATGTACTGAGGTTGGTTCTGGGGCTGTATAGATGTATTGAGCTTGGTTCTGGAGCCGTATATGTCAGAGATTGGTTCTGGAGCTGTAATTATATAGAATATATTTAGAATAACAAAATTGCAGGGCAGTTGGAATGATTTTCAGGGGTAGTTTTAACCCCTTGAACCGCCACTATGCGGTGATACATAACCTGACAATATCTCCAAACATTCTCCTGTATGTTTTTTTCAGATGCAGCAAAATCTATAAAATCAACTTTTAAAACGGCGCACACTATATGCTAATGACTCATCAAAGGGTCATGGGGCGGTGCTGCTATCCTGAAGAGTCACAAAATCTGGGGGGGCGCATTTCAATTTTCGCCTCAGGTAGCAGAAAAGCTAGAATCGGCCCTGAGGGAGGGACAGCATTTGCAAGGGTGGGATAAGGCTAGCAGGCGTGCGTCACAATAGGCACGTCTGCTAGTGGTAGAAGCTAGGACACGCCTCGATGATGATGCACGTATTGCCAGAGACTAACAGGAAATCAGGGTGGTAGTCATGCGGTGAGGTTAGTGTGGTACTCGCCTCCTGCCCCAGCCAACTTTAAACTGATCGGCCAACGCTAGGGAGGGATTCAATTAATTATATAGCCAGTGGGAGTCCACCTAACTCACTGCAGAGGACTCTATGGGGGGATAATCATTTCCCCCCATAGAGCACTCAGCAGTCAGACTCCCACCCCCCCCTGCTGTATGATAAATACTGAGGGCTCTATGGGGGATGGGGGGATTACTCCCCCCTTCATAAAGTCCTCTGCAGTCACTTATATGGTTAGACCCCCCTTCCCTTAGAGCCCTCAGTAGTTACTAATATACTGCAAGGGGAGGTTGTCTGACTTACTACTGGGGGCTCTATAGGGGGGGTCTGAGCGACTAACTGCTGAGGACTCTATGGGAGGGATATCCCCCCCCACGGAGACGTCAGAGTCAGACACTCAAACCCCCCTATAGAGCCCTCAGCAGTCAGTCAGACCATCTGACCTCCCCTTGCAATATCTCCCCATACAGCCCTCAGTAGTTATTTTACTACAAGGGGAGGGGTGTCTTAAAGGGGTTTTCCCACCAGGGACATTTATGACATATCCACAGGATATGTCTTAAATGTCAGATAGTTTAGGGTTCCACCTCTGGGGCCCACACCTATCTCTAGAACGGGGCCCCCCAAACCCTGTTCTACCTCTTTCTGCTCTCGCTGTCTCCTGGCCACTTTCTGACTTCATGGTCGGGAGTTACGAAAACAGCATAGCATGCTGAGCTACACTGTTTCCGTAAGTCCCATAGAACTGAATGGTAGTTGTAATGGCGGAAGGAGGTGAAGGGAACAAGTGAGCCCTAATCTACCCACCGCCCTGTCCCTGCCTACTTGCAACGACCCGCCCTAGGCGACGGGGTACAACTTGGCGGCGGTCCCTACGCTGACTAAGTGCAAGGGGATACAAACAGGGAACAAGCAAGGGAAGGGGCAGTAGCCCACGGAACACCGTGAGGGAACGGAGTGGGGAACGAGCAGTCAGGATCAGGATGTAATGAAGTATACAAACGCAGAGCACGGAGCAGGAAGCAAGCTGGGGGCAGAGCGAAGCAGGATATGCGGGAACTGAAGCAAGGCTGAAGCACGGCAGAAGCAGGCTGGAGCAAGGCAGCAGTGGGGCCAGGAAACCAGGAAGAATTACAAGCAATGAGGAAGAGAAAACGGCAGGTATAAATGCACAGGGGGCGGAGCTAACTCCGACTGACCAGGCCACGATAGGCTCTCCCACTCCTGAGCCTGCCACCCTGATTGGTGGGAGCCGGTGTCAGTCTAAGAGGTCTGGCCTCAGGTGTCGATTGATTAATCCTGGGAGTATCCACAGACGTAGTGCCTGGCAGATCCTTTACAGTACTCCCCCTTTTATGAGGGGCCACCGGACCCTTACTAAGAGGACCCGGTTTAGTGGGGAAGAGAAGGTGGAACCTCCTGACCAATACCCCAGTGTGAACATCTCGAGCAGGTACCCAAGTCCTCTCCTCCGGCCCGTATCCTCTCCAATGGACCAGGTACTGGAGGGAGCCCTGGATCATTCTACTGTCCACGATCTTGGCCACCTCGAATTCCACCCCCTCAGGGGTGAGAACGGGAACAGGAGGTTTCCACGAGGGGGACCAGGACGGGGAGCAGCGTTTAAGGAGGGAGGCATGAAAGACGTCGTGTATGCGAAAGGATGGGGGCAGCTCCAGATGGAAGGATACAGGGTTGAGGACTTCAATGACCTTATAAGGCCCTATAAATCGGGGAGCAAACTTCCTGGACGGGACCTTAAGGCGCAAGTTCCTAGACGACAACCACACCAGATCCCCGACGACAAACCGGGGGTTAGCAGAACGTCTTCTATCAGCCTGAATCTTTTGTACGCTCTGGGACGCCTCTAGGTTCTTCTGAACCTGGGCCCAGACTGTGCACAGTTCCCGATGAACGTCATCTACCTCGGGATTATTGGAACAACCAGGAGAAACGGAGGAGAACAGTGGATTAAACCCGAAATTACAGAAAAACGGGGAGACCCCTGACGAGTTACTGACCCGGTTATTCAGGAAAAATTCGGCGAGGGGAAGGAATGAGACCCAATCAAATTGACAGTCAGAGATGAAACATCTTAAATATTGTTCCAGGGATTGGTTAGTCCTTTCCGTTTGGCCATTAGTTTCGGGATGGAAGGCGGAGGAGAAGGACAGATCAATCTCCAACTTTTTACAAAAAGCTCTCCAAAATAAGGAAACAAACTGTACCCCTCTGTCAGAAACGATATTGACTGGGGCCCCATGGAGACGCAGAATGTGTTTAACAAACAAAGAAGCTAACGTCTTGGCGTTAGGTAGTTTCTTAAGGGGCACAAAGTGGCACATCTTGCTGAAGCGGTCTACTACCACCCACACCACCGACTTGCCCTGAGATGGAGGCAAATCGGTGACAAAATCCATGGAGATATGGGTCCAAGGTCTCTGGGGAATGGGCAAAGAACGTAGTAAGCCCGCAGGTCGGGACCTAGGGGTCTTGGACTTAGCACAAACCTCACAAGCGGCGACGTAAGCCCTAACGTCCTTAGGCAACCCAGGCCACCAATAGTTTCTGGTAATGAGGTGTTTGGTACCCAAGATGCCAGGATGACCAGATAGTGCGGAGTCATGGTTTTCCCTGAGTACCCTTAGCCGGTATTGCAGGGGGACAAACAGCTTGTCCCCAGGGAGGTTCCCGGGAGCTGAACCTTGATCAGCCGCAATGTCAGAGGCTAAATCAGAATCAGTGGCAGAAATGATTATACCAGGGGGTAAAATACAAGCAGGATCCTTCTCAGAAGGAGGATTGGCCATGAAACTACGTGACAGTGCATCAGCCTTAATATTTTTGGACCCAGCCCTATAGGTAACCAAGAAGTTAAATCTGGTAAAGAATAGCGCCCATCGAGCTTGTCTAGGATTAAGCCTCCGGGCAGATTCTAGGAAAACCAGATTCTTGTGGTCAGTAAGGACCGTTACCTGGTGTCTGGCCCCCTCCAGGAAGTGAGGCCACTCTTCAAAAGCCCATTTAATGGCTAAAAGTTCGCGGTTGCCAATATCATAGTTACTCTCCGTGGGCGAAAACTTCCTAGAGAAGTAAGCACAGGGGCGGAGATGGGTGAGGGAGCTGGTACCCTGGGACAAGACGGCCCCCACTCCCACCTCGGACGCATCAACCTCCACAATAAATGGCTCCCTTTGGTTGGGCTGAACCAGCACGGGGGCCGAGATAAATCACTTCTTGAGGGTCTCAAAAGCCTGGACGGCCTCAGGAGGCCAGTGGAGGACATCAGCACCCTTGCGAGTGAGGTCCGTAAGAGGCTTAGCGACGACCGAGAAGTTGGCAATAAATCTCCTGTAATAGTTAGCGAACCCCAAAAAACACTGTAGCGCCTTCAGGGAGGCAGGTTGGACCCATTCCGCCACAGCCTGAACCTTGGCAGGGTCCATGCGGAATTCATGAGGAGTGAGGATTTGACCCAAAAATGGTATCTCCTGTACCCCAAACACACATTTTTCGGTTTTCGCAAACAGATTATTTTCCCGGAGGACCTGGAGGACCTTCCTGACATGCTCCACGTGGGAGGACCAGTCCTTGGAAAACACCAGTATGTCATCAAGGTACACTACAAGAAAATTTCCCAGGTAATCTCTCAGAATTTCTTTAATAAAATTCTGGAAGACAGCAGCGGCATTACACAACCGAAAGGGCATGACCAGGTATTCGAAATGACCTTCGGGCGTGTTGAACGCAGTCTTCCACTCATCCCCCTCTTTGATGCGGATAAGGTTATACGCCCCTCGTAGATCGAACTTAGAGAACCATTGGGCCCCCTGAACCTGATTAAAAAGATCTGGAATCAAAGGAAGGGGATACTGGTTCCTTACTGTGACCTAATTCAAGTTCCGATAGTCAATGCACGGCCTAAGACCACCATCCTTCTTCCCCACGAAGAAGAAGCCAGCACCTACAGGAGAAGTCGAGGGGCGAATGAAACCCTTGGCCAGGCATTCTTGGATATACTCCCTCATGGCTTCACGTTCAGGACATGAAAGATTAAATATCCTACCCTTAGGAAGCTTAGCACCTGGTACCAAATCGATGGCGCAATCGTAATCTCTATGAGGGGGCAACACCTCGGAGGCCTCCTTAGAAAAAACATCAGCGAAGTCCTGAACAAACTCAGGTAGCGTGTTTAGCTCCTCACGGGGAGAAATAGAGTTAACCGAAAGACATGACGTCAGGCATTCACTACCCCATTTGGTGAGATCCCCAGTATTCCAATCAAATGTGGGATTATGCAGCTGCAACCAGGGAAGACCTAATACCAGATCGGACGATAATCCCTGCATCACCAGTACAGAGCACTGCTCCAAATGCATGGAGCCAACAAAAACAGGGGTATGCTGAGTAAAATAACCATTAGCAAGAGGAGTGGAGTCGATACCCACTACCGGGACAGGATAAGGCAAATCAATAAAAGGCATTTTTAGAGACATAGCAAATTCCACAGACATGATATTAGCAGATGAGCCAGAATCCACGAAGGCACTGCCAGTGGCAGACCGGCCAGCAAACGAGACCTGAAAGGGAAGCAAAATTTTATTGCGTTTCATATTAACGGGAAATACCTGTGCGCCCAAGTGACCTCCCCGATGATCACTTAGGCGCGGAAGTTTTCCGGCTGCTTATTCTTGCGCCTGGGACAGGTGTTCAGTCGATGCTTGTCATCCCCACAATAGAAGCAGAGACCATTCTTCCTGCGGAACTCTCTACGTTGTCGAGGGGACATGGAGGCCCCGAGTTGCATAGGTACCTCCGAGTCTTCCGTGGGAGAGCGAGGAGACGGGACCTCGGGGGGGATCGCAGGCAAGTCAGAGGGGAAAACACTGAAACGTTCAAGCTGACGTTCCCTGAGACGTCGGTCAAGTCGTACTGCTAGGGCCATAACCTGGTCTAGGGAGTCAGAAGAGGGGTAGCTAACAAGCAGATCCTTCAGGGCGTCAGATAATCCTAACCTAAACTGGCACCTTAGGGCCGGGTCGTTCCACCGAGAAGCTACGCACCACTTTCTAAAATCAGAACAGTATTCCTCAACAGGTCTCCTACCCTGACGTAAGGTCACCAGCTGACTCTCGGCTAAGGCAGTCCTGTCAGTCTCGTCGTAAATGAGTCCGAGGGCAGAGAAAAAACGATCAACGGAGGAAAGTTCAGGGGCGTCAGGAGCCAAGGAGAAGGCCCACTCTTGGGGCCCTTCCTGGAGTCGGGATATAATGATTCCCACCTGCTGGTTCTCGGAACCTGAGGAGTGAGGTTTTAGACGGAAGTAAAGTCTGCAACTCTCCCGGAAGGAGAGAAAGGTCTTACGGTCCCCTGAGAACCGGTCAGGTAACTTGAGGTCAGGTTCTAGAGGTGAGGTGAGGTGTACTACTATGGCAGCGTCAGACTGGTTGACCCTCTGAGCCAGGGCCTGGACCTGTAGGGAGAGGCCCTGCATCTGCTGGGTCAGGGTCTCAAGGGGGTCCATGATAGCGTCAGCGTAGGAGAAATGGTAGACTAGGTATGGGCTTGTGATTATGTAATGGCGGAAGGAGGTGAAGGGAACAAGTGAGCCCTAATCTACCCACCGCCCTGTCCCTGCCTACTTGCAACGACCCGCCCTAGGCGACAGGGTACAACTTGGCGGCGGTCCCTACGCTGACTAAGTGCAAGGGGATACAAACAGGGAACAAGCAAGGGAAGGGGCAGTAGCCCACGGAACACCGTGAGGGAACGGAGTGGGGAACGAGCAGTCAGGATCAGGATGTAATGAAGTATACAAACGCAGAGGATGGAGCAGGAAGCAAGCCGGGGGCAGAGCGAAGCAGGATAAGCGGGAACTGAAGCAAGGCTGAAGCACGGCAGAAGCAGGCTGGAGCAAGGCAGCAGTGGGGCCAGGAAACCAGGAAGAATCACAAGCAATGAGGAAGAGAAAACGGCAGGTATAAATGGACAGGGGGCGGAGCTAACTCCGACTGACCGGGCCGCGATAGGCTCTCCCACTCCTGAGCCTGCCACCCTGATTGGTGGGAGCCGGTGTCAGTCTAAGAGGTCTGGCCTCAGGTGTCGATTGATTAATCCTGGGAGTATCCACAGACGTAGTGCCTGGCAGATCCTTTACAGTAGTTACGGAAACAGCGTAGCTCGCATGCTACACTGCTTCCGTAACTGCCATTCACTACTATGAGAGTTACGGAAAGTCCATGGTCAGGAAGTGGGCGAGAGGCAGCGATAGCAGAAAGTGGTAGAACAGGGTTTAAGTGGCCCGGTTCTAGAGATAGGTGCAGTTCCCAGAAATGGGACTCGCATCTATCTGATAGGATGCACAGGATGTGTCATAAATTTCCCTCACGGGAAAACCCCTTTAAAGTGTAACTAAACTTCTAAAAAATTTCTGACATGTCATAGTGAAATGTCAGAAGTCTTGATCGGTGGGGGTCCATGCAATGATACCCACCATAGATCGCTAAAACAAAGTGGCAGAAACGCTCAGGTGACCACTGTGCCGCTTCGTTTCTGATCTGCTTTTCTCGGAAAGCCGAGCAAGCGGTTTACGGACGTACACCACTACTAGGAATGCCGATCAGAAATGAATCGGCGCAGCATTCAATCGTGTGCTTCTGCCGCTTTACTTTAGCGATCGGTGGGGGTCTCAGTGCTCGAACTCCCCACCGAATAAAAGTTCTGACATATCACTATGTCATGTTAAAATTTTGGCTACACTTTAACCCCTTAACGCACCATGACGTAACTGTACGTCAAGGTGAGCAGTAAGTTCACGCACCTTGACGCACAGTAACGTCAGTGCTTTGACAGTTAACCGCCGCGCGGCGCTACACCGCAGTGGCGGTTAACTGTGCTGGGTGTCAGCCCTGCTCTCCCCGTTGCCGATCAGCGGCCTGTCGCCGCTGATATCGGCAGTTAACCCCTTAATTGCGACACTCGATTTTGAACGCCACAATTAAGGTCTTTAGCGCCGATCGGCAGCCCCCATGTGAAATCACGGGGGCTGGCGATGGTACCCATGGCAACCGGACGCCAGACAATGGCTTCCGGGTTGCCATGTACAGAAGCCTATGAGGACCACCCCGAGGGTGGTCGTCGTAGGCTTCCTGTCAGTGTGACTGTCACGTCACTACGTGTGTAGTGTAATGTATTCCAGCAGCGATCAGAGCTGCAAGTCTAAGTGTCCCCTAGTGGGACAAGTGAAAAAAGTAAAAAAAAGAATAAAAATGTTTTCAAAAAAGTGTAAAAATAAAAGTTATAAGTGATATAAACAAGAACTGCTTTTTTTCCTTTTATAAGTCTTTTATTATAGGAAAAAAAATGAATACGTAAAAAAAAAGTACACATATTTGGTATCACCGCGTTCGTAACGACCCCAACTATAAAATTATGATATTATTTTTCCCGCACGGTGAATGCCGCATAAAAAATAAACGAAAAACAATGCCAGAATCACTATTTTTTTGGTCACCACCCCAAAATATACAATAAAAAGTGATCAAAAAGTCGCATGTGCGCCAAAATAGTACCGATACAAACTACAACCCGTCCCGCAAAAAACAAGCCCTTACACAGCTTTTTTGACTGAAAAATAAAAAAGTTACGGCTCTCAGAATATGGTGACACAAAAAATTAATTATTTTCTAAATAAGTTATTTTATTGCGCAAACGCTGCAAAACATACAAAAAACGTATATACATATGGTATCGCCGTAATCGTACCGACCCGCAGAATAAAGTATAATAGTCATTTATAGCCCAGGGTAAACGCCGTCAAAAATAAATAAAAATCATTGTCAGAATTGATGCTTTTTGGTCACCTTGCTTGCCGAAAAATTGAATAAAAAGTGATCAACAAAATCGCATGTACCCCAAAATGGTACAAATGAAAATTACAGATTGTCCCGCAACAAATAAGCCCTCACACGGCTCCGGTGGTGAAAAAAAAAAGTTCCGGCTCCCAGATTATGGCGATGCAAAATGTACAGAGCGTTCCAAAAGCGGATAAGATCGGGCGCCATTTATAAGTGCGACACTGGCCACAGATCTGTGGATTATTATTTATTTACCCCATTATTATACCCTCTTATTATGCCCCTGATGTACTCTGCCCAGCCTACATGTGCCCCCACATTATAAACTGAAATACCAGCAAAACGCCAGAGGTACTACCAAGCAAAATATGCGCTCCAAAAGCCAAATTGCTTCCCTCCCTTCTGAGCCCTACAGCGTGCCCAAACAGCCGTTTACGTCCACCGATATGGCATCGCCATACCCGGGAGAACCCTGTTAATATTTTATGTGGTATTTGTGGCACAAACTGGGCACAACATATAGTGCACTAAAATGACACATCAGTGGAAAATTTTAATTTTCACTCTGCACCATCCGCTGCGCATTAAACCCTTCGCGCACCATGACTTAATAGCATGTCGTGGTGAGGGGGGTGATATATGGAGCGTCTCACGCACTGAGCCCGTGCCATACGCTGCGGGTGTCAGCTGTGTATTACAGCTGATACCCGGGACTAACGGACAGAAACAGCGATCGCGCTGTTACAGGAGCCTGTAAAAATGACAATATACTGCAATACATTAGTATTGCAGTGTATTCTACCAGTGATCTAACGATCGCTGGTTCAAGTCTCCCAGGGGGACTAATAAAATATGTAAAAACAAAAGTAAATAGTTATTATCAGTGGAAAAAATTAAATAAATATTTAAAGTCCAAAAAGAAACCCTTTTCACATTTTTTCTCTAAAGTAATGTAAAAAAATACACAAAATTGGTATTGCTGCGTCCGTAAAAGTCCAAGCTATTAGAATATATCATTATTTAACTCACACGGTAAACGCCGTGAAAAATAAAGAATTTTAAACTGCAAAATCGAGTTTTTTTGGTCAGCCTGGCTCTACCAAAAAATGTAATAAAAAGTGCTCAAAAAGTCTTATGTACCAAGAAATGGTACCAATAAAAACTACAGCTCGTCCCGTAAAAAATATGCCCTCACACCACTCTATTGACAGAAAAATAAAAAAGTAGTGGCTCTCGGAAAGCGGGGAGGAAAAACGAAAAAGCAAAACATGAATCAGTTCGTAAAGGGTTAATTACTTTCGAATGAAAAAACATTTATGACCACATGTGGGGTATAGCCGTACTTGGGAGAAATTGCTTTACAAATGTTGGGGTGCATTTTCTCCTTTCTCCTTTGTGAAATTGAAAAAAATCAACATTTTAGTGGAAATAATGTTGATATTAATTTTCACGCCCTAATTCTAATAAATTCTGCAAAAGACGTGTGGGGCCTAAATGCTCACTATACCCCTAGATACCTTAAGTGGTGTAGTTTCCCAAATGGGGTTACTTTTGGGGGGCTTCCACTGTTTCAGTCTCTCAGGGGCTTTGCAAATTCGACATGACACCAAAAAACTATTCCAGCTAAATATGAGTTCCAAAAGCCAAATAGCGCTCCTTCCCTTCTAAGCCCCAGTGTGGGTCCAAACAGCAGTTTATTACCACATATGGGGTATTTACGTAATCAGGAGAAATTGTTTTGCAAATGTTGCGGTGCTTTTTCTCCTTTATTCCTTGTAAAAATTTAAAATGGCTACCTTTTTTCACCAAAAAAGTAGATTTTCATCTTCACATACTAATTCAAATAAACTTAGCAAAAAAACTGTGGGTTCAAAATGCTAACTATACCCATAGATAAATTCCTTGAGGGGTATAGTTTCCAAAATGGGGTCACTTTTGGGGGGTTTCCACTGTTTTCATCCCTCCAGTGCATTGCAAACGCGACACGGCACTGAAAACTATTCCAGCAAAATCAGAAATTCAAAATCCAAATGGTGCTCCTTCTCTTCTGAGGCCTGCTGTGGGTCCAAACAGCAGTTTATTACCACATATGGGGTATTGCTATAATCGGAAGAAATTGCTTTACATATGTTGGGGTGTTTTTTCTACTTTATTCCTTGTAAAAATTTAAAATTTCTACGTTTTTTCACCAAAAAAGTAGATTTTCATCTTCACATACTAATTCAAATAAACTTAGCAAAAACACTGTGGGTTCAAAATGCTAACTATACCCATAGATAAATTCATTGAGGGGTATAGTTTCCAAAATGGGGTCACTTTTGGGGGGTTTCCACTGTTTTGGCAGCACAAGACCTCCTCAAACCTGACATGGTACCTAAAATATATTCTAAAAAAAGGAGGCCCAAAATCCACTAAGTGCTCCTTTGCTTCTGAGGCCTGTGTTTCAGTCCATTACCGCACTAGGACCACATGTGGGATATTTCTAAAAACTGCAGAATCTGGGCAATAAATATTGAGTTGCATTTCTTGGGTAAAACCTTCTGTGGTACATAAAAAATTTATTAGAAATGAATTTTGAAGAAAAAAAATGAAATTTGTAAATTCTACTTTGCTTTAGTTCCTGGGAAACGCCTAAAGGGCTAAAACACTTTGTGAATGCTGTTTTGAATACTTTGATGGGTGCAGTTTTCAAAATGAGGTAACTTCTGGGGACTTTCTAATATATAAGGCCCTCAAAGCCATTTCAGAACTGAACTGGTCCCTGAAAAAATAGCCTTTTAAAATTTTCTTAAAAATATGAGAAATTGCTGCTAAAGTTCTAAGCCTTGTAACGTCCTAGAAAAATAAAAGAATGTTCAAAAAACGACGCAAACATAAAGTAGACATATGGGAAATATAAACTAGTAAGTATTTTGTGTGGTATTACTATCTGTTTTACAAGTAAATACATTAAAATTTAGAAAAATGCTAATTTTTGCTAATTTTCTCTAAATCTTGGCGTTTCTTACAATTAAATATTGAATTTAACGACAAAATTTTTTCAGTATCATAGAGTACAACATGTCACGAGAAAACAATCCCAGAATCGCTTGGATAGGTAAAAGCATTCTGGAGTTATTACCACATAAAGTGACACATGTCAGATTTGCAAAAATGGGGCTGGTCCTGAAGGCCAAAACAGGCTTAGACACTAAGGGGTTAAAGAGAGGTGTTATAATTTTTATTATTGTTATTATTATTATTATTATTATTTTCTCTTTAATAAAACAGTCAGTGTGTTTGGTGCAACTTTCGAAATACTTTTTATTACAAATCTGTATCTAGTGCTCAGGGGCGTAGCTAAAGGCTCATGGGCCCGGGTGCAAGAATTCAGCTTGGGCCCCCCTACCCCTCCCCAGCACCACCATCATCATCAGACCCCTTTGCGCTCCTATGCCCAGACGCCTTGCCCAACAGCCCCCATAGTATAATGCCCCCACACAGTTAATGCTCCCATAGCTGCCCCCACACAGTATAATGCCCCATAACATATACTGCCCCCCATAATAGCCCCATACCGTATAATGCTCCCCATATCAGCCCCCCATACAGTATAATGCCCCCCCCCCACAATATCAGCCCCCCCATACAGTATAATGCCCCTATATGTGCATAATTACTTACCTATCCCCGTTCCTTCGCCTCCTCCGGTGTGTACTATGGGTGACTCAGCGCAGGCAGGCTCGATGATGTCGCTACATCCCGCCTGCCTGCGTCGAGCCGCTCACGGCAAAGGGAATGCTGGATCAAGGAGATGTCAGCTCCTTGCTCCAGCATTGATTGGAACCGGGACCTCGGCGAGTGACTCACGAACCCCCAGGGGGACGCGACCCACAGTGTAGGGATGTCACGATACCAAAATTTGGACTTCGATACCGATACTTCGTTTACTTTGCCAACAGTAATAAAAATAAAAATAAAGTTCTTCCGTTTTCTGATGTGAGGCGCGTGGTGTGATGATGAATTTTGAATGTGCCTCACATTAATAGTAATTAACCCCATCATGTTTCTCAGTCATAATGAGTTAATATGTAAGGTACATGATGGGGTTAATTACTATTAATGTGAGGCACATGGAGGTTAAATTCATCATCGCACCTTGTGCCTCACAATTAGGCCCCATGCACACGACCGTAAATAACCTCCATTCACTTTCATTGAGCGCGGACACATTTCCATAGCACTACGGATGAGTGTCCGTGCCGTAGAAATGTTCCGAAAATTATGGAACATGTCCGTCCTTTTGCATTTTGCGGGCCGTTCTCCCATACTTTGTATGGGAGCACGGCCCGAAAATGCGGGTGGCAGTCGGCGGCCGGCCGTGCCCGCAATCGCGGGCCGTGATTGCGGGCACGGTCGTGTGAATGGGGCCTAAGTGATAGAAAGCAATTTTTATTTTATTTTTTTACAGAGTACACATCATAAATGATGCAAAAAAATAGTTGTGCAGGTTATTACGGCCGCGCCAATACCGATTATTTGCATGTTTTATGTATTGAGACTTATTTTAATGTTTATTATAAAAAAGGTGTGTGTATTTTTTTTATTTAACATTACTTTGTTTTTACTTTATTTTGAAACTTCAATGTACTGGCCTATAGCTATACGCCAGTACATTAGCCTGTGTACTGATAGTACACAGGCAGTTGTTAGGACATACCTCAGTATGCCCTAACAACAGGAAATATGGTAAGACAGCCATGGGGTCCTTCAATAGACCCTGAGCTGTCTGCCCATATATGGTATGTCCCTTAATCGCGTCACAGGAATTCCTTGTGACGCGATCCAGGGGCATCCCCCTTCTCATTTTCTCCTGAATGCTGCAGTCAGCTGTGATGGCATCATTCAGGGGAATAACGGCGGAGATGAGAGGTTTCTCTGATCTCCGCCGTTATAGAGCGGGGCTGCGGCTGTGTAATACAGTCATTGCCCCGCTCCTGATATAAGTGCGCGCGCGGTCAGCATGAGGAGATGCGGCCGGCGCTGCACTAATGAGCGGCGGTTCAGGCATTGAGGACAGAACATGGGGGTGTTTTGTAGCGCGCCCACCATGTTCTGTCTTCAGTGCCGATGCTCATTAGTGCAGCGCAGGCCGCATCACATCATCCTGACGGCGCGCACATGTCAGGACTCAGGAGCGGGGCAGTGACTGTATTACACAGCCGCAGCCCCGCTCTCATACACTCATGTGTACTATACTGTATTGTGCAGTTTGCGGTGGAGGAGGGGGGGCTGTGATTTAACGCCCCCCCCCCTCTCCATCGCAAACAACACAATACATTACAAGGCATCACAACACATTACATTACATTACATAACGTTACAACACAATACATTACATTACACTGCAGCTTACCTGGAGTCCTCCGCACCGACTCTTCTGCTCTGTCTGGAAGCCGTGTCACGTGACAACACGGTCAGATGGTACACTAAGTGTACCATGTGACCGTAACCAGGAAGTGCCGGCTTCACGGCAAAGAAGATTTAGTTAAAAAACATGCTGTATGGCAACGGGGGCCCGTGAGCCCCCCAGGCTTAGGGGCCCGGTCGCAACTGCGACCGCTGCGACCCCTATAGCTACGCCACTGCTAGTGCTAAAACGTATATCCGTCAAGTCAGTGGCACTGACGGGTACAGTGTCAGCGGGTTGGGGGGTTGAATTGCATGTGAAGGGGAAGGAGGGGGCCCAAGTTGTGTCAACAGCCCAGGGCCCATGGTACACTTAATCCGCCACTGCCCACGGGTCCACCTCGGACGTGGAAAACGTCAGTTTTTCACGTCCGAGGTTGGCTACGTTTGTGTGTAGGAGCCCTAATGTGGCCCAGATTCTTGATTTTTTTTTGCAGGCAGGTCTTGAAAAGGGTCTTAAAGAGGCTCTGTCACCAGATTCTGAAATCCCTATCTCCTATTGCATGTGATCGGCGCTGCAATGTAGATAACAGTAACGTGTTTTTTTTTAGAAAAACGTTCATTTTTGGCCAAGTTATGAGCTATTTTATATATATGCAAATGAGGTTTGAAATGGACAACTGGGCGTTTTTTTTTTCGTTATGTCCAACTGGGTGTGTATTGTGTTTTTAACTGGGCGTGTTTACGTGTATGACGCTGACCAATCAGTGACCAGTCAGCATCATACACTCATCTCCATTGATTTATACAGCAGCGATGTGCAGCCACATAAACAGAGATTAACTTTACTGCAGTGTCCGGATAATGAATACACATGATCATCCAGCCTGGACGTCTTGTGTATTCAGAATCCTGACACTTCTGAATCTTTTCTTTGAGATTTCTAGCAAGGGAAAAGAAATCTCGCAAGATTTCGTTTCCCTTGCTGCAAATCTCACAGAAAAGAGTCAGAAGTATTCATTATCAGGACACTGCAGTAAAGTTAATCTCTGTTTATGTGGCTGCACATCGCTGCTGTATAAATCAATGGAGATGAGTGTATGATGCTGACTGGTCACTGATTGGTCAGCATCATACACGTAAACACGCCCAGTTAAAAACACTATACACGCCCGGTTGGACATAACGAAATAAAAACGCCCAGTTGTCCGTTTCAAACCTCATTTGCATATATATAAAATAGCTCATAATTTGGCCAAAAATGAACGTTCTTAAAAAAAACAAACGTAACTGTTATCGACATTGCAGCGCCGATCACATGCAATAGGAGATAGGGATTTGAGAATCTGGTGACAGAGCCTCTTTAAATCAGGTACCCTAAAAGTACAGATTTCAGTTTAAAGTTCTTATTTTGATGAAAATGTATCTTCTTACAGGTGAATAAAAAGTTTTTTTTGTAGCAGCCTATAGGTTATCTCTGAAGAATAGATTTGAAAGTAGTCCTTAATCCCTTCAGGACCAAGCTCATTTTGGCCTTCAGGACCAGACCCATTTTTTCAAATCTGACATATTTCACTTTATGTGGTAATAACTCCGGAATGCTTTTACTTATCAAAGCGATTCTGAGATTGTTTTCTCGTGAGACATTGGACTTTATGATAGTGGAAAAATTTGGTCGATAAATTCAATATTTATCAGTGAAAAACACCAAAATTTTGTGAAAAATTGCAAAAATTAGCATTTTTCTAAATGTAAATGTATCTGCTTGTAAGACAGGCAGTTATACCACACAAAATTTTTGCTAATTAACATCCCCCATATGTCTACTTTAGATTGGCATTGTTTTTTGAACGTCCTTTTATTTTTCTATGACACAAGGCTTAGAACTTTAGCAGCAATTTCTCACATTTTCAAGAAAATTTCAAAAGGCTATTTTTACAGGGGCCAGTTCAGTTGTGAAGCGGCTTTTAGGGCCTTATATATTAGAAACCGCCAAAAAGTCACCCCATTTTAAAATCTTCACCCCTCAAAGTATTCAAAACAGCATTTAGAAAGTTTCTCAACCCTTTAAATGTTTCACAGAAATTAAATCAACGTAGAGGTGAAATTTTCAAATTTCATTTTTTTTTTGCAGAAATTCATTTTGAATCTATTTTTTCTATAAGACAGAAGTTTTTACCAGAGAAATGCAACTCAATATCTATTGCCCAGATTCTGCAGTTTTTAGAAATATCCCACATGTGGCCCTAGTGTGGTAATGGACTGAAGCACAGGCCTCAGAAGCAAAGGAGCACCCAGTGGATTTTGGGCCTCCTTTTTATTAGAAAATATTTTAGGCACCAGGTCAGGTTTGAAGGGCTCTTTCGGTGCCAAAACAGTGGAAATCCACCAAAAGTGACCCCATTTGGGAAACTACACCCCTTGAGGAAATTATCTAGGGGTATAGTGAGCATTTTGACCAAGCAGGTTTTTTGCAGAAATTATTGGAAGTAGGCCGTGAAAATTAAAATCTACATTCTTTCAAAGAAAATGTAGGTTTAGCTAATTTTTTCTAATTTCCACAAGGACTAAAAGAGAAAAAGCACCGCAACATTTGTAAAGCAATTTCTCCCGAGTAAAACAATACCCCACATGTGGTAATAAATGGCTGTTTGGACCCACGGCAGGGCTTAGAAGGGAAAGAGCGCCATTTGGCTTTTGGAGCTCAAGTTTAGAAGGAATGGTTTGCGGAGGCCATGTCGCATTTGCAAAGCCCCTAAGGGACCAAAATAGTGAAAACGCCAAAAAAGTGACTCCATTGAGAAAACGACACCCCTTGAGGAATCCATCTAGGGGTGTAGTGAGCATTTTGACCCCGCAGGTTTTTTGCAGAAATTATTGAAAATGGGCCATGAAAATGAAAATCTACATTCTTTCAAAGAAAATGTAGGTTTAGCTAATTTTTTCTAATTTCCACAAGGACTAAAGGAGAAAAAGCACTGCAACATTTGTAAAGCAATTTCTCCCGAGTAAAACAATACCCCACATGTGGTAATAAACAGCTGTTTGGACACACAGCATGGCTTAGAAGGGAAAGAGCACCATTTGGCTTTTGGAGCTCAAATTTAGCAGGAATGGTTTGCGGAGCCCCTGTCGCCTTTGCAAAGCCCCTAAGGGACCAAAACAGTGAAAACGCCAAAAAAGTGACTCCATTGAGAAAACTACACCCCTTGAGGAATCCATCTAGGGGTGTAGTGAGCATTTTGACCGCATAGGTGTTTCATAGATTTTATTAGAATTGGGCAGTGAAAATAAAAAAAATCCTTTTTCTTCAATAAGACGTAACTTTAGCTCAAAATTTTTAATTTTCTCAACAAATAAAGGAAAAAAAGAACCCCAACATTTGTAAAGCAACTTCTCTGGAGTACGGCAATACCCCACACGTGGTCATAAACTGCTGTTTAGACACACGGCAGGGCTCAGAGGGGAAGGAGCACCATTTGCTTTTGGTGTACAGATTTTGCTGCATTTGGTTTCTGGTCGCTATGTTGCATTTGCAAAGTCCCTGTGGAACCAAAACAGTGGATCCCCCCCCCCAGAAGTGACCCCATTTTGGAAACAACACCCTCAAGGTATTCACCTAGGGGTGTAGTGAGCATGTTAAACCCACAGGTGTTTTGTAGAAATTCGTGTGCACAAGATGTGGGAGAGTGAAAATGGGAATTTTTCCTTAGATACGCCAATATGTGGTGCCCGGCTTGTGCCACCATAACAAGACAGCTCTCAATTATTATGCGGTGCTTCCCTGTTTTAGAAGCACCCTACGTGTGGCCCTAATCTTTTGCCTGGACATTCGACAGGGCTCAGGAGTGAAAGAGTACCATGTAAAATTGAGGCCTAATTTGGCGACATATAAAGTATTGGTTTACAATTGCAGAGGCTTTGATGTGAAATAAAAGAAACCCCTGAGAAGTGACCCCATTTTGGAAATTACACCCCTCAAGGCATTTATTAAGGGGTGTAGTGAGCATTTTCACCCCACGTGTCTTTTCCATAAATGATTGCGCTGCCGAAGGTACAAATTAAAATTTTGCCCTATATATGCCAATTCATTGTCAAATATGTCGTGCCCAGCTTGTGCCACTGGGGACACACACCTCAAAAATTGTTAAAAGGGTTCTCCCGGGTATGGCGATGCCATATATGTGGACGTAAACAACTGTTTGGGCATGCTGTATGGCTCAGATAGGTGGGAGCGCCATTTGGCTTTTGGAGCGTGGAATTTGCTTGGTAATAGTTTTGTTTGGAGTATCACTGTTGTTTCCGTTTATAATGTGGGGCATATGTGAGCTCGGCAGAGTACATCGGGGCATAGTCAGGTGGTATAATAATAAGGTAAAAAAAATAATAAAATGTTCCATAGATGTGTGTTACGCTGTGATCGATCCTTTCTGCACAGGCCGGTGTCGCACTGATAACTGGCGTCCTTCCTTATCCCCCTTTTGGTCCACACTCCGTACCTTTGCAGTTTGGGGAATTTTGCCGGGAAAGTGTCCTGGTATAATACGGACGCCCTCGCTTCCAGCGGATATGGTTGGGCCCTCCCCTTCCTGGTTCCCTAATTTTAGTGCATTGATACATTGCCTTTTGAAACAGAAGAAATGTTCCCCGTGGGCCGGCACAACCGGATATTTTTCTTTCCTGACTTATTGGAGCCTTAACTTATTTTATTTTTTCATAGACGTAGTGGTATGAGAGCTCTTTTTTTACGGGACGAGCGGTAGCTTTTATTGGTACCATATTGGGGTACATGCAACTTTTTGATCACTTGTTATCCTTTTTTTGGGAGGCAAGGTGACAAAAAAACAGCAATTCTGCCATAGTTTTTTTTTTTTATATACAGCGTTCACCATGCGTTATAAACTACATGTTACCTTTATTCTGCGGGTCAGTACGATTCCGTCGATAACAAATTTATAGAACTTTTTTATAACTTTTTGCACAATAAAATTACTTTTGGAAAGAGAATGTATTTCTTCTGTCGCGATGTTGTGAGAGCCATAACTTTAAAACATTTTAGTCGATGGAGCTGTGTGAGGGTTTGTTTTTTGCGAGACGAGGTATAGATTTTATAGGTACCATTTTTGGATACATGCGACTTTTTGATCACTTTTTATTTAAATTTTTGGAAGACGGTGACCGAAAAAACAGTAATTATGGCAGTGTTTTTGAGGTTTTCTTTTTACGGCGTTCACTGTGCAGAATAAATAACATAATATTTTTATAGTTTAGGTCGTTACGGTCGCAGCGATACCAAATATGTATGGCTTTATTTTTTTTTCAATAATAAATGACTTGATAAGTGAAAAAGGGCAATTGTGTTTTATTTTATTACTTGAAACTTTTATTGTATGTTTTACAACTTTTATTTTAACTTTTTTGACACTTTTTTTTTTACACTTTTTTTTACACCCACTAGGGGACTTGAAGGTCCAACTGTTTGTTTGATGTTCTAATACATTGCACTACTTATGTAGTGCAATGTATTGGAACTGTCAGTTGTTCACTGACAGCATGCCGATCAGGCTCCGCCTCTGGGAGGGGCCTAATCAGCTTACGTAATGGCAGACAGGAGTCCATTGTTAGGGCTCCTGTTGCCATAGTAGCAGTCGCCAGCCTTGCCATCGCGTGGCAAGGCTGCCGATTTGCTACAAACCTCTAGGATGCAGCGATCACAATGGATCGCTGCATCGAAGGGGTTAATGCCAGGAATCTGAGCTAGCTCCGGTTCCTGGCGATAGATCGGGGTGTCCGCTGTAACATACAGCGGACACCCACTGCTGATGACGCCGGCTCAGCTTCTGAGCCGGCGCCATCTTGCCGATGGTACCGGAAGCCTCCTGGGCCCCGCCGACGACGGGGCATAGGAGGATTCCGTTACTGGCGGACCGGGAGGTAAGTATAAGCCCTCCGATCACTTTTGCAGCCACCGGCAACCCAGCGATCACGTTGCTGGGGTGCCGGTGGCTATAAACTCCTCACATGCTGCGATCTCTATTGAACGCAGCATGTGAGGGGTTAATCGGCCGGATCGGATGCTAGTTCCGGTCCTGGCCGATAGCTCAGGGTGACAGCTGTAACATACAGCTGTCACCCGGCGGTGATGTCGCTGGCTCAGCTCTTGAGCCAGCTTCATCTCCATCACGTACAGTTACGTGAAAAGGCGGTAAGACATCAGCTTTAATCACGTAACTGTACGTGATTGGGCGGGAAGGGGTTAAAGGAAAGGTGTCTTGATATTCTTTTTTATTAATTTATGTATTTTTATTGAATAAAATATTATATTGACTTTATTTTTTCACACACAATGTTTTTTTTCATTTATGTCTCTTATCGAGACATACACAGATGGAATACGGCAGCTACAGTGCATAGGACATAACGAAAGGGACCCGTTCCTTATATCCTGTGCTTCTGCTGTCTCGCTCTGTACTTTGCAAGCGCAGTTCAGAGTGACCCAGCATATAAGCTGGTTTGCAGGTGGAAAGCCAGCGCTATTTAGAAGACCAGCCGCACTACAGGTGAGGTGTGTGTGCGTCTGTCTGTCTGTCTCTCTCTCACTGCCCCCTCGTGGCCCACCCCTCGTGGCCCACCCCTCGCGGCCCCCCCTCGCGGCCCCCTTGCACACCTGCTGTAACTCTGTGTGTGTGTGTGTAGCAGAGCTGTGTGTGTGTAAATGTGTGTGTGTGTGTGTGTGTGTACCAGAGCTGTGTGTATATGTGTGTGTGTAGCAGAGCTGTGTGTATATGTGTGTGTGTAGCAGAGCTGTGTGTGTGCGTGCGCAGAAGAGCTGTGTGTGTGTGCGCGCACAGCAGAGCTGTGTGTGTGAGTGTGTGCACACAGCAGTGCTGTGTGTGTGTGTGTGCGCAGCAGAGCTGTGTGTGTGTGTGCACGCGCAGCAGGGCTGTGTGTGTGCGCAGCAGAGCAGTGTGTGTAGTGTGCGCATTAGAGCTGTGTCCTATTTTTGTGCAGCGGAGTATGCATGGGTGCCGCTGATCCTTCATAGCCGCTTATCAGCTGTTTTGAAGAATCAGCGGTGAGCACCCCCCACACACAAATCACCCGCAAACATGCAACTGCGCCACACACAACCCCCCCACAGTGGCGGGGTTGTGTTCAGTGTGCTTGTGGGGTGGTTGTGTGATGGTGGGCATGTGTGTGGGGGGGTGCATGCAGGGTGCTGTGGGGGGGTGTGTGTGCAGGGTGCTTGTGGGGGGGTTGTGTGATGGTTTGCGTGGGCGTATGTGTGTGGGGGGGGGGGGTGTGTGCAGGGTGCTTGTGGGTACCTCTAGTATTTATTGTGGGGAGAAGACAGAAGTCACTGTGGGTGAGTATAAGTATTTCTATTTTTAATACTGCTAACTTTATTTTTTTTGTTTTGCAGGTTCTGCTGGACCTATTGGACTTTTTTTAGTACAATGGTTAGCGCGGATTGTGTGGGGAAGTTTTTATTTCAGTACCGCAGGCTGGTATTATTAGGCTGATAAAGGGCCAGAAACAGTGACTTTCCAGTACATGACCATCTGTTGTGAAGGTTGGTGCACTGTGGGCGGCCAGATACAAAATACCAGCAGCAGCCGCCTAGCATTACCAGGGTGGGAAAAGTCAAATTTTTTGGCTCCTCCCAGCCTCATAATACCAGCCTGCGTCCGCCCACAGTGCACCAGCCTTCACAACAGATGGTCGTGTACTGGATCGTACCCGGCTCTTCTTAATACACCTGGTGGCGGTGGGTACCAGGGTAATAATGGGGGTTAGTATTAGCCTTTTTACTGGCTAACATTAAGCCCTGCCTTAGTAATGGACGTCGTCAAACAGACAACTTCCATTACTGAGGTGGTAATAAAGTATTAAAAAAGAAAATATTTTTATTGAAATAAAAACTCCAACACACAATCCTCGCTAACCATTTTATTTAAACAAAAAACGTAGACCATCGCAGTAGTCCACCAAAACGACAACGTAGTCCAATAGGTCCAGTGGAACCTGCAAAAAAAAAAAAGTTAGGCCTCAAGCACACTTCAGTGAAATGCTTCGGTGTGCTATCTGTTTTTTTAACGGATAGCAGACTGGCCCATTCATTTCTATGGGGCCATGCACACTTTCTTTTTATTTGCGGGTTTTTTTTATTTCCAGTTTATGTGTGTGCTTTTTGCAAGTTTTTGGCTGCGTAGTTAGGACTCCCACTGACTCTGGAAACTTATTGCGAATTTTATGCACCAAAGAATTGATCCAACACTCCTTTTTCACGCAACAAGTTTTTTAAAAAAACGCTTGCGTAAAAAACTAACAGCTCGCTTTCCCATTAATGTAAATGGGAAGCTTAATCAAGTGTTTGATGCTTTTGTCACGTTTTTTCTTTTAAGCATTTTGTGTGCGCTTTTTGGCGCATAATTAGGACTCCCATTGACTGGAAATATTTGGCATGTTTTACGTGCAAAGGAATTGACTCAACACTTCTTTATTTACACAACACGTTTTTTAAAAACGTGTGTGCAAAAAAGCGCGATGTATGTACTAACTGTAATGATGGGGTAGGGAGACAGACAGGTGAGCCCTAATCTACCTGCCACTCAGTCCCTGCCTACTTGCATTGACCCGCCCTAGGCGACGGGGTACAACTGGGCAACGGTCCCTACACTCAATAGGTGCACGACAGACAAACAGACAAGGGTACAAAGAAGCCGGGGAAATGGGGAAGTTGCCCACGGGAACACCGTGGGCAACAAGCGAGGTGAACGAGCCGAGTCAAACCAGGAGATGAGCGAGGTACAAAACGCAGAGCAGAAGAGTGGTCAGTAAAGCCAAGGTCAATAACAAGCAGAGGGTGAGTAGTTCAAGAAGCTGTAGCAGGGCCAGGAAACCAGGAGAGAAGAATCACAAGCAAAGGAGGAACAGGAAAGGCAGGTATAAATAGACAGAGGGCGGGAGCTAGCTCCGTCTGGCCAGGCTGTGATAGGCTCTCCCACTCCTAAACCTGCCATCCTGAGTGGTAGAAGATGGAGTCAGTCTCACAGACATAGAAGCAGGTGCAGACTGATTACCTATGGGCGTAGACACAGAAGCTGTGTCTGGCAGATCCTTTACAGTACCCCCCCCCCCTTTTATGAGGGGCCACCGGACCCTTTCTAGGTGGACCTGGTTTATTGGGGAAACGAAGGTGGAACCTCCTGACCAATACCCCAGCGTGAACATCCCGGGCGGGTACCCAAGTCCTCTCCTCAGGCCCGTATCCTCTCCAATGGACCAGGTACTGGAGGGAGCCTTGGACCATCCTGCTGTCCACAATCTTGGCCACCTCGAATTCTACCCCCTCAGGGGTGAGAACAGGGACCGGAGGTTTCCTCAAGGGAGCCAAGGACGGGGAGCAGCGTTTAAGGAGGGAGGCATGAAACACGTTGTGTACTCGAAAAGACGGGGGCAACGCCAGTCGGAAGGAGACACGGTTGAGGACTTCAATAAGCTTGTACGGCCCTATAAACCGGGGAGCAAACTTCTTGGACGGGACTTTAAGGCGCACATTTTTAGAAGATAGCCACACCAGATCCCCGACCACAAACAAGGGGTTAGCAGAACGTCTTCTATCTGCCTGAGTCTTTTGTATGCTCTGGGACGCCTCTAGGTTCTTCTGAACCTGGGCCCAGACTGCACAGTTCCCGATGAACGACCTCTACCTCGGGATTGTTGGAACTACCAGGTGAAACGGAGGAGAACCGTGGATTAAACCCAAAATTACAGAAAAAGGGGGAGACCCCTGACGAGTTACTGATCCGGTTATTAAGGGAAAATTCGGCGAGGGGAATGAATGAGACCCAATCATATTGACAGTCAGAGATAAAACACCTTAAATATTGTTCTAGAGATTGATTAGTCCTCTCAGTTTGGCCATTAGTTTCAGGATGGAAGACAGAGGAGAAGGACAGATCAATCTCCAACTTTTTACAGAAGGCTCTCCAAAACAATGAAACAAATTGTACCCCTCTATCAGAAACAATATTGACAGGAACCCCATGGAGACGAAGGATGTGCTTGACAAACAAGGTAGCTAACGTCTTAGCATTGGGTAGTTTCTTGAGGGGCACAAAGTGGCACATCTTACTGAAGCGGTCTACTACAACCCACACCACCGACTTGCCTTGAGATGGAGGCAAATCGGTGATAAAATCCATGGAGATATGGGTCCAAGGTCTCTGGGAATGGGCAAAGAACATAGTAAGCCCGCTGGTCGGGACCTGGGAGTCTTGGACCTAGCACAAACTTTACAAGCAGCGACGTAGGCCTTAACGTCTTTAGGCAACCCAGGCCACCAATAGTTTCTGGCAATGAGGTGCTTGGTACCAAGGATGCCTGGATGACCAGATAGTGCGGAGTCATGATTTTCCCTAAGTACCCTTAGCCGGAATTGCAGGGGAACAAACAACTTGTTCTCAGGAAGGTTCCCGGGAGCTGAACCTTGATCAGCCGCAATTTCAGAGACTAAATCAGAATCAATAGAAGAAATGATTATACCTGGAGGCAAAACACAAGCAGGATCTTCTTTCAAAGGAGGGCTGGCCATGAAGCTACGCGACAGTGCATCAGCCTTAATATTTTTAGACCCAGCCCTACCATTAGGGAGCTTAGCTCCTGGTACCAAATCAATTGCGCAATCGTATTCTCTATGAGGAGGTAACACTTCGGAGGCCTCTTTAGAGAAAACATCAGCGAAGTCCTGAAGAAACTCAGGTAGAGTATTCACCTCCTCAGGGGGAGAAATAGAATTAACAGAAAAACATGACGTCATGCATTCATTACCCCATTTGGTAAGATCCCCAGTATTCCAGTCAAACGTGGGATTATGCAACTGCAACCAGGGAAGGCCTAAAACCAAATCGGACGATAATCCCTGCCTCACCAGTACAGAGCACTGCTCCAAATGCATGGAGCCAACAAGGAGTTCAAAAACAGGGGTATGCTGTGTAAAATAACCGTTAGCAAGAGGAGTGGAGTAGATACCCACTACCGGGACAGGTTTAGGCAAATCAATCAATGGCATAGCTAGAGACATAGCAAATTCCACAGACATAATACTAACAGAAGACCCTGAATCCACGAAGGCACTGCCGGTAGCAGACCTACCACCAAAAGAGACCTGAAAGGGAAGCAAGATTTTATTACGTTTCATATTTACGGGAAATACCTGTGCGCCCAAGTGACCTCCCCGATGGTCACTTAGGCACGGAAGTTCCTCCGACTGGTTATTCTTACGCCTAGGACAGTTGTTCACTTGATGCTTGTCATCCCCACAGTAGAAGCAGAGACCATTCTTCCTGCGGAACTCTCTACGTTGTTGGGGGGACACGGAGGCCCCGTGTTGCATAGGTACCTCCGAGTCTTCCGTGGAAGAACGAAGCAACGGAAACTCGGGAGGCATCATGGGGGAGTCAGAGGAGAAAATACAAAAACGTTCAAGTCGTCGTTCCCTGAGACGTCGGTCAAGTCGTACCGCTAAAGCCATAACCTGATCTAGGGTGTCAGAAGAGGGATAGCTAACTAGCAGGTCTTTCAGGGCGTTCGACAGACCCAATCTAAACTGGCACCTTAAGGCAGGGTCATTCCACCGAGAAGCTACTCACCACTTCCTAAAGTCAGAACAATACTCCTCAACAGGTCTCTCACCCTGACGTAAGGTCACCAGCTGACTCTCGGCAAAGGCAGTCTTGTCAGTCTCGTCATAAATAAGCCCGAGAGCAGAAAAGAAAAGATCAACGGAGGATAGTTCAGGGGCGTCAGGAGCCAAAGAGAAGGCCCATTCTTGGGGCCCGTCCTGGAGCCGGGACATAATTATACCCACCCGCTGGCTCTCAGAACCAGAGGAGTGGGGCTTTAAGCGAAAATAGAGCCTACAACTCTCCCGAAAGGAGAAAAAAGTATTTCGGTCCCCTGAGAACCGGTCAGGCAACTTGAGGTGGGGTTCAAGAGGTGAGGTGAGGGGCACTATCAGGGCAGCATCAGGCTGGTTGTCCCTCTGAGCCAGGGCCTGGACCTGTAGGGAGACATTGGCAACCGCGAACTCTTAGCCATTAAATGGGCATTTGAAGAGTGGCGCCACTTCCTGGAGGGGGCTAGGCACCAGGTAACGGTCCTTACCGACCACAAGAATCTGGTTTTCCTAGAATCTGCCCGGAGGCTAAACCCGAGACAAGCTCGATGGGCGTTGTTTTTTACTAGATTCAACTTTGTGGTCACCTATAGGGTTGGGTCTAAAAATATTAAAGCTGATGCTCTGTCGCGTAGCTTCATGGCCAGCCCTCCTCCGGAGGACGATCCTGCTGGTGTTTTTCCCCCAGGTATAATCATATCCTCTGTTGATTCTGACTTAGTCTCCGAAATTGCGGCTGATCAAGGTTTAGCTCCTGAGAATCTTCCTGAGAATAAGCTGTTTGTTCCCCTGCAATTCCAGCTAAGGGTACTCAGGGAGAGTCATGACTCTGCACTATTTGGCCATCCAGGCATCCTGAGTACCAAGCACCTCATTTCTAGAACCTATTGGTGGCCTGGATTACCTAAAGACGTTAAGGCCTACGTCGCCGCTTGTGAAATTTGTGCTAGGTCCAAGACTCCCAGGTCCCGACCAGCGGGCTTACTATGTTCTTTGCCCATTCCCCAGAGACCTTGGACCCATATCTCCATGGATTTTATCACCGATCTGCCTCCTTTCCAAAGCAGGTCGGTGGTGTGGGTTGTAGTAGACCGCTTCAGTAAGATGTGCCACTTTGTGCCCCTCAAGAAACTACCCAATGCCAAGACGTTAGCTACCTTGTTTGTCAAGCACATCCTGCGTCTCCATGGGGTTCCTGTCAATATTGTTTCTGACAGAGGGGTACAATTTGTTTCATTGTTTTGTAGAGCCTTCTGTAAGAAGTTGGGGATTCATCTGTCCTTCTCCTCGGCCTTTCATCTTGAAACTAATGGCCAAACTGAGAGGACTAATCAGTCTCTAGAACAATCTTTAAGGTTTTTTATCTCTGAAAGTCAAAGTTGGGTCTCCTTCATTTCCCTCGCTGAATTTTCCCTTAATAAACGGGTCAGTAACTCGACAGGGGTCTCCCCCTTTTTCTGTAATTTTGGGTTTAACACACGGTTCTCCTCCGTTTCTCCTGGTGGGTCCAACAATCCCGAGGTAGATGTCGTTCATCGGGAACTGTGCACAGTCTGGGCCCAGGATCAGAAGAACCTTGAGGCATCCCAGAGCATACAAAAGACTCAGGCAGATAAAAGACATTCTACTAACCCCTTGTTTGTGGTCGGGGATAAGGTGTGGCTGTCTTCAAAAATGTTGCGCCTTAAAGTTCCGTTCAAAAAATTTGCTCCCCGGTATATAGGGCCGTACAAGGTCAGTGAGGTCCTTAACCCTGTCTCTTTCCGGCTGGAGTTACCCCCATCTTTTCAAATACACAACATGTTCCATGCCTCCCTCCTGAAACGCTGCTCCCCGTCCTTGGCTACCTCGAGAAAACCTCCGGTCCCTGTTCTCACCCCTGAAGGGGTAGAATTCGAGGTGGCCAAGATTGTGGACAGCAGGATGGTCCAAGGCTCTCACCAGTACCTGGTCCATTGGAGAGGATATGGGCCTGAGGAGAGGACTTGGGTACCCGCCCCGGATGTTCACGCCGGGTTATTGCTTAGGAAGTTCCATCTTCGGTTCCCCAACAAGCCAGGTCCACCTAGGAAGGGTCCAGTGGCGCCTCATAAAAGGGTGGGGGGGTACTGTAAAGTATTTGCCAGACACAGCTTCTGTGTCAACGCCCGTGGGTAATCAGCCTGCATCTGTGCCTAGGTCTGCTAGAGTGACTCGTTCTGCTACCACTCAGGCTGGTTGGCTGAGGAGTGGGAGAACCTATCACAGCCTGGCCAGACGGTCCTAGCTCCCGCCGTTGGTCTACTTATACCTTAATTTGCTGCTTGTCCTTTGCCTGTGATTCTCTTGCTTCCTGGCTCTGCTGTTCCTGCTTTTCCTATTGACCTCTGCTTCATATTGACCCTGACTTTACTGACTACTCTCCTGCTCTGCGTTTGGCACCACATACACTCCTGGTTTGACTCGGCTCGTTCACTACTCTTGTTGCTCACGGTATTTCCGTGGGCAACTGCCCCATTTCCCTTAGCTTCTGTGTACCCTTGTCTGTTTGTCTGTCGTGCACTTATTGAGCGTAGGGACCATCGCCCAGTTGTACGCCGTCGCCTAGGACGGGCCGTGCAAGTAGGCAGGGACTGAGTGGCGGGTAGATTAGGGCTCACCTGTCTGTCTCCCTACCCCGACATTATAAAGGCCTTCAGGGAGGCAGGGCGGACCCTGAAGTGAGGGTTTGACTGTAAAGGATCTGCCAGACACAGCTTCTGTGTCGACGCCCGTGGGTAATCAGTCTGCACCTGCTCCTAAGTCTGAGAGAGTGACACGATCTTCTACCAGTCAGGCTGGGAAGCTGAGGAGTGGGAGAGCCTATCACAGCCTGGCCAGATGGAGCTAGCTCCCGCCCTCTGTCTATTTATACCTGCATTTCCTGCTCCTCCTTTGCCTGTGATTCTGTTTCCTGGCTCTGCTGCTGCTGCTTGAACATTTTGTCCTCTGCTTCATTTTTGACCCTGGCTTTACTGACAATTCTCCTGCTCTGCGTTTGGTACCTCGTACACTCCTGGTTTGACTCGGCTCGTTCACTACTCTCCTGCTCTGCGTTTGGTACCTCGTACACTCCTGGTTTGACTCGGCTCGTTCACTACTCTCGTTGCTCACGGTGCTGCCGTGGGCAACTGCCCCATTTCCCTAACTTCTGTGTACCCTTGTCTGTTTGTCTGTCGTGCACTTATTGAGCGTAGGGACCGTCGCCCAGTTGTACGCCGTCGCCTAGGACGGGTCGTTGCAAGTAGGCAGGGACTGAGTGGCGGGTAGATTAGGGCTCACCTGTCTGTCTCCCTACCCCGTCATTACATTGACCCAAAAATGGCATCTCCTGTACCCCAAACATACATTTTTTGGTTTTTGCAAAGCGTTTGTTTTTCCGAAGGGCCTCGAGCACCTTCCTGACATGCTCAATGTGGGAGGACCAGTCCTTGGAAAACACAAGTATATCATCAAGGTACACTACAAGAAATACCCCCAGATAGTCTCTTAAAATCTAATTTATGAAATTCAAAGGGCATGATGAGATATTCGAAATGACCTTCGGGTGTATTAAACGCAGTCTTCCACTCATCCCCCTCTCTGATCCGGATAAGGGTATAAGCCCCCCGAAGATCGAACTTCGAGAACCATTGGGCCCCCTGAACCTGATTGAAGAGATCAGGAATCAAAGGAAAGGGATATTGGTTCCTAACAGTGATCTTATTTAAATTTCGGTAGTCGATGCACGGCCTAAGACCACCATCCTTCTTCCCCACGAAGAAGCCAGCACCTACCGGAGAAGTAGAGGGGCGAATGTAACCCTTGGCCAGACTTTCCTGGATATAGTCTCTCATGGCTTCACGTTCAGGACAAGAGAGATTAAATATCCTACTTTTAGGGAGCTTAGCTCCTGGTACCAAATCGATTGCGCAATCGTACTCTATATGAGGAGGTAACTCTTCGGAGGCCATTTTAAAAAAAGACATCAGCGAAGTCCTGAATAAACTCAGGTAGAGTGTTCACCTCCTCAACGAGAGAAACCAAATTAATAGAAAAACATGACGTCATGCATTCATTACCCCATTTAGTAAGATCACCAGTATTCCAGTTAAAAGTGGGATTATGCGTCTGCAACAAAGGAAGGCCTAAAATCAAAATCGGACCCCTGCATCACTAACACAGAACACTGCTCCAAATGAATGGAGCCAACAATGAGTTCAAAAACAGGGGTATGCTGCATAATATAACCATTAGCAAGCGGAGTGGAGTCTATACCCACTACCGGGACAGGTTTAGGCAAATCAATTAATGGCATAACTATAGACATAGCAAATTCCACAGACATAATATTAGCAGCAGACCCTGAATCCACGAAGGCACTGCCGGTGGCAGACCTACCATCAAAAGAGACCTGAAAGGGGAGCAAGATTTTATTAGGCTTCATGTTTACGGGAAATACCTGTGCGCCCAAGCGACCTCCCCGATGGTCACTTAGGCGCGGAAGTCTTTCCGGCTGCTTATTCTTGCGCTTGGGCCAGGAGTTCAGTAGATGCTTGTCATCCACACAGTAGAAGCAGAGACCATTCTTCCTGCGGAAATCTCTACGTTGTTGGGGAGACACGGAGGCCCCGAGTTGCATCTGTTTATCCGTGTTCTCTGCGGAAGAACGAAGCAACGGAACCTCTGGAGCCATCATAGGGGAGCCAGAGGTGAAGGCACCAGAACGTTCAAATTGTCGTTCCCTGAGACGTCGGTCAAGATGTACCGCTAAAGCCATAGCCTGATCTAGAGAGTCTGAAGTGGGATAGCTAACTAACAGGTCTTTCAGGGCGTTCGACAGACCCAATCTAAACGGGCACCTCAAGGCAGGGTCATTCCACCGAGAAGCTACACACCACTTCCTAAAGTCAGAACAGTACTCCTCAATGGGTCTCTTACCCTGACGTAAGGTCACCAGCTGACTCTCGGCAAAGGCAGTTTTGTCAGTCTCGTCATAGATGAGCCCGAGAGCAGAAAAAAGAAAGGTTAACAGAAGAAGGTTCAGGGGCGTCAGGAGCCAAGGAGAAGGCCCATTCCTGGGGGCCGTCCTGGAGCCGGGACCTAATTATACCCACTCGCTGGCTCTCAGAACCAGAGGAGTGGGGTCTTAATCGGAAATAGAGTCTACAACTCTCCCGAAAAGAGAAAAAAGTCTTCCGGTCCCCTGAGAACCGTTCAGGCAACTTGAGATGGTGTTCAAGAGGTGAGGTGAAGGGCACTACCTGGGTAGAATCATGCTGGTTGAACCTCTGAGCCAGGTCTTGGACCTGTAGGGAGAGACCCTGCATTTGCTGAGCCAGGGCCTCAAAGGGGTCCATAGTAGAGTCAGGGACCAGGGTAATAAAAGGTATATGGGCCTGTGATTATGTAACGAATCGGGGTTTGGAGAAGGACAGGTGAGCCCTAATCTACCCGCAACTCAGTCCCTGCCTACTTGCATGGCCCGTCCTAAGTGACGGCGTACAACTGGGCGACGGTCCCTACGCTCAATAAGTGAAAGACAGACAACACAAAACAAGGGCACACAGAAGCAAAGGGGGAAGTAGGGGCAGTTGCCCACGGAAACCGTGAGCAACAGGCAGTGGTAAATGAGCCGAGTCAAACCAGGAGAGGTACGTAGTAACAAAATCAGAGCAGGAGAAGAGTCAGTCAAGCCAGGGTCAAAAAGTAACAGCTGTCAATAATGTAAATAGCAGGAATCGCAGAGCCAGGAAACCAGACAATCACAGGCAAGGAACAACTGCAAGTGAGGGCGGGAGCAGAACCGTCAGGCCAGGCTGTGATAGGTTCTCCCTCTCTTCAGCCTGCGCGCCTGAGTGGTAACAGATCGCGTCACTCTAGCAGACCTTGGAGCTGATGAAGGCTGATTAACCCCGGGAGTCGACACAGAACCTGTGTCTGGCAAATCCATTACAATGATAATACAGAGTTAACCAGCTTCTTCCATTGCGGCCCCGTAAGGGTAAGATCCCCCATCCAACATATACCGTGTTTCCCCGAAAGTAAGACAGTGTCTTACTTTCTTTTTATTCCCAAAAGCCCGACTATGTCTTACTTTCGGGGTATGTCTTATATTGTAAAAAAATTGTCGAATTTTTTTTTTTTCTTTTTCACAAACTTTATTTAACTGTTTTACATTTTTTTTTTTAGTCCCACCAGGGGACTTCACTATACGATGTGCCGATCGCATATATAATGCTTTGGTATACTTAGTATACCGAAGCATTATTGCCTGTCAGTGTAAAACTGACAGGCAACCTATTAGGTCATGCCTCCGGCATCGCCTAACAGGCAGATGCTGAAGGCAGACCTGGGGGTCTTTGTTAGACCCCCGGCTGTCATGGAAACCCGACGGCGACCCGCGATTTGTTTGCGGGGGTGCCGATCGGGTGACAGAGGGAGCTCCCCCCTCTGTCAAACACATTAAATGCCGCTGTCACTATTGACCGCGGCATTTAATGGGTTAAACTGCCGGAATCGGCGCGCGCTTCGATTCCGGCAGTTGCAGCAGGAGCAAGTGCAGGGGACGGCGCGGTGACGTATGGAGAGGGGGGCGGCGCGGAAGTGGGCAGGAGGCGGCAATACCCCCGTGTTTCCCCGAAAGTAAGACATATGTCTTACTTTCGGGGTACGGCTTATATTAGCCGACCCCCCTGAAACCCCCGATACGTCTTACAATCGGGGGTGTCTTACTATCGGGGAAACACGGTAGCAATAGCCTTCCTGGCCATGAACAGGGCCTCACTCAGGAATATACCCTCGTAATGGGACCAAGAATCCAATTTAAGCAGACCCAATAAGCACAAACAAGGCTCACAAGGTACTCGTTTATCCAGTATTGAAGAGAGAAAGTCTGTAACCTCTCTCCAGAACCCAGCAATTACTGGGCAGAGCCAAATCATATGATCGAAGTCAGCTCGGTTATGTTGGCATCTGTGACAAGACGCCGAAGAAGCCCTGCCCATATGCAACAATCTAGTAGGAGTGATGTAGCATCTATGCGTGATATACAATTGAGTCATTCTGTTATTCGCTGCCGGTGATACTAAAAGGTGCGATGACATTGCATCTAGCCAATCCCCTTCAGACATATCGGGAATCAGCTCTTTCCATCTGAGCTTTACAGTGCATTCAGCGTGGGCTAGCCTCTGGGACATAAGGAATTTATACACAACGGATATCAACCCCCGTGGGCCTTGTGTTCGGAGAATTCCTATGAGTGGAAAGGAGGATATGGGGACCCCAGAGCGCCTAAATTGAGACAGCAATACGTGGCGCATTTGTACACATCGAAAAGTATCTCTTTCAGGTACCTGGAATGTGTCTTGTAACTCCCGGGCTGACAAAGTACGACCTTCCCCATCAATCAAATGTTGCAAGTAAGTGACTCCCAACCCCTCTCAGAAGGCATGATCATGGAATCCAGGAAATGAGACAACCCCTGGTTAGACCAGACAGGCATTTCTGCCACAATATCAGAGTATTCCAACAGTTTTTTTGCATGAGACCACACCTGTTTTGCCAATTTAATTAGTGGAAGAGAGTGTCTAGGGCTAAAATCATGAGGTTCTAAAATAGGCCACAGGTTAGGGATTCTGAGAAAATGAGCTAAATGATGTTCAGCTTTAGATAAGGACTCCTCTAATAACCACAGCCGGATATATCGTAACTGGCCTGCCAAATAGTATAAAAACACATCAGGAAGGGCAGCTCCCGCTGACTGTTTAGGCCTCTGCAGAGTGTTTAGCTTGAGTTTATGCCTACCCTGTCCCCAAATAAAGGGGGAAAATAAAGAGTTGACTAAATTAAAGAATCTTTTAGGGACCAGTGTGTCAGCATGTTTCAAGATATATAACATTTTAGGCAACACAATCATTTTAAGTAGGTTAATTCTGCCTGCTACCGAGTGGAAGTGTTTTCCAAACCGCAAATTTATCCTTTAAATATGAGAGTAAGGGATATACATTAGCATCATATGATTGTGAACTGTCTCGAGAAATCCATTTACCCAAATACTTAAAGCTATGCACCCCCTGTAATCCCTGAAAATGCGAAGCCCATCCACAATTATTGGAATGAAGGGGCATGAGGTAAGACTTACTCCAATTAATGTGTAGGCCAGAGAACCTACCAAACACCTCCATCAACCCTAGGGCCCTAGGTAGTGAGGTATTCGGGTTGGCCAAAAATAGTAACATATCGACGGCATATGCGGTCTTCTCGTGGCCCGATCCGAATACCCTGGAAAGCCACGTCACAGCGGATGCGGATAGCCAAGGGTTCGATGGCCAGTGCAAATAGCAAAGGCGACAATGGGCACCCCTGCCTCGTGCCTCTATGGAGGCAGAAGGAAGGAGACAAGATCCCATTGACCACCACAGAAGCCCTGGGATCTTTGTATATTACCTTAATTCATCTAATGAAGTTGACACCAAATCCGAACCTCCTAAGAACCGCAACCAGATAGATCCACTCAATGGAATCAAGCGTCTTGGCCGCATCTAATGAGGCCAACACCTAGTCCTGCTGCTCCCACCACCCTATCTGTACGACCACCTGAGCTCTGCGTGTGCTATCCGATGTAGATTTGCCGGGTATAAATCCAGATTGGTCCGAATGTATAATGTCTTTGATGACACATGCCAATCTATTAGCTAGAAGCTTATTGAGAATCTTATAGTCCACATTAAGCAGAGATATAGGCCGATAAGATCCACACTCCTCCGGATTCTTTCCTGGTTTTAGTATCACCCCAATAGTAGTATCCTTCATGGAGTCTGACAGTCTCACCCTAAAGCTAGCCTCGAACAAGGAGAGGAGTTGGTTTGACAGTATATCTGAGTATTGTATATATGCTTCCAGGGGAAGCCCATCAGGACCCGAAGCTTTAGGGTATGTGCACACGGTGAGAGGCTTTTACGGCTGAAATGACAGACTGTTTTCAGGAGAAAACAGCTGCCTCGTTTCAGCCGTAATTCCTCCTCCTCGCATTTTGCGAGGCTTCTCTGACAGCCGTAAATTTTGAGCTGTGCTTCATTGAGTTCAATGAAGTACGGCTCAAATTACGTCTGAAAGAAGTGTCCTGCACTTCTTTTGACGAGGCTGTATTTTCACGTGTCGTCGTTTGACAACTGTCAAACGACGACACGTAAATGACAGGTCGTCTGCACAGTACGTCGGCAAACCCATTCAAATGAATGGGCAGATGTTTGCCGACGTATTGTAGCCCTATTTTCAGACGTAAAACGAGGCATAATACGCCTCGTTTACGTCTGAAAATAGGTTGTGTGAACCCAGCCTTACCCTTAGTCATGCCCAAAATACAGTCAGAGATCTCCTCCACTGTGAAGAGTATCCAGCCCTGGAGGCATACAGGTCTCTATAAAAACCTGCAAATTGGTCTAAGATGTCTTGAGAGGAATTTGCAAGATCATTTTGGATATTCCAAATATGCAAAACTGGTGGAGACATATTGTTTTGTTTCACAACCTGAGCTAATAATTTGCCGGATTGGTTCCCCAATTCAAAGAAAGATTGGTTAGTAAAGAATATCCTTCTATCTGCTTTCTCCCGCAGGAGAAGCACATATTCCCTCCCTACCGAAAGCCAAGCTTCTCTATTTTGACAAGATGGGTGTCCTACAAACGCGGCTTCCAGCTCCCTACACTGTCCGGCTAGTTCCGTTTCCCGCTGAGCTGAGGAACGCTTCACATAAGAGATTGATGATTTCAGACAGCCCCTCAAATATGCCTTTAAGGTATCCCACAGTAGCAGACCATTCTGCTCTTGTCTATGTGCTACTAAAAATAACTCCAGTTGATCTGGAATCCTATCGTTAATTTTAACTAGCTGAAGCCAAAATGGATGTATCTTAATTGTTCCCCTCAGGCCTACGACAGGTTGCGTTAATTGAAGAACTATCGGGCTATGATCAGATATACCCCTTGGGAGATGTTCAATCCTCAACATGGAGTTGAATACAGAGGGTGTTCCTAAGATATAGTCTATACAAGACAATGCATTAAACTGTGGAGTGTGGCATGTGAATTCTCGTATTCCCGGATGACTAACTCTCCATAAATCTATCCACCCAACCTCTTCCATAAGAGAGGCCAGCGGAGAGGAACCCGACTGTGCTTCAGCCTCACCCCGTAGCATAAACCTATCTATATGCGGTTCCACAGCAAGGTTGAAATCTCCCATAAGGATCACCCTAGCCAGTTGGTAGACAGAGATAAAAGACACTGCTGCTCTAAGAACTGCCAGAGAACCATGCGGTTGGTTATATACACCTAGTACAACATAAGGGATAGAGTTGATATTGGCGTGGACAAAAACATATCTCCCTTCTTTGTCAATCTTAGTATGCAACACTTCCCACCTGAGAGTTCTATGTATCAGCAAGGATACCCCTCTTGAGGAGGAAGATCTAGTAGAATGTCTACCCCACTGAATCCAAGATTTACGTACAAGGCTAATTGTGTCAACCGTCAAATGAGTCTCTTGAAGGCATATTATATGAGAATTCAAATTCTTAAGCATAGAGAAAATCAGGTTGCGCTTCCTAGGCGTCCCCATGCCCCTCACATTCCAGGACAAGAACTTAAGTGATGCCATTTTAAGTGACCCCCGTAGTATATTTGAGTGTCAGCCCGTCCCACCCATCCCAGTACCTCACCCTACTCAGGGCATGCAACACATAACCAAGCCTCAATCTGGATCGCCTCTTGCGTCTGACAAGAGCTAGTACAGAGATCAATAACTTTAAACAAAGATAAACACAGGAAGTCAGCAGGAGCTCAATAGGAGCTCGTGATTGATATACCATACAAGAAAGGGGGTAGTCTCCACCGTTAAGGATTGAACACAGTGGAATCACAAAATCAGCTTACGCCACCCAGTAGTTTTCCCCTATAATCAACAATACTGTGGTAGATCTTATAAAATAAACGTCGCCTCAGCCAGGATCACCTACACCAAGTAAGATAAGCATATACCTGCACATGAATGCCCTTAATCTTACAGGTCCTGAAAGTGTTACCACCAAAATGTTACATGACTACCCAGCAAGCATAAGCATGAGGTATACAGTAGTAAAATTAGGCATTATGCAATAAACGGGAGGTCATGCGCTCCCCATGTGAAGAGGCCACAAGAAAATATCAGCAAATGTCTGTTCAGGAGCCATAGTCACCAGATCTTTGCGTGAGTCTTCAAAGTTCAGCGTCGAGGCGACCACCTATTTCTCACCAGCCATTCATTCACCTCTTAAGGTGAAGAAAACCGCTCTTTCTCCATCCACAACCCTTAGGCGAGCCGGGTATGCCATTGAATAAGGAATCTGTCGTCTCTCCTTTTAATCACCGCAAAGGAGGCTCGTTGGCGCTGTAACTGAAATGGTCTCGGGTTCGCGCCTAGAGGTGGTGGTTTAGCAGGAACTCTGTGCGCCCTTTGCACCGCGAAAGCCTGCGAGAACGTTGTGTCTGGAAACAATTCTTTCAGCAACCTTTCCACAAATTCATCCGGACAAAGGCCCTCTGCCCTTTCCGGGAGTCCTAGGATCCGCAAGTTATTCCTTCTCAGTCGGTTTTCCAGATCATCAGTTTTCTGGCGCCATAACTCCACCTTACCAGAAAGGTCACGGAGTGTTTATGGTATAGTTGCAGTACGATCCTCCAGATCAGAGATCCTGGTTTTAACATGGGCGACCCGATCCCTTAAATTATGCAGGTCCTGTCTCAAGAGACCAACATCCACCATCACCTCCTCAAATTTAGCTGTTACTGAGGTCTTAGGCCCCATGCACACGACCGTGTTCGGTCCGTGATATACGGTCCGCATGTCGGCTGCATGTCCCGGACCGAACACAGTGCAGGGAGTCGGGCTCCTAGCATCACACTTATCTATGACGATAGGGGTCACTGCCTGTCCGCGGAACTACTGTCCCGTACTGTAATCATGTTTTAGTGTGTGACAGTAGTTACGTGGATAGGCAGTGACACCTAGCGTCATAGATAAGTATGATGCTAGGAGCCCGGCTCCCTGTACTTTGTACGGTCCGGGACAAGCGGCCGACATGCGGACCGTATATCACGGACCGAACACGGTCGTGTGCATCAGGCCTTAGTCTCAAGAATCGCAGCCAGCAGCTTCTCAGAGACTTGCTGCAGAGTCGGTTCAGGCTGAGCAGCCCCCTCAGCAGGAGGAAGTGTAACAGGCTGCACACCATGCGGTCTCACTGCCTCCTCTATACCAGACTGTGAAGGTGCGCCACGGGCGCCATCTTGGGACGAGTTCCGGGCGAATTCTTTCAGCTTTTCAGCTGCCCCAGCCGCCTTGGATGGTCCCATGCTGTGCCTCAAGGGTCCTTTACCCTTTCTCTTCAGCAGGTAGGGAATTTTGGCCACAATAAGTCCTCCGCAGGATTATAGAAGGGAATCGCTACTCAGAGCCGAAGTGCCGTGCGACCGCTCACATCAGTGCCAGGCCACGCCCCCAAAACTCCTTACATTTAGAATTATGGAGGCCATTGTGCTCTTGGGAACTTTCAGTGCAGCAGCCTTTTTTTTGTACCCTTCTCCAGATCTGCGCCTCCACAAAATCCTGTCTCTAATCTCTACAGGCAGTTATTTCCTTCTCATGGCTTGGTTTTAGCTCTGATATGCATTGTCAGCTGTGAGACCTTATATAGACAGGGGTGTGTCTTTCCAAATCATGTCCAATCAAATGAATTTACCACAGGTGGACTCCAATCAAGGTGTAGAAATATTTCAAAGATGGTCTAGAGAAATGGGAGGTCCCCCAGAGCTAGATTTGTCATAGCAAAAGGTCTAAGAACTAATGTCCATGTGAAATTTGAGTTTTTAATTTTTAATAAATTTGCAAACATTTCTAAAATTCGGTTTTCACTTTGTCATTATGGGGTATTGAGTGCAGAATGATGGGAAAAACCGTGAAAGAGTCTGAAGACTTTGCGAAAGCAGTGTATCTAGTGATATATTTCCCCCCTTCGCTGTAAATCAATCCATGGTTATACAAATTGTCTACAAATGGAGAAAATTCAGGACTGTTGCTACTTTTCCTAGGAGTGGGCGTCCTGTTAATATAATAAGAGCACAACGGGCAATTCTGAAAGAGGTGAGAAAGAACCCAAGGGTAACCATAAAATACCTTCTAAAGTACTAACTGCAAAAACCTCTGTTCATGTGTCCACTATTAGAAAAGCACTGAAGAAGAATGGTGCTCATGGAAGGACACTGTGAAGGAAGCCGCTGCTGTCCAAAAAAAAACCCATAAAAGCATTGCAGCCCATCTCAAGTTTGCCCGAGAACACCTGGATGTTCCATAATGCTTCTGGGATAATGTTCTATGGAAGTTGAGACAAAAGTGGAACTTTTGAGCACAAATGCGCAGCGCCATATTTGGAGGAAAAAGAACATTGCACAAAAAGACCCAAACCCCATCCCAACTGTGAAGCATGGTGAAGGGAGGATCATGGTTTGGGGCTGCTTTGTTGCCTCAAGGGCCTGTATGCCTTACGATGATTGAGAGAACAATGAATTCAAAGGTGTAAGGAAACATTTTACAGGAGAATGTGAGGGCAGCAGTCCGTGACCTCAAGCTGAAGAGACATTGAGTGATGCAATAAGACAATGACCAACGTTTGAATAAGAAGCTTTGTGTTTAGAATGGTCTATAATCGTGACTAAAACCTAGTTTACACGGCAGATTTCAGCCCTCAACGAGCGGCTATCGACTGCCCTGTTTTTATGGGCCAACATTCAGAAATGAGTACCCATGAGAACGCTCTTGTACGATTAATGGACCTTGCAAATGGGCCTTTAGATGCCAATCAGACCTAATTTTATTAGTAATCAATGCAGAAATCCAGGTAATGCCATTAATGCATGTAATTTTTTTTAAACTGTACATATAATAAAGGCATATCTGATATTTATTTTTAATGTTCCATTTAACCTAAAAATTTGTTGAATATCTGCACTTGGGGACTGAATTATTGAGCAACACTTGTAACAGTCTGAGAAGAGCTTTTCCTTTTTAATTCTCCACTAAAATTTAAGTCATGGCCTCACTGCTTTTCACTATGTTTTATACAGTTGAAAGTTGCACCGACGAGAAATTAAAGCGACCCTCCGGGACAACATTTTAAATTTGAAAGGGTATATGGAGTAATAATATTAGATGCCCTCTAGTTGTGCCCCTCTGCCATGGATCCGCCGTTTTAGGGTCTTCTCAGTGCGGTCCCAAAATGGCTGCAGAGCTTCTTAGACTACGAGTCTAGCAGTTCTGTCCAATCCGTGAACAGAGGCAATGTCTTAGACCAGGGGTCTCAAACTCGGCCGGGTAAGTGGGCCACATATAGAAAAAATTTGAAGTTGACGGGCCGCATTACTTTCAAATTTGATACAATACAAAATTATTGTTAATCAATTAGTTATTTGAACTACTATAATAATAATACTACATTACTATAATGCTACACTACTATAATAATAGCTCTAGGTTTAAACTTAACGGAAATTTGTGAGATTTCTCCACGTGCTTATTTCAACAATCCAGTTTTCCAGCTTAAGCGTTGCTAAATGCAGTCCGGCGGCTCAGTTGGCAGCGTTTGGCAGACACACAAATGTCAAGATTGGGCAGCCCCTTTTTACATAGTGCCACAGTGCCCTCTGTAGATACTGCTACAGTGTCCTCTGTAGAAACTGCCACAGTGCCCTCTGTAGATAACGCCACAGTTCCCTCTGTAGATAATGCCACAGTGCGGTCTGTAGATAATGCCACACACCCCTCGATAATGCCAGTGTCCTCTGTCGATACTGCTACACACCCACAGTGCCCTCTGTAGATATTGCCACACACCCTAGATAATGCCAGTGTCCTCTGTAGATGGTGCCAGTGCCCTCTGTAGATAAGGCCACACACACACCCCTATTAGATAGCTCCATTGGGACTCCCTCTAGGAGTGGAATCCCCAGCCAGAGCATTGCCGACGCTTTGGCCGGGGATTCCTCTGCTGGAGGAGCCCCTGATGTCACTGTCCATACACAGTGACGTCAGGGGATCCTCCTGGACCAGAATGTGATGTTAGGGGCAACCCCAGAGCCGGTGTCCCAGAGCGGAACACTAGTATAGGCTCTGCTCCGGAACTCTGGGGAAGCAACTGATATCAGTGTCCATATTTGGACAGTGATGCCAGGGGCTTGCCCAGAGCTGGAGTCCCGGAGCAGAGACGCTTCTATCACTCTGCCTAGGATTTCAGCTCTGCTCCTGACATCACTGTTCATATATGGACAGAGATGTCAGGGGCAACCCTAGAGCTGGGGTCCCGGGCAGAGCGCTAGTAGCGCTCCTACTGGGACTCCAAGCTGTGCTCCTGGCATCACTGTCCAGCTCTGGGGAAGCCCTAGACATCGTGGTCCATATGTGGACAGCGATGTCAGGGGAATCCACAGAGTCCCGGAGCAGAGCCTATGCTAGCGCTCTGCCCGGGACTCCGCTCTGGAGAAGACCCTGACAAAACTGTCCACATATGGACAGCGATGTCAGGAAATTCCACAGAGTCCCGGAGCAGAGCCGATACTAGCGCTCTGCCTGGGACTCTGCTCTGTAGATATATGGACAGCAATTTCAGGGAATTCCACAGAGTGCCGGAGCAGAGCCGATATTAGCGGCTCTGTCCCGCGGGCCGCAGATGACAGCCTCAGGGGCCGCATGCGGCCCGCGTGCTTGAGACCCCTGTCTTAGACTTAGTCACACTTATAATTTTGTCCTGAGACCGTTGAGACACACTTGCTGTGTGTGTGTGTTGTTTTTTTTAGGCCTCCTTCACACAAAGCTTTTGTCTGGTGCTTTCATCACTTGCATAATCTGTCTCCACAAATCTTTGGCTGCAGCCAGATGTGCTGGGGCAAATTCTAGAAACAGCCACTCGAATGAAGGCTGCAGTGGGTTAAAAGAAATGGCTACTGTACCTTAGCATCTGCTTTTTTTTTTTTAAGAGCAATTTTTATTTAAGGTAAGAATAAAGAAGCATGTTGAAGGTTATAGTAATAGAGAAGGTCTGTACTTCACAGCATATTTCGTTAATGCAATTTACAAGAGATTATAGGGTAAGATTAGTACAGGATCCCTTTTGGTTAGGACATCTATACAATACCCCTTTAACCCGTTAGTGTCCACCCATAGGTGTTTTTACAGTGGCCACTAAAAGGCTTTATTCTGATGCATGTATTTTTTTACTTCACGGCATTAGAATAAAATAGCGCTGACGGGAGGAGGCAAAGCTCCCTGCTCTGAGCTACTGGAAGTAGCGGAGGGCTTGGAGCACTGACTGGGGCCGTAGTTTGCGGTCTCCAAACCGGTGATCGCCTGTATTCAATAAATACCAGAAATCGCCGTTATAATGATGTGTGAAGTAAAAATAAGCTTTTATTCTCCTCTCACCATGACGGTTTGGTGCGAGTAGAAAGAAAAAAAAGCTTAATGTTAGGCCCCCGCAGCCACCGATGGGCACCCCCGCTTCCCCACACACCCCCTGCCGTCGGAAAAACAAAATGGCGCACGCATGCAAAGTAAATGTCTGCCTGTGCATAGTTACTGATCAGCGGCCGTTGTAATAGGCAAATTTGTGGTGTGTTTTACCAGTGTTCCCAGATTACCCGTAATCAAAACCGGTCTCTGTAGTGGACTACAATAAATTCATGGGGGGAGTGGAATCTATCTGACCAGGTCCTACAACCTTACTTAATAAAATGTAAGACCAGGGCCTGGTATAAAAATGTAGCGATCTACCTCATACAGATGGCTACGTATAACAGCTATGTGCTGTACAAGACCCAAGGAACGCTTAGTTTTCTACAATACCAGGAAAAAATTATAGAGCACCTCCTGTTTGACTCCCCCGCACATGGAGCATCCTTTGTGTTAGAGGATGTCAAAGGTTTACGGAGCTCTATTTCCTTCGCTCCATCCCTGCCACTGAGAACAAAAAATACCCCCAAAAGAGATGCTGGGTGTGCAGTAAACATGGGAGGAGGGATACCCAGTTTTGCTGCCCCATGTGCCCTTCAAAACCAGGCCTGTGCAACTTTCCCTGTTTTGAGACCTATCACACCGTTTCTAATTATTAGTTTTATATAACATTTAGGGTAGGAACACACACAATGTATTCAGTGCGGATTCACTGCGTTAAGTTTCGCAGTGTATCCTCCCTGAACACCGCAGGGAATGCCATCCGGAAAATGGCATCACATTGTGATGCGTATTTCCGGTGGAAGTTCCGCTGCGAAGCGGCGCCGGAAACCCCCCCCAAAAACTGTTCATACTTACCCCCTCCCTCTTCTCAGCGCGTAGTCCGGCCTCCTGGGATGACGTTGCAGGCCATGTGACGCTGCAACCTGTGATTGGCTGCAGCGGTCACATGGCCTGCAACGTCATCCAGGGAGGCCGGACTGCAGAAGAAGCAGGTAACTCTGGGTAAGTATAACTTTATTTTTCTTACTTGCGATTTTTGCGGCGCATCGCTGTGATTCCGCCGCAAATATCGCAACACACACTGCTTTGTTGCGGGTTTAATCACCCGATTGAATTCAATGGGCAAACCCTCAACAGAAGAGTTGCGTATCCGCAGAATTAGTTGACATGCTGTGGTTGAAGTAACCGCACCGCAAGTCAAATTATGTGCGTTTTTTGTTTGGCGGATATTTACCGCAGTGTGGGGAGATTTGTTGAAATCTCACCCACACTGCTGCTACTGTAATACGCTGCAGATTTTCTACAATTAATCAGTTGCAGAAAATCCACAGTGTTTACGCTGTGTGTGTGTTCCTACCCTTAGGGAACACCAGAAAGGGTGGGGTCGGGGGATTCTTTTTAGGGAGTCAACTTCATTTATACATATCTTTTGTTTAGCTTATGGGCTTTCCAAGGGGAGGGAGGATTCTTATGGGGAGGTTGTAGAGTGTATTTTTTTTCAGACTGTAAAACAAATTTTACCCCTGATGATTTTTATTTTTATACAATTCTTGGATAATTAAATCCAGGACTTGATCACTCACAAAGTATTTTTTTTTTTCCAACAACACATTTTATTGTGCAGGAGCCCACATCTGTCTATTCAGAACATGGACCCCCACAATTGTTCTTGAAATAAAAAATAAATGTGTGCATTTAATTTATTAGTAGATAAATCCAACAAGTCGTGCATTTTAGTAATGATTACAAGAATAAATTGAGGATGTATTTCCTTTTTCTTATGACTATGTCCTGCCACATACAAATGTTAGGGTATGTGCACACACAAAACCAAAAAATTCAGAAAACACGGAGCGGTTTTCAAGGGAAAACCGCTCCTGATTTTAAGACTTTTTTAAGCCACTCGCAATTTTCGCTGCGTTTTTTACGGCCGTTTTTGGAGCGATTTTTCTATAGAGTCAATGAAAAACGGCTCCAATAACATCCCGAGAAGTGATATGCCTTTTTTCGCGGGCGTCTCTCTACGTGCTGTTTTTGGAAAACGAGGCGTAAAAAAATGCCCCGTCGGAATAGAGCACCGTATTTTTCATTCAAACTCACTCACTTTTAGGAGCAGAAGTAGGGCGGACAGAGCCAAGCATGGCAGCAGTCTGAATGAGGCCAGTGCGTGACGGCCCGACAGTGGTCCAGTCACCTGACCTCAGGTCAGGTGGCTGCATTGGTCTACTCCCGGGCTGGCACGCACCGACCTCTTCACTCAGACCACCACATCCTCATTCTAGTAGTGAATGACAGTACTTGATCCATCTGCACTCCTCCTGACCTAAAATGTAGAAACTTACCGGAGGCCTAAATGTAGAAATTTAGCTGTAGTGTAGACATAGGACCTGTCCTAAACACATGAAGTGAGGTCAGGTGACTTAAAGGGGTTTTCCCATTAAGGACATTTATGATATATCCACAGGATATGTCATAAATGTCAGATCAGATAGGCGCGGGTCCCAGATCTATCTCTAGATCTATCTCCCCTAAACGTTGTTGTACCTCTCTGTGTTGTGACCGACTCGTGACTTCCGACCATACGCCGTTTCCGTAAGTCCATAGAACTGAATGGTAGTTATGATAGCTACGCGGTTTTCTTCTTCATGGTCGGAAATCAGCCAGAACACAGAGGTAGAACAGGGTTTAGGGGGCCCCGTTCTACAGATGGATGGGGTCCCATCTCTGGGACCCGCACCTATCTGACATATATCCAGTGCATATGTCCTTGATGGGAAAACCCCCTTTAAGTGAGTAAGTCGGAATTACTTACTGTTGCGACCGGTTCTATTCAAAACTTACTATTGCAAAGAGTCGACTGCGCTTCAGACTGACCAACGCAGTAGCAACATCATCAATACCGGCTAACATCACCTGCCTCACCAAAGAGAAGCAGTTCCAGCCATCACATTAGGGGTGAGTTAATTTAATGTTTGACCAAATATAGCAGGCTAGTTAAGTGTATAATTTTGAATGGCCCACGAATGATGTTGTAAACATCCAAATGGCCCTTGGCAGAAAAAAGGTTCCCCACCCCTGCTTTAAGCAATTGGTTGTTTTGTGCACATAGCGGTTTGTACTCTAGCGGGCAGGAGCCTGTTATGGTGTACCTCGTCATTTGGCACATTCGTCCCTCATATAGGGATTGATAAAGATAAAAAGACGTTGTACAACCAGTCACTGAAATAAAAATTAGAAAAAACGCTCATCATGACAGCCCTACAGGTTCTTTTATCTTGCGAACAAACTCCAGTTTGTCACATAGTTGGATACATTTTCCTCCATTTATTTGAAGGTATTGCCCGTCACTCCAGTACAGATTTTTTTTTTTCTCTCTGACCGATTTTATATTAGGACAGAATTCTTTCCATAATGACATCATAATGGCACAGATGCGGGACAACGGCTTCTTCAGCAAGACCGTCATAAGTACGGGCAAATATGTCTATAGCGACATGTATCCATTATAAATACACGGCTTCACTTCTCTTTTGTATGCTGCACAAATTTATTAAATGTTGCATATTTCTAACAAAATAACTTTTTAACAAATGTTTCCTCTATTTCATGTGAAAACGTATTAAGAATTTAAAGAAAACTTTATATACCCATTATTTCCTCCTTTAAAATTTTTTGGTCAGCATGCTCACTACACCACTAGATGAATACTTCAAGGGGTCTAGTTTTTAAAATGGGGCAATTTCTGTTTTTTTGTTCAGGCAGCTCAATGCCTCTAAATGCATGATATGGGGCCTAGAATTTATTCAGTTGTGCCCTGAAAGCCAATGTGTGCGCCCTCTATTTTTTGCTCAGCCACCCATCTAGTAAGCGGATTGATGCCACATAGGGGCTATTTTTGAACACAGGAGAAACAGGGTGATCGATTTTGGGGGGAGTTTCTTCATTGTAATGTTTGCTTTACAAAGAAATCAGTCTTTAAAACGATACTTTTGTGAAAAATTTGAAATGATCTATATATTTTTTTTACACCTGCTTTGCATGAATTCTTACAAAAACAAACAAACTGTGGGGTCAAAATTCTTACAACACCCCTTAATAAATACCTTAAGGGGTGTGGTTTTCAAAATGTGGTCATTTATGGGGGTTTCCAGCATTCTGACACCTGTGAGCCCCTGAAAGCAAAATGTACTTACAAGTTTAATTATAATTTTATAAATTTTGAAATCTTCTAAATTGTTCAAAAATGTATTGGAAAAAAAAAAAAAAAAAAAAGTGCTGGCAAAAATAAAGTAGAAATGGAATTATATATTTAAGAAAAGTGTACAGTATGTATGTACATATGTGACATATTGCAGTTCAAAATAGAGGAAAATGTTAATTTTTACAAAATGCCATACATTTTTGTACTTTAATTTATGCAAGTCATATCCATCTACTTTTACCAACTAAAGAAAGTACAACGTGACAAAAAAACAAAATGTCAGAATTACTTGGATATGCAAAATGATTGCAGAGTTATTGTCTGATAAAGTCAGACATACCAGATTTGAAAAATGGTATTTAAAGTCCAAACAAGCTTGGTCATTAAGCGGTTAAACTTGAACAAGTGAGCTCTCTGGTGTGCCAATTGGCAAGAAAGAAGAAAGACCCACATTGCTTTTATATTAGGCAACTGCATTATGATCAATTTTCTAATAGACTTTTATTAGAAATCACCCTCTTTAGGAATGGGAGAAATATGGGTAATGGGGAGAGAAGCAACCTGCTGATTGAACGCTAATGTGCGCTACTACACCTGGGGAAAAAATAATAATTTGTGACCCTTTTGCATTAGGTTGCTTTAAGATGAGCGTGATATGGGTGCTTTTTTTTCCACCCATATTAGACACAAAACGCCCGGACCTTCTGCGGTCCATGAGAACTGGAATTAGTGCACTGTAAAAAAAAATTTAATAAAAATAAAAAATATATAAAAAAAAAAAGACTCACACCAAACTATAGATTTATATATATTTTAGAATTCAATATTACTGTCAAAAATACACTGTATGATTTACATAGGCTTTGTGCTACATTAGAACACGGAGACAAAACAAATCACGGTGTAGTAAATGAAACATTAAATATTAAATAAACAAAATAAAATGTGTAAACACTAACCTAACAGGGAGAATCCCTAATGCAGCACACACCTAATCAAGTGGTATTACATAGTAGAAAATCGGATTAGGATTCTATTCTTTTCCAGTCTACATGAAATACACAGAATGCATTGAAGAAAATCTCTGGAACTGGTCCATTCTTGGGTCACGTCTATTTAGGCCAGAGTCACAGATGTCAAGCTAATTTTTATTTATTTAACTTTACCAAAGATTCTCTTTGCTGTGGTTGGCTCAGCATCTGGGTGCAAACTGAGGGTTGGTTGGAGTTTCTATGTAAGATTTCAATTCGTACGCTGCCCCACTGTCAACTTCCATGGACTTCCGAGAGAAAAGAAGCCTTACATCTTTGTGGAGGTAGATCTTTCCAGACTTGGAACTTTGAAACCTGAAAAGAAAACAAACAGTTAGAAGAATCAAGTATCCAAATGTATAACAAAATTCAAAGTGCAGTACAAAAATATTTTCTGTACTTCCAAATTGTGCCTATTGCATATGTTTCCCCCAGAATAGTTTGAGCTTTAAAATAAAGGTCATTGTAGACAACGGAAACTGGAGTAAAAATAGAATTACATCTGCATTTATCTAAGTAACAAAAGTTATCCAACAATCATATAAAACATGTGAGGAAAAACCCCAAAACTGCCCCCTTAAAAAATGGATTGCACCACCCCTACTTATAAAAAGCTTTTGGTTGGGATTATTGTTGCTATTGAATATGAAGTTTAGCCAACGTTGAGGATGGATTCACACATCCATATGTCAGGACCATAATCTTTCTTGCCAAAAATAACATTGGATTTAGAGCAAGGATGTCTTTTTCTTTATGCAAGTTGGACATTCTCCTTGACAATTTTCACACTGTAGCAATCACGGTTTTGTCACTTCTTGGAAGAGTTGTCCCTGGGCCCTTGAGTAATTTTGGTATGCCAGCCACTCCCGAAAAAAATAATTCACTGCTATTCAAAGGTTCCATTTGGAAATAATGACACTATAGTTCAATAAATCCTCAAAAGCACCAGAGAATGCTTCTTTATCCTTTCCAGATGGATAATTCACTTGCTCTTCTCTTTTGGAATTTCATCCTGGCGTATCACTTTGCTGTATGATTGCACCTAGCTGTACTCCGTTCACCTAAGAGTCATGGCTTTCGTTTAGAAACTAAGCCATAAGTGCTATCCCAGGTTCTTTTTCGAACAGATACTGGCAAATCCCAATGGACCCTATTGACTTTAACCGCTTCCCGACAGCCCACAGTAAATTCACGTCGGCACTTGCTGGGCTCTGTGCAGCGCCGACGTGAATTCACGGTGGGTATTAAAAGCGTGATCCGGGTGTCTCAGGAACGCGCTGTTATCCCCTGCCTCCAGTCCCGGAGACATGACTGGGACCTAATTGGTTCAGGTCCCAGTCATGTGATTGCAGGGAAAGTTTGTTGTAGCAACGAACTGGAAAGTTTGTTACTACAACAAACTGGAAATCGGTTATAAGGCAAAACCGGAGGCCATACAGCAGCCTATGAGAACCAGCCGGAGGCCGGTCATCATAAGCTTCCTGTCAGTGTGACTCTCAGCGTCACACTGACAGTTTATAATACGTTACACTACCTAGGTAGTGTAATTTATTATAGCAGCGATCAGTGCTGCAGGTCTTCAAGTAAAACAAGTAAAAAAATAAAAATGTTTTATAAAAGTGTAAAAATAAGTTATAAGTTACAAAGTACAAAAAAAAGCTTTTTTTCCCTATAATAAGTCTTTTATTATAGGAAAAAAATGAAAATGTTAAAAAAAAAGTACACATATTTGGTATGACCGCGTTCACAACGACCCAAACTATAAAACTATAATATTATTTTTCCTGCACGGTGAACAGCGCAAAAAAATTTATTAAAAAACAATGTCAGAATCACTATTTTTTTGGTCATCAACCCTCCAAAAATATAGAATAAAAAGTGATCAAAAAGTCGCATGTACCCCAAAATAGTACCAATAAAAACTACAACCTGTCCGGCAAAAAACAGGCCCTTACACAGCTTTTTTGACTGAAAAATAAAAAAGTTATGGCTCTCAGAATATGGGGACACAAAAAAGAAATAATTTTATCGAAAAGTGATTTTATTGCGCAAATGCCACAAAACTTAAAAATACTATATACATCTGGTATCGCCGTAATCGTATCAACCCGTAGAATAAAGTAAAATTTAATTTATAGCGCACGGTGAAAAGTGTCAAAAAAAAAAAAAAAGACAAAAAACATTGTCAGAATTTGTTTTTTTGTCACTTTGCTTGCCCAAAAAAAATCTAATACAAAGTGATAAAAACTGCAGAATCTGGGCAATAAATATTGAGTTGCATTTCTCTGGTAAAACCTTCTGTGTTACAAAAAAAAAAATTATAAATGAATTTCTGCAAAAAAACTACAATTTGTCAATTTCCCCTCTACATTGCTTTAATTCCTGTGAAACGCCTAAAGGGTTAAGAAACTTTCAGAATGCTGTTTTTAATACTTTGAGGGGTGCAGTTTTTAATATGGGGTGATTTATGGGGTCTATCTAGTACATAAGGCTCTCAAAGCCGCTTTAGAACTGAACTTGTCCCTGTAAAAATCGCCTTTTGAAATTTTCTTGAAAATGTGAGAAATTGCTGGTAAAGTACTAAGCCGTGTAACGTCCTAGAAAAATAAAATAAATGTTCAAAAAACGATGCAAAGATAAAGTAGACATATGGAATATGTGAAATAGAACTATTTTGTGTGGTACTACTATATGTTTTGTTTTACAAGCAGATACATTTAAAATTAGAAAAATCACAATTTTTGCACATTTTCTCTAAATTTTGGTGTTTTTCACAAATAAGCAATGAATTTATTGACCAAATTTTTCCACTAACATAAAGTACAACATGTCACGAGAAAACAATCTCAGAATCGCTTGGATAGGCAAAAGCATTCCAGAGTTATTACCACATAAATTGACATGTCAGATTTGAAAAAATGGGGCTGGTCCTGAAGGCCAAAATGAGCTCGGTCTTGAAAGGGTTAATGGGATATAGCAGGATTCCAGTATTTTTGATGACAAGAATATTGCTTGCCGTCAAAAATACCAGAAAGGGTGATGGGAACACTGAGCACCAGTGTGAAAGAGCAGTATCAGATTATAGGAAGAGGTTTGGTTCCTATTGATGATAGTAGCTGAAACCAGGTGTTCCGCTTAAAGGGACAATAACATATTCACAAGAGCAATATTGATGCTGGATAACTCTGTAGAACAAATTCATACAGGGATATGGAAATACCTCAGGTGGATGAGGTAGCGCAGTGTCCGCTCTTCTGTCTTCATAATCTTCTCAGTGACTGTCACCTTCTTATCTCGTTTCCCAGGAACAGAAAACGTTCTCTGCCGCAGGAATGTCTGGTGATTCGGTGGCATCTCTTGCAAGTCATATTTGACCACAAACATCTTCACCACAGTCTTGTTTGGATTAAATAAGGTCTGAAATGCAAAAGAGAAGGATGATAAATATGTGCTTTTAATACCGAGAATCTGATAAAAATAAAAACACAAGACAGGTTAGTTATTGTGTTACATTGTATTTGAAGGTCAATCTCAATTGAAACCTATGAGCAAAAGCATCTGTAGATTCCCCCTTTGATCTGACTTTAAAGAGGCTCTGTCATCTGATCATAAGTGCCCTCTCTCCTACATAATGTGATCAGCGCTCTAATGTAGATAAGTGGTTTTTATTTTGAAAAACGATCAATTTTGAGCAAGTTATGAGCAATTTTAGATTTATACTAATTAGTTTCTTAATAGACAACTGGGCGTGTTTTTACTTTTTACCAACTGGCCGTTGTACAGAGGAGTGTATGACGCTGACCAATCAGCGACCAATCAGTGCCATACACTTCTCATTGTTCCACCTCATTGTTAGTGTGACTGTGCAGTGAAAGAAGCTGGGCTGGAACAATGAGAAGTGTGTGACACTGATTGGTCGCTGATTGGTCAGCGTCATACACTCCTCTGTACAACGGCCAGTTGGTAAAAAGTAAAAACACGCCCAGTTGTCTATTAAGAAACTAATTAGTATAAATCTAAAATTGCTCCGAACTTGCTCAAAATTGATCGTTTTTCAAAATAAAAACCACTTATCTACATTACAGCGCCGATCAGATTATGTAGGAGAGAGGGCACTTATAATTTTAATGACTCTTAAAGGCTCTTTAATGACATATGGCCGACATGTCAAAAATCTTGTTGGAAAACTACGAGGAGGCTCACAGCAACAAATTAGTTTCCAAATCTTGCAGAAGAAGGTGTCCATTATGAAACATTACATATAGCCTTCATTTTCCAACCACTGTTCTACTTTTTCACAAGCTTATGTATAGTCTTAAAGACCATCTGTCACGGATTCCCCTTAAGGCCCTTTTACACCAGCCGATACGCGGACAGTGCAGCGAGCGCCGATCAACAAGGCATTGTTGATTGGCGCACGTTTGCTCCTGTCACACGGAGCTATGGATGGGGGCGAGCCGTCGTTATTACGATTGCTCATCCCCATATATTATTATTATGTCGGCAGCGCGTCTCCCCATTTACACAGGGAGATGTGCCTCCGACAACGATAATATTTCACTTCTTTAAAACGATAAGACCAGCAAATGATCGAGCGTTTGTTCATCTGTTGATCGCTGCCCTGTTTACACAGGGCAATTAGCGGCAACGAGCATTCTATGAACAATCGTCTGCCCAATAATCGTCCTGTGTAAAACCCCCTTTACAGTGTGCTGTCCAGCCATTCGAATCAGTTGTTGGCGACTGTATTCTAAGTCTTTTTATCATTTCAATTTGGGGGCTGGAAAGCGAGTACCCCAAGTGAATACGAAGTAAACCTTTTTATGAACATCTTGCAGATCATGGTTTCCAATCTATCTCATTGCATGTGAGCTTTATTAAGATCTATGAAGAAGAATGAGAGCTATAATGAATAATTATTCTTGAATTACCTGGTTTATTCACAAACATATATTAACCGTAAAACACCTTTATTTCTTATCATTTAATGCAAGTGGCCTCTGTATTACGAAACGCTTGTTTGGCCAGCAAATCAGTTTAGATTGCGAAAATAACAAATTGTACATACCACTTGAATCGTTCCAGAAGGAGGTATGCGATATCCCCTTTTGCCAAGAGACTCCAGTGTAAAGTTACCCTAAAGGCATTAAAAAAATAAATTAAAAATAATGTAAAAACTAACATCTAAGAAGTCTACTAATCCTAAGGACATCATGTTCCACACAGCTCACAAAATGGCATTAGAAGGATAGGGCTTCATAGCAATCATAGGTCGCATTACACTCGCAAGTGGCCGTGACTATTGCGCAACCTCAATGTTTCTCTATGATGGATAAACCGCAGCAACTCTTGATGATCCCAAGAACTCCGGCCATGGAGGAATTCTTGTGGTTGATACCCCACTTTTCCCCATAGAGAAACATTGAAGTTGCATGACCAAAAGTTGCCATGGAGCCCTAGCTTAAAAGTAACATTTTCATGGGCGCTGGATTAACTATCAACTATCTGAATGCAATAGGAGAGCTGTAGTTCTCCTTTAATGTAATCAGAAGTTATCTTAATTAATAATTTGTAAAACCTTTCCCATATGCTTTATCAATTGGAGTTACAAAGAAATATATATTTATATAAACTTTACACAGAAAGAATAAGTTGGCCATACAATTCTAATAAACAGCATACTACAGGGTGGGCCATTTATATGGATACACCTAAATAAAATGGGAATGGTTGGGGATATTAACTTCCTGTTTGTGGCACATTAGTATATGGGAGGGGGGAAACTTTTCAAGCTGGGTTTTGACCATGGCAGCCATTTTAAAGTCGGCCATTTTGTATCCAACTTTAGTTTTTTCAATGGGAAGAGGGTCATGTGACACATCAAACTTATCGAGATTTTCACAAGAAAAACAATGGTGTGCTTGGTTTTAACGTTACTTTATTCTTTCATGAGTTATTTACAAGTTTCTGACCACTTATAAAATGTGTTCAAAGTGCTGCCCATTGTGTTGGATTGTCAATGCAACCCTCTTCGCCCACTCTTCACACACTGATAGCAACACCACAGAAGAAATGCTAGCACAGGCTTCCAGTATCCGTAGTTTCAGTTGCTGCACATCTCGTATCTTCACAGCATAGACAATTGCCTTCAGATGACCCCAAAAATAAAAGTCTAAGGGGGTCAGATCGTGAGACCTAGGGGGCCATTCAACTGGCCCACGACGACCAATCCACTTTCCAGGAAACTGTTCATCTAGGAATGCTCGGACCGGACACCCATAATATGCTGGTGCACCATCATGCTGGAAAAACTCAGGGAACGTGCCAGCTTCAGTGCATAAAGAGGGAAACACATCATCATGTAGCAATTTCAGATATCCCGTGGCCTTGAGGTTTCCATTGATGAAGAATGGCCCCACTATCTTTGTACCCCATATACCACCCCATACCATCAATTTTTGTGTTCCAACAGTCTTGTAGGGATCTATCCAATGTGGGTTAGTGTCGGACCAATAGCGGTGGTTTTGTTTGTTAACTTCACATAAAAGTTTGCCTCATCACTGAACAAAATGTTCTGTGTAAACTGAGGGTCCTGTTCCAATTTTTGTTTTGCCCATTCTGCAAATTCAGTGCGCCGATCTGGGTCATCCTCGTTGAGATGCTGCAGCAGCTGAAGTTTGTAAGGGTGCAATTTGTGAGTAGCTAATATCCACCGAAGGGATGTTCGACTGATGCCACTCTCCAGTGACATGCGGCGAGTTCTACGCTGTGGGCTCTTGCTGAATGAAGCTAGGACAGCCACTGATGTTTCTTCATTAGTGACAGTTTTCATGCGTCCACATTTGGGCAAATCCAACACTGAACCAGTTTCACGAAACTTGGCAAGCAGTTTGCAAACTGTAGCATGGGAGATGGGTGGTCTCGTAGGGTGTCTTGCATTGAAATCTGCTGCAATGACCCGGGTACTGCGTTCACCAGACATAAACACAATTTCTATCCGCTCCTCACGTGTTAACCTCTGCGACATGTCAATGGCTGTAAACAAAGAGAAGCTTGTAAATAACTCATGAAAGAATAAAGTAACGTTAAAACCAAGCACACCATTGTTTTTCTTGTGAAATTCTCGAGAAGTTTGATGTGTCACATGACCCTCTTCCCATTGAAAAAACAAAAGTTGGATACAAAATGGCCAACTTCAAAATGGCCACCATGGTCAACACCCAGTTTGAAAAGTTTCCCCCCTCCCATATACTAATGTGCCACAAACAGGAAGTTAATATCACCAACCATTCCCATTTTATTTAGGTGTATCCATATAAACGGCCCACTCTGTAGTATCAATCTGCAAAAGTCGTCAGTTCAAGGTGGAAAATCTGTGTTATTTTAACCAAAAATTGCTACATGTGTGGTAAGATCACCGTAAAGACATTATCTGCCTTACCATGTAAGGGGAAGGAGCATTGTCCTCTGAAACACTGAAGAAGGAAACTCTGACCGGCAATGTCATGTGGGTTGGACAGAATACTCCACTTGCTCCAACATCTGCTGTAAAACCTTTAACTGTGCCCAGAGGTTCTAATCGATAATTCAAGACGGACTCCTGAATATTGATAAGAGAAGAAGACCGGTAAAGTCATTAGAGGGGGGGCAACAAATAGAACGATCATAAAGGGATTAGCAGCCAATAAAACCTTTAATATGAAATGTTAGTTTATAGATTGTAGGTAAAATAACTTATTGAGCTCTGCATTTAACACACGCACGCGCGCGCGCACACACACGATATGTGAATAAAACGATTACCTCAAAGTTTCCCAGAAGGCTCAGACAAGGAGCAGGTGGAGCACTGCAACTTAGCGGTCTGCCTGTGCACGCTACACCATCTTCTGTCTTCTCACAGTGGCGTTGTCTGTTAAGAGTAAAGTAGATAAAAAAAAAAATCTAGATTTATATTATATAACACTTGTATAGACAATAGCAGACATTACAGAATAACAAACTAATTAACAATTCACAGAAGAGTAGTGATGGCCCTGCTCACTAGAGCTTACAATCTATGAGGAAATAGGAACGACCCAAAACGTAAAAACCCATCTTTTATATGACCCTTATTTTCATTTTCAGTTCAATATAAAACTCCACAGAATGCAAAAGTACACAATGGACAGTGCAACGTTATCAATATGAAGGTAAACAATTACTTAAAAAGGGGAATTTTACATATGTGACATGAAAAGAAGCAAGATCCAGGTATTAGTTATTTTGCCCTTTGTATAGATGGAGATGTAGGGCACGCACAAAAGTCCATTAGTCGGCACATTTAAGTGATATTTTCCTACTTGTAGACTCAAATATTAAAATATTTAATATAAAAGTTAGAAAGTATAAAACACAAGAAGTGCTAACAGTAGCGAACATAGTCTGTGCCAAAATGTCGCTGACGAGAGCTACGAACATGTGTGAGAAGGGAGCAGTGAAACGCCCTCTAACATGGATCGTAGAAGAGGAACAGATCCCTTCCAGTGAAAGGGGGGAAATGAGACTTTATAAATGATGCATTAAAACATAGCTGCAAATATTCTATACGTATTAGATGGAAAATACCATAGTAAATAAATAAATACCTCTTTGTGGATAAACCTTTATATTGCAGTAAGGATGTGTCCAGATCAAAATACCCTGACTGTGTTTTTCTTTGTGGCACCTAGGTAAAATAAATATATCCTTTCATCTGGTAGATCTTGCTGTGCACATTGAAGAGCGGACATGTATGCTGTCCCGCAAAAAGCCTCATTCTAGCACTCTCAGCCCAGTTCTGGAACCACATATGATGTGTGGAGCCAAGTATGAACACTGACGAACAAGCCACTCAAACTAGCTCATTGAATGACAAGAATATCGTGCACCACACATTTGATGGAAAAGACCTGAGCTTTTGCCTCGGAGTAAGGCTTCTTTCACACTGGCGTTACAATCAGTTTACCTCTCTTCCGTCAGCGGAAGAGAGGATCGATACATTAAACAGAAAGCAACGGTTCCGTTTGAATTATCATTAATTTCAATGGTAATTGTTTTGTTTCCGTTACTTTGTTTGTCTCCGTTCGCTAGGTTTCCGATTTTTTTAACTGAAACAGAAATTCTGCAGACTGTACTTGTGTTTCCGTTAAAAAAAAAACTGAAACCTAGCGAACGGAGACAAACGTAAAGCAACTGATACAAAAGAATTACCTTTGAAATCAATGGCAATTCTAACGGAACCGTTGCTTTCCATTTAATGTATCGATCCTCCCTTCCTCTGACGGAAGAGAGGTAAACAGATAACGGTAGTGTGAACTTCGCCTAATTGCTTATTTGTAAACTTCTGGGATAGGAAACCTTACATAAAGGAAGACTGCCAAAATATGAGATTTAACATGAATTAGGTTTAAGTGAAAAGACCTTTCAGGTGCATAAATAAACTTAAACTAATAGGCTTTCTGCAAGTCTTAAGATATTTCATATACCAAGATTGTAAGAAAAGCCAACATGGGTCTAACTGCATAGTGGACAGCAATATATTTTAATAGCTCGCATTGAAGATAGATATTTTCACTAGAAACGACTCTTTACACTATAAAGTCTGCTGAGCTAGCATTAAACAGTCCGCCACTATCGCTGGTCCAGCATTCATCTAATGATCACAGAGCCGGACCCACGGGACTGAACATTTGGGTGCTAGACAGCAGAATCTTTGATATATATTTAGGATGCTCAGTACTATTGAAATTCCAGCGTGAACTTTAGTTCAGGGGTCAGCAACCTTCAGCACTCCAGCTGTTGTGAAACTATAATTCACAGCAGGTCATGACAGCTTTTGGCTGAAATAATAAAGCCTTTGGCTGTTCGTTGTGGGAGTTGCTGGAAGTTGTAGTTTCACAACAGCTGGAGTGCCGAAGGTTGTCGACCCCTGGTTTTGTTGATCTTTGACAACAGTATCTGTGCATTTATGGACATTATAACAATACGTAAATATAATAATTGGATTGCTAATAAAGGTGATGGACCCCAAGGTATTAACTAACTAAAGAGGAAAAGGTACAAGCGAGGCTAAAGCTTGATCATGGTATGGAGTAACATTTACAAAAATGATACAACTCCAGTGTTAAAACTGATTTCTTTCTGCCAATTGAAGCACCATCTAGGCCATTAATAATAGATCGGTGGCGGACTCTTGAATGGGATAGTGCTAATGCTTTGCACAGCTGCTACGAAAGTAACAGCGTGTGCAACTACGAACAGGAAACTAACTTATGTAAGCAATAAAGAGGCTCCAGCGCTCGTAAGAACTGATCGGCGGGAGTGCTGAGAGTCGGACCCTCACCGATCTAATCTTGATGACCTATCTAAGGATAGAACATAAATTTAAATCCTGGATAACTCCTTTAAGATGTACAGGCTTTAGGTCACATATCAAATAATAAATAACTTACCGGACTGGAAAGTAAAGGTAAACCTGTGCAGGGGTGAAAAGCCTTGGTTGAGATCCCATCGAGAGAGTGAAAACCTTTTTTCTTCCAATTATTTGAAGGTCGCAGGGGTTCAGACTTCTGGGAACATACAAGATAACATGTCATGCAACTATAGTACAGTACTAGAATTAGAGCATGACCAAAATAAATTGTTTCAAATTAGCAAATTTATATTCTAGCAGTATATATTGCAGTATAAATTATGGAAAACTGTATCCTTAGTTTTCCATAATTTATATATATATATATCGTTCGTCACCATGTACTGTCCGATTCTTTTGGTTTGTGTACCCCAGAATTGTAAAGTGCTGCGGAAATGGATTATTGAAACACACAAATATATACTCTGTAAAATGTGTGTATACTCCCTCTAGTGTTCAGAGACATGTTACACAGCCAAGAATTTGTTCAATACAAGTTACCCAGTGTGTTCACAATGTAGATTGAAAGCCAAATAGGTCTCAGATTTTTTTTCTTTAATGGCTCCTGATGATCTAACTCTATGCCAATCTCTGAAGACATTTAAAGGGCATATCTCACAATAAAAACCCTTTCAACTGCTGTCGCCAGTCGAAGCTGCGGCCAGATATACAATGTAGAATATTAATAATCAGCAGCTCTGCACTCTGGCTAAAAGAACATATGGATAGGATAATTTTGGAAAAACGGCAGGATAACAGGGGGAGTGGTTAGACTTTGTCATATGTGCTTCTATGCTTCTAGGATTGAAGTATAAATGGCAGCCATCATTATTGTGACTTGCCTGGCCACCCCTGGAGCATACCAAAAGCAGATGTGCCAACTATCTGCCACTTGATGGCTACGCAGAGCCTCAAAACCCTGCATTGATTTTATAGGTGGTCACTAATAAGACATCCTTTTGAATAGTAACTTTCCCACGGAATCATACAACCTTATAATTGTATCAGCTCTTGGTTTTAATAGGTGCTAAAATGACACAGTGAACCCCACTACATCGGACACCCGTGGCACCCCAACCAACCATTCAGATTAACATGCCCCAAAAGGGCAAAATGATTGTGATTTTCTAAAGCAAACAGAGCCTTTATTTCAAGGATATAATACACTAATAGTTGTAGAAAGAGTAGATACACCATAAAAAAAGATGGTTACTTTTAAAGGGTAGGTCTACCTTTGCAATCATTTTTTTATTTTTAATGTTCCAGAGCATCTAAATTAAAAATAAAATTAAGCAACTCTGCAAATACTCTTTATTAAATATATCCTACAATGTTGGGTCTACAATGCTTCTATAACTCCATGGTAACAGATAAACGATCCTGTGTAGTCTGATCTTGCAGTTACACTCCCTCTCCAATTTGGTTGGTTAGGAAGAAGAGGGAGACAGATTGATGCCAAAATCAGACTACACAGAATTTGTATGTAGTCTGTTACCATGGAGACAAAGGTCAGCACAGGACCTGTGGACACAAAATATTGCATTTTAGATGCTCTAAAGCACTAAAATAATGGTTGCGATGGTGGAACTACCCTTTAAATATCTGATATAAAAGCTACAGGTATAAGTTACTTCGTACATACTTACGATACTCTAACATAGTATGGATAACTCTAAGGCGGGATTCACACGACCGGGTCGGGTCCGAGCCCGAGTGCCGGCCGGTAAAATCGGCCATTCTGCCCGGCCGGTTTGCATAAAGTTATGCATCCGTGCCGGGCCGGGCAGATCCGGACAGTGACATCAGCGGCAGCTCCTGAAGGGGAATCCCCATGTGTTCGGGGATTCCGCTTCAGGAGTTTCCCCTGATGTCACTGCCCAGATATGGACAGAGACATCAAGCGCTCTGTCCAGGAGCGGAATCCCCGAACACACGGGGATTCCGCTCCTTCAAGGAGCTAAAGTGCGGCTAGCACATAGCAGAGCGGGGAGATACCTCCCTGCTCTGCTATAGTGGCGTCGCTACAGTAGTAGCAGCAGCAGCAGCAGCTGCTGCTACTAGCAGCGCCATCGAAGGTGTCGCCGAGCCAGGGTGCTTTTAACAAGCAGGGGAAGGGAGCCAGCGCAGCGCTCCCTCCACCTGCTGTACACCCCGGCCCTGCAACACAGTGTGCAGCGATGCCATTCGTCCGAATGGCATGAACTCCTCCTCCTCACATGCACTCTGCGCTGTGAGGAGGAGGAGATAGAGCGCAAGCCACGGGAAACCCGGCCATCACTCGGAACACATTCCGGTGATGGCCGTGTAATACCCGGCCCCATAGACTTCTATGGGAGCCGGGCGGCCGGGTGTCCGGGCAAAGATAGAGCATGTCCTATTTTTTGACGGCCGGATTTTCCGGCCGTCAAAAAATCGGTCGTGTGAATAGCCCCATTAGGGGTCTATCATTCCTAATGCAGCCGGGTGCCGGCCGATTTATGAACGGCCGGCACCCGGACGGGAAACCCTGCCGTGTGAATGAGGCCTTAAAGTTAAATCCTTGTATATATTATATATACTTACTGCTTGGTCTGTATTCTTCAACCTCTCACATCTTAGACAACCTCCAATGCTTCTCCCCTGTTCTTGTGCACCACAGTCACATTTTGCTGGATCCTCATTCTCATCATGAGACATTTTTTGCTTGTCCTGGGTCTCTTTAGCTTTCTGGCTCTCTCTGTCCTTTGTAACATAATTTTCAATGCTGTGAAGTTGGTTGCTATGATCAGACCCTTGTGCTTTCCTTGGGTTACTCTCTGTACACTTAGGCTCTAGTGTCTGAGAAACGCCACAGGTTTCAAATCCCACAACATTTCGTGAACAGTTTTTGCGGTTATCGAGATGGACACTGTCACTATTTCTATTTTCAGTGGAACTTGTTTGCTTGTTGTTGGCAGTATGGATGTTCGAGGTGCTATGATTTGAGAGGTGATGCAACGTTCCTTTACTGATGTACTTTTCAGCCTGTTCACTGTATTTTAAGTCTCCTCTCTCAGGGGGCATGAAAACATTTTCTTTGCTGGACAATGAGAAAGTTGGTGGGGTGTGTTTATTTACTGAATGTTGAAATGTGTTTGAAATGGGTTCATTGGCTTGAACTAAAATGAGTTTCCGTCTAGCTTGTGGTTTTGGTGAGGTTCTACCTTCAGGACTATGTCGGGAGGAAGTTATGGGTGTTTCTGAAGCAGCTTTTAGTTTTCGGTCACCGTTTTCTGGGGTTAGAGTCATCTCTGAATTGGGAGCACATATGACAGGTGTTTCAATCTTATTGAAGTTTTCATCTTCACATGGGTTCCTGAATATTTTGGAGTTCAAGGGGTTAGGGTCATGCATTTTAAAGGAACGACTGGTTATGTGTGAAGTTGTCTGATCACACTGCAGCAAATGCTGTGCAATTCTTGCAATGACTTCTTGACGTTCCTGAATTAGGGAGCCTATTAAAGGATTGGTCTCTGTTGCTTGGTGTATGGGGGAGTTGGGCAGATCAACCAAAGATAATGATTTAAAGTTTCTGCCTGATGAGTCTTGTAGGCTTAATTTAGGATCACTTATATTAAAACACTGAATCTTAGATGGTGATGTTCCAACGTCACAGCTATTGCCACATCCAGAAATTAACTTCCCGTTCGTACCAGGGAGAGTAAGATTCATGCTGGTTCTATCCTGCAGTAGTCCATCAGATCCAACAGTCCATGTCTGCTTGCTACACGTACGCTGAGAACTTGGTGCACTCTGCTGGCTGCTCTCTTGCAGATCTCGAGGTGGAGTACCAATCTGCTCATGTGAAGAGAATCTCTTTTCATAGAAGCCAAGATTACTGTGGATGCTACAGTTCAACACTGGATAACTGGATTGTCTCGGCAAAGACTGGACACTGACTTTCAAGGCCACGTTGTGAGACACATTGGGAACAGGAAACACATGTTCAGTTGGTGAATGAGTAAAATTCCATTGTAGCTCACCATCAGCTGCACTTACTCTGTGTAAATACACAAAACAGAAGTCACTCCTTGTTAATGCTGGACAGTAGAACAAAGAAATCGATTCATTAAGCCTAGTTATAAAGTAAAGTCCACGCATTCGTATAAAGAGCAGGTTTCTAGTATAATGTTTTAAGAATACCACTACGGCAATTAAGGACCCAGAGGGTACACTAGAGCATCCAGAACTATTCAGGATGACCCGCTAGCCCCTAACCCTATCAAATTACCTGCGACAGTCTCAATAATCCTAAAACCCAGAAAAGACTCTACACACTGGGTGAATTAAAGGCCCATCTCACTTCTTACTTAAAGAGGCTCTGTCACCAGATTCTCAAATCCCTATCTCCTATTGCATGTGATCGGCGCTGCAATGTAGAGAACAGTAACGTTTTTGTTTTATATTTAAAACGTTCATTTTTGGCCAAGTTATGAGCTATTTTATATATATATATGCAAATGAGGTTTGAAATGGACAACTGGGCGTGTTTTTTTCGTTACGTCCAACTGGGCGTGTATTGTGTTTTTAACTGGGCGTTTTCACGTGTATGACGCTGACCAATCAGTGACCAGTCAGTATCATACACTCCTCTACATTCATTTACACAGCAGCGATGTGCAGCCACATAAACAGAGATTAACGTTAATCAAGTGTCCTGATAATGAATACACATGACCTCCAGCCTGGACGTCATGTGTATTCAGAATCCTGACACTTTTGAATCTTTTCTTTGAGATTTCTAGCTAGGGAAACAAAATCTCGCGAGATTACGGAGGTAAACGAGATTTCGTTTCACTTGCTAGAAATCTCAAAAGAAAAGAGTGAGAAGTGTCAGGATTCTGAATACACATGACGTCCAGGTTGGATTTCATGTGTATTCATTATCCGGACACTTGATTAACGTTAATCTCTGTTTATATTGCTACACATCGCTGCTGTGTAAATGAATGTAGAGGAGTGTATGATGCTGACTGGTCACTGATTGGTCAGCGTCATACACGTAAACACGCCCAGTTAAAAACACAATACACGCCCAGTTGGACATAATGAAAAAAAACACGCCCAGTTGTCCATTTCAAACCTCATTTGCATATATATAAAATAGCTCATAACTTGGCCAAAAATCAACGTTTTAAAAAATAAAAAAAACTTTACTGTTATTTACATTGCAGCGCCGATCACATGCAATAGGAGATAGGGATTTGAGAATCTGGTGACAGAGCCTCTTTAAACCGGTGTTTGTGCTCATTGATCAGCAAGGACCAGATAGGGTTCACGTCCTGCAGGCAGGCCGTGGACAGCTTCAAGCGCCTAACCTATTTGATCCATCTATGCAATTCATGCATAATGCATTAATATCTTAATGATGTATCACCTCCTGTACGAATTGTCTTTGTGTAACCTCTTAAATGTTGTGCTTTTTTGCTCAGTCATTCATTTGTAAATTGCCTGACAAAGGGCCTCTGTGCTCTGAAAGCTTGCATATAGAACTTTTATGGTTAGCCAATAAAAGGTATCATACCCACTATACTTTTGTCTTTTTTTTTTTTTTAAATATCCTTTTTATTGTCAATTTTCACATTTTCTTACAAACATTTCACGTAAAAGTTACATCATGAGTGCGCAGCACTCAACTGTCATTGAATTAACTTTGAATTAAATTCAACATAACATAACATATAAACATGGCATAAGTGTCGATCTTCATATGGACCGAAAACATGACTTCCCCCAACCCGACCTAGGTCATCAATGAGGATCTACTTATCATTTATCCCCCAACTAGTTCAAAGTTGCAACCCCCCTAAAGTGCCTGCCAAGAGCTGTGTGCAGTACCACTTTGTGTGCTGGAAAGGCTTAACAATTTCCGCTATTTCGGCTGCTGTACATTGCGATTCTATGAATATTTGCCACTTATCAAATAGCTTCTTGGTTCCCGTTTCCTTCCGCCTTTCCACCTCCACCCTCTCAAGAACCAATAACTGTTTCAGCCGTAACACAATCAGTTCTAACCCCGGCGTGTCTGCCTCCAACCATTTACTCAGCAGGCATCTCAAGGCTACCAGTAAAATCGTGTGCACCAGCGCTGGAGGTGATCTCACTCCTCGAGCACCCTCTTCCTCTGGCGGCCTCGCCTGATGGAATAGTAGCGCTTGAGGCATCAGTGGGAGGTTCGCTTTCCAATGATCCTCAATATATTTTTGTACCATCCCCCAAAATAGTTTCGTATGTACGCACCCCCACACTCCATGCCATAAATTCGTCAGAGGTGTATTGCATTTGGGGCAACACGTAATGCGGTCAGGGAAGGATTGTGAAGGCAGAATATTAAAGCCAAATATAGCTGAATGCATCAACTTAAAATAGGTTTCCCTCCAGCTCTCATTTATAACACTCTTCCGTACCGTCTCCCAACCCCCCAGTATGATCTCTCCTATACCTGGATCTTGGGTCCACCGTTCCCAGATTTTGAAACTAACCCTTGATTGCGGACGAACAAAACCATCTCTCAGTGCTCTATACAACCCTGAAATGGTCTCCCGCCCAGTTGTTGGACCTATGACCTCATCTAGAGTGTGCGAGGTAGCTTCCTTACTCAAATCCCTGAGCCTGGAGGTGCAAAATGCTCGTACCTGAAGTATTTGTAAAAAATTGACCCTACCTTCTATGGGTCTGAGTTTAGTGGTAATTTCCTCCCCAGTTAACCACCTCCTTTCCTCTAAGTGCATAAGATCCCCTGCGTTGTCAATGCCTACCATCCCCCATGAGGCAAATCCGTCCCCCTTGCCTACTCTCGGTAAAAATTCCGGGTGTCCGCTCAACGGCATATATTTCGATACCAGGTGAGGTAACCCAAACTGCTTACGTACCACTTTCCAAGCTAGGACTGTATCTCTCAATACAATGGAGGTTTTGAGACGGCACGGAAGAGAAGCTACTCTACAATGTAACAAAGCTTTCAGGTTCCAGGGTGAGGCATACTCCCCCTCCAGATCTAAGTTGGAATAATTGCTCGTTTCGTGAAGCCAATCTACTACATGACGAAAAAGACAGGCCACGTTATAACCCCTGACATTCGGAAAGTTCACACCCCCTTCTTGTTTGCCCATCATGAGCTTGGTAAGTGCGATGCGAGGCCTTTTTCCTGCCCATATAAATTTAGTGAATGAGGCCGTCAGTTTAGAGACATCCACATGCTTCAATAAGAGAGGGATTGTTTGAAAGGGGTATAGCAATCTGGGGAAGCTAACCATCTTAATTAGGTGGCACCTTCCCAGGAGGGACAACGGCAATTGGCCCCATCTAGTGAGTTCCGCTTGTATTTTTTTAATTAACGGGGGATCATTTAGGCCATACAGGGTGTCCGGTATCCTTCCTATTCTGATACCCAGATAAGTAATGCAATGTTCAACTGGGGATATCCCACACCCCAAGGATTGCCAAAAGGTCTTAGGCAATGGCCTGCCCAACTCCAGCAGTTCGCTTTTAGCTAGGTTGACTTTATATCCCGAGCATTTCCAAAATTCCTGCAAAAATTGAAAAACCGTCCTTAAATGTTCTTGAGGATTTGACATAAAAAAGTATAACGTCATCAGCAAACAGGGCTAACTTCACTGCCCGAGACCCTACTTGAATGACTCTGAACATATCCGATTCCTCCAGAAATCTAGCCATAGGTTCCAATGCGAGATTGAATAACAGGGGCGACAGGGGACAACCCTGTCGTGTTCCTTTATGTAATTGGAAGGGATCCGACAGGAACCCTGAGGAGTGAACACGTGCCTGCGGGTTATTGTAGACACCCTTCAGGAAGACCCGGAAGTCTCCCTGAACGTTCATTTTGTCCAGCACCATCCCCAGCAATTCCCATTGTATGTTATCAAAGGCTTTCTCTGCGTCTAACGCTAATAGTGCCGGCCTGGTACCTGGCTGGGGATCGTGCCTGACTGTTTCTAGCACCGTCAACACTTTGCGTAGATTCGTCACTGCTGCCCTGCCCTTTACAAATCCTACTTGGGATTTTCCCACCAGTGTGGGTAGATACATAGCCAGCCGATTGGCCAAAATTTTTGTGAGCAATTTCTGATCTTGGTCTATCAGTGAAATGGGACGGTACGACCCCGGGTCAAGAGGATTCTTCCCCTTCTTGGGTAACACCTTTATATGCGCTACTTTGGCCTCTGCTGGTAAAGCACCCGTCCTTAGTAAAATATTATAGTATGCCACCAAGGTAGGGCTGATTTCTTCTCTCAGAGATTTAAAAAACTCTCCTGTGAATCCATCTGGACCCGGGGCCTTTCCATTAGATAAGGTCTTAATGGCGCTCCGAACTTCCTCTAATGTAATCTCTGCGCTCAAGTGACCGTTCTGCTCCTGAGTGAGCCCTGGCAGCTTCACCTTCTCCAAAAATTCCCTCCCTTTTTGGAGATCTATGGGTGTTTCTGAGTAAAGGGCTTGGTAGTATTTACTTAATATGGTGTTGATTTTTTTTGGGTCTGAGGTAGAAGTTCCATTAGATTCGTTAAGCGTTGAAATGTGTGACGGTGCATACCTCCCCTTCGCTAATCGCGCTAATAATTTGGCCGCTTTATTGCCGAAACGCATTAGATCGGCATCAAATTGGGACCGGTAAATACTCTCTCTTTTGTCTAACCACTGATCAAACTGTCGCTTGGCTTCCCTCCATTTCTCCCCCAATGGCGGTGATGGAGAATGTAGAAATGCTGTGTATGCACACCGTAATCTGTCGCTCGCTGCCTTGTATCCGTCGGTCGTTTTGCGTTTAAGATTAGACATAAATTGCATAACTTTCCCCCTCATTACCACTTTGGCTGTACGCCAATACAATGACGGTTCCGAGCGATGCGATACATTATCCCCATCAAATTCCATCCACCACCCCTTAAGCTTCTGTATAAAGCCCTCATCCTTTGCCAGAAAGGCGGGAAACCTCCAGATAAAATCCGTTCCTCTAGCTACTGTGTCGGCCAAGGTAATGGTAACCGGGGCATGGTCCGAAATAACTAGATCTTCAATCGCCACTTCACGTAATCGTCGCGATAATGCGTCATTAACTAGCAAGTAATCAATACGCGACCATGACTGATGAACATGGGAGAAATGTGTATATTCCCGCGCATTTGGGTGTAGACTCCTCCACGCATCTATTAGGGCAAGATCCTATCTCTATTTCTCTGCGAACTAGTCCCTGCGCTCCTATCTTCCCTTGAAGACCTCACAGTGTTAAGGTCTCCCCCCAGAATCAAAAACCTAGTGCGATCCTGCTGGAGTTGGGTTTCCAAATGACCAAAAAACCCTGTGTTAATCGTATTTGGGCCATACACATTATGAATACTGATAGTTTCCCCTGCATGCTCCATCACTAGATGGATCCAACGGCCCTCATCATCCCGTTCCTGGGACACCAGCGTAAACGCAAAATTTTTATGTATCAAAATTATAACTCCCGCCTTACCCTCCCTTGCCGACGAGCCAAAAACCTGACCCACCCAGAATTTTTGCAAATACTTAAACTCTGGCTCGGTAAGGTGAGTTTCCTGTAATAGGGCCACATCTGGGTGCAATAGTTTCCATGTGTCGCAAAAGTTTGGTGGGCGTCAGATCCGCCTTTTTCCAAGAGCCATGTATAAACATTAATAACATAACCAAAACCCGGCTTATAAACCAGAACCAAACTCCATGTCAAGGCCATCCGGCCCTTATCTAACAAAACCATAAAATCACCTACGGCAAGGGTTATCAGCCCCTTAATACCCACTGGTGTAAGTGACTTCACTTTTTTCTGTTGTGTCAAAACACGCCCCTCCCTCCCCCTCCCCCCCAGACCTGCATATATGTCTCCTTCAATGAGGAAGCAGCACCTGCCCTTACCACCTCATTACCCCTTTGTCGCCTGTGCACACATTTATACATTCTCATGCCGTCGGTTTAACAACCTAGAGTCCGTTTGGATTATATCCTCACATAACCACATAAATCTTGTTTCGCCTCTAGGTTTCCCTGCCTCCTTTTCCCAGATCTCCTACCGCAACTGCCCCCAGTATGCCATCTGTGGCAGATATAACTAATCCCTTGCGTAGGGGAGGCATTGTATCATTCCCGGTCGATCCCGCCCAAAAAAATCTCAGAACCTGATCTAACTCCCTCACTAATCTCCTGTAGCGAGAATGCAGGGAAATATTAAAAATGCATACATTTCAACATTGTAACATTATAACATTAGGTCAGCTGTTGACCGGTACAGAGTGCCGTATAAGACCGCCAAATATCGCCCTCAAAACTTTCAAATTATCTGCAAACTTATCTGTAGCCGGTCGGAATCTGCAATTGGTCTACAGCGTCCACAGAATCATCATCACATCAGCTTAAATAAAATGGTGCTGAAAAGAACTTCGTCCGTCAATCAGGAGACGTAGATCGGGTGCGGTCCCGCGTTCGCCTCTGCGGCTTCGGAGAGTCCCCTCCATTTCCGGCTCGACCCCCCCGGGATCTTCCTGGTGTGGGCATTAAAGCTTCTGCCCAGGTTCGCTCCATATTTTGTTGGTTCCGTTTGGCTTCTCTTGACTTGCGATTTGGACTGTATGCTGGACTGAGACGCTCCTCTTCTTGCTGGGGTCTGTGCCTGCAAAGCTCTGTAAGTGCGTCCTCCGCTTCCTGTGGCGTGGTGAAAACCTTGTTCCGCCCGTTCTCTTGAAACACCCGTAAGCTGGCTGGGTACTGCAGATTAAAGCGTATTTTCGCTTGGAACAGCGTGGTGCAGATCTTGCTGAAGGCCCGCCTTCATTTTGCAACCTCCGCAGAGAAATCCTCAAAAAGTAGCACTTTCATGCCCATTATTTCCAAAGGACGCGATCTGCTGCGGAATGCTTTCATGAGTGCCACCTTGTCATTGTAATCCAACAGCTTAAAGATTACTTGTCTGGGACGAAGCGAACTGTGGTCATCTGTTGCTGGGAGGTTTCTGGGGTCCGGCCCCACTCTGTGCGCCCTCTCCACCCGGCAGGGACGGGGAAGACCTAAAACTGCTGGCAATGTCCTCTCACATAGTCGCTGTAAATCAGAAGATATCACCGCTTCCTTCAGCCCCACCAGTCGCAGGTTGCTCCTCCTGGAGCGGTTCTCCAGATCCTCCACCTTGTTCCCCAACTGCGTAGTAACAGACAGCACCCCTTTCAGTTTGGATTGCAGACGCTCATTTTCATCCTCCAGCAGCGTCATACGCTGTTCTAGCTCATCAGCTCTGGTAGTGACTTGTGCCAGCTCCGCCTGCACGCGGTTTAGGGAATCTTGCAGTTTTTTCCAGCGCCTTTTGCAGTTCTGGCGCTATCTGTTTGGCTACTTCACGGGCCAGGGCTACATAATCAATGGCTGCAGGGTGAGAGGACATTGTGTGTTCTGCCGGGCTTGAAAGCTGGGACTGATGGTGTTGCAGCTCATCTTCCTGTGTGTATAGCAGGGTCGCAGTGGCGGGAAGCGCCGCCATCTTACCTCCCTTTACCACGGCCGCGGCTGAATCTTCCATGGCTGGCTTCTGCGCGCTTCTGAGGAGGTACCTGTCCATACAGGCACCACTGGGTATGTTTCCGTGTGCAGGGCTGGTGGCTTCACCGCTGATTGTCGTCGCCGAAGCGACTATTGCGATCGAACAGGCTGGACGGGAGCGGGAGCTCAGTCACTCGCGTCCTGCATCGCCAGTGCCGGAAGTCCTTTTGTCTTTTTTGACACTAAAGCATTTGACTTTGCATGCAATTAATGCAAATTACAAGCAAATTTATGGTCTTTAGATAAGCAAAAAGGCATTTTAGTGAGTCCTACCTCACAGGTAATCCCCAATTGATTTTATTAATTGGGTTAGAGCCCTATATAGGTGTCCTTCAGACCCTAGAGAGGATATTCTTCGTCACATTTCTTGATTGCTCGTGGCACTTCTCAGGGCTGCCCCCACTCCTTTCCATTATAGCCCTTGAACCTCTTGCTATCTGCATACAGTCAAATTCCAAAGAAGGAGGTGTCGAATTAGCATCTATTCACTATAAACTACAACGATTTGCAGACAACAACCGGTTTACTCTCACTTCACCTGAAAGCCTTTCCTAGTAGTCCTGTCCAGCTTCACAACCCTTTCAGGACTTCAGGTGAACCATGCTAAATCCAGGGCAATTAACTTCTCCCCTTCTCTAAGGCCTCATGCACACTGCCATAGCTGTGTGCATGGTCTGTAATTACGGTACCGACGGGCAGCGGAGTGTCAGCCGCGATTCACGGACCATGCACACATTGATTTCAATGAGCCCAGACCGCAAGTCCGGACCGTGCAAGGACGTGTCCTAGTTTTTGGCGGTCTGGACTCCGGGCAATACGCGGACCGAGGAAACCCACGGTCATTTGCATTGGCCCATAGGTTAACATGTGTTTTATACTATTCGCAATTGCGGATGGTATACGGCTCCAAATGCATGGTCGTGTGCATGAGGCCTTAATGTGGTTAATGCCCTCAAGTAAGCATTTCCTTTTCCCTGGTCCATGACCCATCTGGATTGTAAACCAACCATGTACAATCTCTTTACTCGACCTACTACCCACCCCCTCCCGCATTTCAGACAACTGCTAGAGGAGTGGAGTATCACATCTCAAACTGGGCGTGTGATTAACCCATTCTACGAGACCCCAAATTATAAAACATTCCTCCAACCTCCCCCCCTTCTACCTATATTTGGATCTCCATGTCCAACCCCCCCCCCCACCCACCAGCAGAATCTGCTCGACACACTCCAAGAAAACGAACACCTTCCCACAAGTGAGCTCTTTTTTTGTACTTCCAAATTAAGAATTTTGTATCCACCCTTCTCAAAAACACCTCTTCTCAGTTTTCACTCTCCACATTCAGGTCTTATTTCTGCCCTATATATTCAGATATGCTGCAGACTAACTATAGAGCAGACCTATCTCATGTGCCCAAATAATAAACCGACTTGGATACTTGGCTCACTGACAAACAGTGGGGTCAGATATGGGAATCCCCAGAGAAGAGCTCTCTTAAAGGGGTTCTCCCGGACTTTTATATTGATGGCCTATCCTTAGGATAGGTCATCAATATGAGATCAGTGCGGGTCAGACTCTCGGCACCCCCATCGATTAGCTGACAAAGGGCAGCGGCGATGAGGCCTCTTCATCGTTTGCTACATACAGCGCCATACACTTCTGTAGTGATAGTGTCTGGGATTGCAGCTTGGTCCAATTCACTTGATTGATTGGGGTGCCAGACCTCCACCGATCGGATATTGGTGACCTATTCTAAGGATAGGCCATTACTATGAGATTCCATGAGGACCCCTTTATCACGGTAATGCTAGAAACATCCTACAAAAAGGTAATAATGAAGTGGTAACTTGTGCCAAACTGTATAAACCACACTGTCCCAGGCTATCATTCTACATGCTTCAGAGCTTGCCCCTCTACTGGTGCTGTATTGAACACTTTGTAACCATGGCCCAAGGTAGCCAGTTTTTGGCTTAAGGCTTACCACCTCACATGGTTACAGGCTAGAACAAACAAATGCCAATGGAAAGCTCTCCTTAATAAGGATGTCGAACGGGTCCCTCGAGCTAAGCAGTTCTAATTTGATATTTTTTTTTGGAAGTGAAACAAACCATTGCTAGTTCATGGAAACAGCCTCCCCTCTGCTTCTCCGAAATTAGAGCCCAATGAATTACTATAGGATTAATGAGAAGCTCACTGTGGTAGCATGGGACACCCGAAGATCCAAAGTATGGGACCCTTGGATAATTTATGGATTCCCAACAGGAGAACACAATATCTAAGAAATTATAATGTGCCCAGGATCAGGATCTCTTAGTTACAATCTACAAGTTTTGGGACACTACACTTTCTTCTGTGCCAAGTGGCTCTGAGAAGCTCTGCCTTAACAAAAAAAATAAAAATAAAAATCGTAAATACACTACAGGCAGAGAAATTGCAAGGAACTTCACACTATGTGTTATTGTAAAGAATCCACTTAGCCTTAATTAGGTTACAGTAACATTAATTTATTGGCATTTATGTGTTTGCACTTCAAATCGGAGAGCCAGAATTTTTTTATTTTCATATGCAGCATTTACAAAAATCTACTGGCTTTGTCAAGTCACAGATAAGGAGACAGCTTCTTCAGCTGTTGAGAAATGCAAAAGTTGAAAACCACTACTTCCTGCTAACAGGTCCTCTACCATATGCTGGATAAAAATATTAACTCAAAGGTGAAACTGAAAATTGCGGTGAAATACAATCAGAACTGTAGCAAAGAAAAGAAAAAGGGTTTACTAGTTTAAAGAAAGAGTGAATTGCTCATAAGGAAATTCTGTACTATAAGGATTGGATTTACTCACTTCTAAGCAGAACTATTTGTACTATACGCTTTGTATCAGAATTGCTCAATCTTTAATCAGGAGCCACTTGAGCAGGAAATAGGAAAGAATTAGGGTAAACCAGGTCACGGAAACAGTCTGGAGTCTGCACTCCATAAACTATAAACTTACGTAAACGGCTAAAGAATGTATTCTTCCTTTGGTTGCCCTATTTTGCACTGGTGAGAATACGTTGCGTTTATTAGGATACTGACATTTACGTGTGGCCACAAACGGTACGTTCACTTTAAATAGTTTTCCTCCTTGGACAACCCCTATTCATCTGTAAGGTTTGCGATGCTGCAGGAGGTATGAATCAGCACATCGTGGCCATTGAAATCAGTGGGCCATCTGTGTAATGCATGGACAAACTGGGTACTCTAGAATTGTAGTGGGGGCCCGGGCAGAGGAACCTTCCTATAAAGAGAGTGTCTGCCTTATATATAGGGCATATGGATGTGATAAAGTGTTGCAAAAATAAATCAACTTTTTTATTTTAGCTACTTAAAAACACAATTGCCTAGCTTAATTTTTTACAGAAATGTCAGCTCACCGGTAGATAATGTTGCGAGGTACAGCTCCATGGGAAACACTTAACCAAGCGCTTAATTGAGAAAAGAAAACAAACGAACGGATTGCCAACAGAAGAGTCTTCTCTTCGATGAAACGGTCTCCACTCCTATCAATGAAACATAAGACGCAAACTATTGAGTAAAAGGCAATAACATTTTATTTATAACATTGTGTAATGTGAAGCGATCAAAAATAATTAGTGTCTTTATAGTCAAATTGCTAAACCTTTAACACTGCCGCCGTAGGCGTATAGAGATCCCGCTTCCTTTAGCTGTAATCAGCAATGTAAACGCTTATTGAACGTGAATTACTGGCAGAGATTCAAAGGGGTGGTCTCAAAGATAACCTATTTCCATATGCCCTATTAGGGCATATTGACGTCCAGAATGGGGGTCCCAGGATTCCCCTCTACGAACCAGAATTACAAAGAGTAGCTCGCACTCTGCCAGACCCAGATAGTCTATGTATTACATGGTTACACATTCTAATGTCCAGCTTGTAATAAATTTTCCTAACAGTGATAACAAATGGCAGCCAAGGGTTTAAAAAGGGCCAGACCTGGGGGATGCGCATTGAGACAACACTTTTAACTAATAGAAAGAAGAGGGTCCTAAAAGGGCATATAAAAAGTGGTACCTAAAACAAAACCTTTTATGGAATATTCACCCAATAAATGTCCAGGTCACCAAAATTATAGTGGAGATCGGAAGAGAATCAAGAATGGCCATAGATACTATAGTTCTAAAGCTTAAATTTCTGAATTAGTTTAACTGCTTAGAGGTCAAGACTTTGTTTAGGTTTTCAAAGTTTAATAAAATGAGTAAAATGTTCACAGATGTAACGTAATAGACACAGAGCCAATATTATACAAATGACATTTGTTCTTATTTACAAGTACAGAAATGACGTTTATATCTGGTACGGAACAGGAATACCAATATAAAGAAACAAAGGAGCCAATGCACGCTCGCTGACAAATCTACAAGGACAATGTAAAGCGGTTATTTCAGGAAAGACTGTTCAGGAAAAGGAAACGTACTGTCTGGGAACTGGCTCCAGAGTCCACCTCTCCAGCAAGAGGGCGTCTTGTTTCATTGCAGGGTCAGTTAAATCATTACCCTCGGTGCCAGATGTATCATCACTATAGCAACAGTCTGGTAGCAGCATCACCTCAACCATGATGGGAATATTGTTTCTCCACAGAAGGGTGACCTCAGACCTAGTTTTTCTAGCTTGTCGGCACTGAAAAGAGAACATGCAGTTTAGTACTTGGAGTGCAAATTAAACTGAAGCTATTCGTGGCTATCCCAGTTAAGACTAAGAAGCCGACCTGCTGCATCAGACTGACCTCTTGAGATGGATCATTAGGTTTTATAGAGCGAATAGTGAATCCATATCGTTGCAAGAGGTTTGTTTTTTTTACGCTCTATTAAAAGGGAATAGCTCTTACATTTAATAAAAGTAAATGCATGTTTGTAGAAGAGAAGTGGTGGGCTTATTCTTACTTTAAAATGTTGTAGCTATTTATTTTTAAAAACTTCCCTGTGATCGGCCAGATTGGAAATACTCACTTCCATCCTGTATCCTGTATAGATAGTACAGCAGGATGGGTGCTTTATGGCAGCCGGAATAAAGGGGGGGGGGGGGGTGTCAATTGACAGAGAAATGTCAGATTAGACTAAGTTCATAAGTCACGGATTTGTCGCAGAGTCTCAATTCAGAGTTTACCTTTTGCAACCCAAAAGGATAAGACCCGCATCAAATCTAGAACAAAATCCGCAAAGTGTGTACTCAGCCTCAAGGCCCTTTTACACCGGCCGATGCAGCGAGCGACGAACAACGAGACATCGGAGCTATGGATGGGGACGAGCGGTTGTTCCTCGATCACTCGTCCCCATCCATTATCATCCTGTCGGCAGCGCGTCTCCGTTTACACAGGGAGACGTGTTGCAGACAACGATAACATTTCCCTTTTTTAAAACGATACGACCAGCAGACGATTATTCATTATACGAACGCTCGTCTGCACGATAATAGTACTGTGTAATACCCCCTTTACAGCCTCCGGCTCCCTCCTTCAGAGACCAGGGGGAATACAGAGCCTTATCTGTTTGTATAGTTTTGCTATCTTGCCTTATCTACATACAGGTCAAAATTTATACCCAGAGATGCCCATGTCCAGGGCAGTAGCTCTTCTCACTGAACTTACTGGTGCTGCAGGACAGCTCCACTGCTGAATCAGTTGTGTGGTTTTTCTTGATTTTTGCCTCTCTGGATTCCTTGCCTTGATTGCTTGATTTATAGGAAGTCAAAAGGGTGAAACCAAAGTCTGGCCCTTGCCCATCCTGTTTGCCAGACTATTGAGCTCCCTGTCTGTAGTCTAGTTCCAATCAGCCTCACGCTAAAAACGGTTGCCGCTTATCTGTGTACCGAACCAGGACTGCTCTTGCTATTATCAGCCTCTTGTCTGATTGTTTCAGCTACTGGATTTCAAGTCTGATACAGACCTTGAGAGAAGAATACTACATTATTTCCCTATGGGGAAAGGCTTGTACGTTCCAGTTCCAACTCAGCACACACTTGCCTGACATGCACTCACACTGCAGCAAACGTACAGTACAAAGCCACTGAATAAAGTATTAGAAAAAAAAATTCATACAATATGGAGAAAAAAAAAAAAAGTGGATTTGAGGGCACACTGCATACTTTCAAATGGCCTGAAGGCATGTCCAAACGGTCAGGATTTTGAAGATAATCTGTGGTAGAAATGGATTGGCACGTGAATCTGCACGGATTAGCTCCATTTTAATTCAACGGTACTAATCCATGGCTTTTTTGATTTTTTTAATTTTTTTTTAACTCTAACGCGTATTCATTTTTACGCGTACATAAAATACCCCATTCAAATGCATTGTTGGTGGAATGTTAGCGGTTTCTGTTAGGATCTGGGTGCGGAACACAATACGTGTGAACATGACCTCAGGCTGTTCAATGGTGACTCCCATATCGGTGTCTAGCCTCGGAGAATTTAACAGTAAGGACAAAAGCTTAATTTTCTCCTTCAGTTAAATGTATGGGAAAGACAGTCAGACTAGAAAAAAAACACAGCTTGAAGAATAGTTTTACATATGAAGGGAAACTAAAAATGGTGATGAAGCGAACTCATGCCATGTTACCATATATTAGAAGACTTTTAAGGAGGATGTTGAGTTTTTCTTTTGTTTACATGCCCTACATCCTTTGTATGGAATTTTATTTTTAACCTTTACCTGTATTCTATTACTGTATGGATTTGTGAAGCAAGGGGGTCAACTGCCAGAGTGAAATATCACATCTGGAAGGATCAAAAGTCCTGTGCAGATCATCATTCCCAGAATAATTCTGAGCCCTGCTCACCTAGCCTCTACGCGTGCTACGCTGCTTCCGTAACTGCTATTCACTTCTATGGGAGTTGCAGAAACAGCGTAGCTCAGCGAGTTACGCTGTTTTCTGATTACATAGTCAGAAATTACAAGTTGCAGCGGGAACCGTGAAAGGTAGAACAGGGTTTAGGGGAACTATTCTAGAGATAGGTGCGGGTCCCAGACGTGTCATTTATGGCATATCCTGTGGAGATGCCATAAATGTCCATGATGGGCAAACCCCTTTAAGTTTTTTTTTCGTGGTAATACAATTCCTTATGAATATCCGGATTATAATATCAGCATGTAAAAATGGAGGATTTATAGGTAATCGGTGGGAAATCATCATGATCTTTAATGGCTTTTCGTCTCATAATGGAGAAAAAAAAATAAAAATATGCTGGAACCAATGAGACAGAAAACGTACCTGTGCCACTTTATCACTGCATTCATGCTTATTGGCCCCAGGCTGACTAGATTGTGCAGGAGGGCAATGGGGACCTTCTGTCCTGCCTTTCACTGAATGCTCAGGAGTGCGACCTTCTGTAATCAGCAAAGCCAGGTATACCAAAAAATCCTCAGCGTCATACTCAAAGAACTCATCCAACGAGTCTAAAAAGAAAACAAAAAGAAATACACTTAAACAAAGGATCCAGCAATGGAAATTCAACAGGATGAAAAGCTGCTAGACTGACAAAGCAGGACTTTTCCATTCTCATTAATACATACTTTGTACTGCCAGAAACACCCTCCATATATTCCTGGCATTACTAGGAACACTAAATGTTGGGAACATCTGGTATTACTTCACCTATACCAAGCAGGATTTATAATAGAAAACCATCATTTACAGATGAAGATAATACTAATCTTTTTAATGGTAATAGATAGATTCTGACTCCAGCATTAGATATTTAGCCAAATGAGTTCGAGAGAATGTGTTTTCCTAATCACACATAAGGTTAGAAGAAAACTTAATGAATATGAAAATGTAACATATTTCTTGATAAATGGTGCCATTCATTAGTAAAAGTGACCCAGTTTTTAACAAACCAAAATACCCAGATGATATTTTTGTTGTCTAAGAGTAGTTATTAATCCACACAACCGGTCGATGTGGGCACGTACATCAAAGCCAGTTGTTTAAAGGGCTATTCAATCTCAGACATTTATGGCATATTCATAGGATATGCCATAAATGCCCGATAGATGTGGGTCCCATCTCTGGGACCCACACCTAAGCCTAGTATGGGGCCCCTTGACCCCCATCCTACCTTCTGCCGCTGGGCTACGAGGTGACCAGATGTTCCGGAAACAGCAAGCGAAACGGTTTCCAGAACTCCCATAGGACTTCTGCAAATCGTGTAGTAAAACGCGCCCGGCTGTTTCTGGAACACCTGGAAATGGTTTGCCGGAGCCCAGTGGCAGAAGGTAAGAAGGGGATCATGGGGCCCCATTCTAGAGATAGATGCGGGTCCCACCTCTAGGAGCCGCACCGATCAGACATTTCTGGTATATTTTCAATGGATATGCCAAAATATGGCCGAGATGGGAATACCCCTTTATTGTGTAATTTTGATGCAAAATAAATGCCTTGTCATTATCTTATAATGTAAATTTATGGTATAAAACGAACAGCATTTGCATTAAGGGGTCATGGTGCTTTGTGCCACATCACAGGAAAAAGAATGCAGACTAACTGAAGAGTTTCCAAACATAGGTATAATTTACTAAATGTTAAAGCTTTGCTTTTTTTTAACATTTTTGTATGAGCGCTAAAGCCCAACCCACAGCAATGCTGGTGAACATATCGCGGGAGATGTATGAAAACCGGTGCAAAGGAAAACTGGAGCTGTTACCAAGGTAATCAGGTAGCTGCTTTAGTCTTCCTAAAGGCCTCTAAAAAAATGAGAAGTGGAATCTTTGGTTGCCATGGGCAACTGCTCCACTTTCGGTTTGCACCAGTTTGGATACATCTCCCCCATTGCCTTTTCTGGTATCACAGTCTCCAATTTGGAAGAAGAGGATAACCACATTTTGCAGTATTTTCACAAAAGATACATTATTTTGTTGCATTGATGTATGCATTCTGTAAAAGATGCCGATTAAACGGCTGCCGCCATCAGCTCTTCTTTCCGCAAGCTAAGCCCACATGCCTCAGGTCCCCTTTTCAACCCGTTGGGCCTGCCATTGGTCCCTCCAGCCAAGGCCATGATGAACGCCGCAGTCCCTTCATAGTTTACCAGGCACAGCGCCGTACACATCCGTAAAAGCGGTGTCTGGGATTGCAGTTCCAGTCCCGTTCACGCGACAAATGCCTTCCACCTCCTAAGGGTGGTTTTATACAGGCAAACAGCAATATGTCGGCGCATATTTACTTTATTGACATGGACCAATGATCATGGCTATATGGGGACTAACAATCGCTAATACAATTGTTCGTCCCCATACATGGGGGGGGGGGGAGTTGAGATGCGCTGCCGATAAGCAATACTTTTTTTTTTAGGCAGCATAAAACATTCGTCTCGCTCCCCTGAGATCAGAGAAGGGTCTGACAGACCACATAGAAATAAAACTCAAATTATAACTAATGTCTTTGTGAAGCTTAAAGAAAACAAACAACAAGATTAAAGCAAGTACAAGCTATAAACCATACAATGCATAAAAATATACATAGAATACTGCTACAATACGCACAGGAAGAAGGAAAAAGACAATGAATGGTTAAAAATGTTTCTTCTAAGCTTGTAAATGTTAGGCATACTGAAACACTGTCGTGGAATTAGTTGTTTCTTTATGAATAAGAATTCAGAAGGAAACAGAGATCTCATTGTAAGGGCAGATCTCATATAGTAACAAGGAATTAATAGACAATCACAGTAGAAGAAGCCGCAGCTGCCAGGACTGCGGACGTAATACACAGGGGTTCCTATTCCTAGGGCTCTATACCTTACAACTCATTTCTGTGTTGCAGGTGCATTTTTATGACATTTCTAGAAATGTTTCATTCATTGCAATAACTCTGAAATCCCCAATTAGAGCGAGGATTATGGGAGAAATAATAGCGCAATAGAAGTTCAAAACACGTCCTAAAAGTGACACGATGGCATCATTCATCCTACACAGGACTCGGTTCACATTTATTGGTGTAACTGGGAGGCAGTTTGTTGTAGATCTGAATCACAATATATAAATGTGCCTATAAAAATGATAAATTAACTACCGTTTTCTGTCCAATTGAAAGCAAACTCCTAATCTGTGGCTTGTGTGCGATTGTACACGTTGCGCTCAAATGCCTTTTAGCCAAAAATTTCCACCAAGGTGGCAAAATAGTGGTTTTTCAGAAAGTCGTGGCAAAAAAAAAATTTGTTTTGACTGCGACGTTTGAACCCAGCCTTTAGAGACAAAGGTATTGTATTATTTTTCTAGAATATACAAAAGGCCCGATACATGTACAGTATAGCATATGCACTTAATACTGCTGTATTTATCAAACAGCTGAGATTATTTTTTTTAAGTATTACAAAAATATTTATTATAAATGCTATAAAAATAAAATTATAACATAAACACAGCTTGTATGGGAGGTTAAATTCCCACCCCCCATTCTAAATTAACGCACCCATCCTTCTCACGTTTCTACCCCTTAGTATCTTTAGGCTAACCTCTTAAAAGACTGGATTCTCCGGATTATTGATCTGTACTTATTTGTAACCCACCCCCCAATCTCGTTTGTTTCTCCGGTAGATGATGGCTAGATATTAACATCATCAGATTTTTCAGATCATCTTTTCCAAACCTCCAACCTCAGGGCAGGGGGATTAAAGCTCCAGCTGTTCTGACAATACACCTCAAGCGTCAGCAAGGTCAGTGATTGAGGCTGAAGCATGTGACGTACTAGTTAACTACTGGTGGATTCTGCCTGCAATTACAATTATCACCATTAGGGTTTATGCGTACGGCCAGATTTTAGATCCGTGCCACATGGATTCCACATATGGTACCCATACTGTACATCTACATGCCTTTGAGAATACGAGGCACTATACGGCACCACACAAATGGTCTATAGGTCCCTATAAGCACTCCATATGCTGCTGTATAGGTCCTATTTAGAAACCAGTAAATCCCTTTGCAGCAGCCAGTAATACCTGCTGGGTGTGAAGAAAAGCAATTACAGGAACCTAAGTCATTCGTGGTGAGAACCTACGTGTCATACCTATAATTACAAGGGTCCTAAAGACAGTCTGATTGATCTCACGAGATTATATTGAATTAAAAAGGTTGTCACATACAACATTAAGGATTCAAATTATATTTTCTTCCACAGGGAAGATAAATTAAGAAGGATGAGCAATGATAACATCATATAAGCTGCTCTGTATTAATGTTTTATGAGAACGTTAATAAAAGCTTTGGCCTGACCATTACAATACGTCAATCATTCACAGTGTAAGAGTGCAAAACAGAAACACCATAAAAAGCGCGCACTTACTTGCATCATCGATTGGAGCCATCCTGTAGGGTTGGGGGATTTGCAGCACTGAGATGCAGTCCAACACCTGGTCTCGGTCTTTTAGCAAGTGTTATATGTAGGCAGAGTACGGGGGAGGACTGCCGGCCATTTCTTCCACAGCTACGGTCCAATCTAAATGCGAGTAAAGTTTTATTTACACAGGAGAGTGGGGTATAAGGATTTACAATCGAAAGCAGTTATTAGAATGCAGATGAGAACAGAAACAAACAGGGAGAGGAGAGCTACCTTGCAATAGAACAGAAGTCTGGACAATTGGACGGTTCACCTCGTGCCGTTTCTTATATATATATATATATATATATATATAAGGTTTGCGGTTTTGTGAAACATTGCAGATTTTTTGTGATGTATAGATTGATATATCAGCTTCAAAAAAGACTGAACACAAAAAAAATAAAAAATAAATATATATATATATATAAAAAGATATATTGACATCAGATTTACTTTGACAATGTATTTTGTTTTAAGAGGTTTCATTGCATCTACCGGAAAAGAAATATCAGCAACGGCATGAGTTTGAGGCTGCTTTTAAACACACAGTGCCTGGTTGCATTTTCTAAAAAAAATTATTTTGTTTTTATTTATTTTTTTAATAGGACAAAAATGCCAGAAAACACACATGTACAAAATAGAAAAACCACCACCCCAAAAAAACAAAAACATAAAAATGGTGGCTTCTTGTATGTTTTTTTTCATGCAGTTTAAAACGGCAGAAAAAAATCCTGTGTAAAGGAGGCCTAAGGCCTCCTTCACACACACTATTTTTTCAGTTGTAAAAAAAACAAAACCTTGAGATTCATGGCGGGGTTTTTTTCCAAGTGTTTGGGTTTTGTTAATTTTGTAGCAAACAAAACGCAGTAAAAAACAAACAAGATAAATGCTACGAAAAACGATGCAAACCGTCGTGTGTGAATCCAGCCTAAAGGGAGGTGCTCTTACATCTGTATACGCATGACAAAATAGTTTTGGTAAATATAGTTCATATATAAATTATTACTCGTTATAACACAATATGGACAACTTGTTAAACACAATTACATACAAACATGGCGTAAAATCCTGTATGTGCTTGTTTAACCCATCTGTTACCCCAGGGGGCTACTATACATTTGCAGAGCTGCCTGTGTTAACCCTTTCTGTGCCTATGCAAATAACAGATGGTTACCTTTACTGTAAAGACTTTTTCACGTATGCAAATTCAGAACAGGTTCAGTCTGCAAACAGATGGTTCTTGACAATTTCACAAGGTCACTCGTTTGACAGACAGAGGTAGGTAGGAGAAAGCATCCGGTAAAAGCGCTAATGGAAGTGCAGTACAAGTGGTCTCATTTAAATGCATCGCTGAGCCGAAAATACAAGCCTGAACAGAAAAAATATTGGTACCACGTTCACAATGTAGAGACACACTATATTCAAAGCCCATTCAGTGTGCATTATGGAGTGAAGCCATTAACCACACAGCCCTATGGATCACATTTTTGACAACTGTTCGCTGCCCAATAAACAGAATGACGACCTACCAGTGGTATAGATTTAGGGGTGCAGAAGTTTTTCGTAACCATATGCCTGAAAGGGTCTAAAGAAAACCATAACTGGCGTGTGATAGTGAGGGGAGGGCGCAGGGACGGGTATTACGTTACATCTGAGGCTACAGGGCCCAAAGGCTTCACTCTATGCCTCAGCAAGATGCAGATGAAAAAGAAACAATATAAAATACAGAAATATACATAATGTAATATTCAGGCGGTTGTAAAGCTTGTGTACATAGTACACTAATGTCAACAATTCCCTAAAACCTCTTTGAATTTGTTACCACAGATTATACATGCCTCCCAGCCGTCCCGGATTCAGCAGGACAGTTCCGGATTCCGGGCGGTGTCCCGCTGTCAACTGTATCTGTAGGACACAGATACAGTTGAACCCAATTCTGAAGCTGGGAACCATCAGCTCCCAGCTTCAGAACTATTTCAGAGAGGAGGAGCAGAGGGATCTCCTACACTCGCCGAGGACTCCCCGGGCACAACACTACTTTCAGCGCTGTGCTCTGTGAAGCTCTTGACGTTACTGTCCACATATGGACAGTCATCGGCGAGCGGAGGAGCTCCCTCTGCTCCTCCGCTCTAAAATAATTCTGAAGCGGAGCTGAAGGTTCCCGGCTTCAGAATTAGTGGCTACTGCTTGAGCGGAATCCCTGTTGCCAATGATCTGGCCAGGGATTCTGCTCCTAGAGGAAACCCGAGGTCACTGTCCATATATGGACATTAACGTCAGGAGCTCCTCCTGGAGCGGACTTCCCGGCCAGAGTCGGCAACGGGGATTCTGCTCAAGGAGTAGGCACTGACGTCACTGTCCATATATGGACAGTGACACCAGGGCTTTCCTCTAGGAGTGGAATCCCCGGCCTATGCTCTGGCTGGGAATTCCGCTCCTAGAGGGGGGTCCCAATGGCGCTATGTACAGGGGGGGGGGGCTGTGTGGCACTATCTACAGAGGGCGCTATCTTCAAGGGGGTGTGGCACTGTCTATGTGGACATTGGGGCACTATGTACATGGGCACTATCTATAAGGGCACTAGGGGCAGCTAAGGTGGAATCTGTATGGGCATTATACTGCATGGGGGCATCTGTGTTGGCTTATACTGTATGGTGGCAGCTAGAGGGCGTTATAATTTGTGGGGGCAGCTATTCGGTATTATACTGTGTGGGGGCAGATATTTGGTATTATACTGTGTGGGAGGCACCATGGGAGCATAATACTGTGTGGGCTGAACAGGGTGTGTATGGGCAGGGATTGGGTGGGAATAGAGGTGTGGCTTAAAAGGAAAAAAATTTGCCGCGCGCACCGCATCGGTTGTCCCTCTTTGTAATACTTGAAAGTTGGAAGATATGGATTATGTATTCCCTAAAAGCTTAGCAGGAACTATTGGAAACAAAGTGAGTGGGTTGTAGAAAAGTACATAGTAGTGCATTTACACACAACGGACCTCATGCACTAAAACACAGTAACAGCGGCCTCGTTTCTCATTTCATACTTCTTAGGCATCATTTACACGAGCGTAATATACGCGCGTGCGACGCGCGAGCTTTTCACGCGTGTCGTACGCACCTATTCTGCGAATTTTGCGCAGCGAGAGTGCGTTGCGTAAAACTCACGACATGTCCTATCTTTGTGCCCTGTTCGCGCCTCACGCACCCATTAAAGTCAATGGGTGCGTGAAAACCATGCATGCCTCACGGAAGCACTTCCGTGCGAACTGCGTGATTCGCGCAACAGCTGTCAAACTCTGAATGTAAACAGAAAAGCACCACGTGCTTTTCGGTTTACAAACATCCAAACAGAGTGTCATAATGATGGCGGCTGCGCGAAAATCTCGCAGCCGCGCATCATACGCTGATGACACACGGAGCTGTTAAGTGCCTTTTGCGCACACAGAACCCGGCATTTTTTGCGTGCGCAAAACGCACACGCTCGTGTAAATCAGGCCTAAAAGGTGTATTCACATGTTGCAGTCATAGTTTTTTGCCACGATTTTTATGAAGTACCGTAGCAGCAAAATCCACACTATATGTGCGTCGTGTGAATACACCCCAAAAGGAGATTAGAAAATAAAAGCAAACCCCTTTTCCAAGTCAAATAAGCAGCCAGGTGATAGGTTCAAAGGCAGCACATGACACGTAGGGGGTCCTCCCATATTCCTACATCCCATAATTTGCAAAGGGAAATTTTTGGGGGTTTTATCATCTCAATTTATAAAATTAAAATAAGTAGCCATTAGGATGGCAGTACACGTAGTGGCCGTGTGGCAAAATAGGCGAGTTATTTTTAGCTGTGCAGCCAGTACAGGTAAAGCACATCAATACCATGTGCTTCACCTATACAAGCTATATGGCCAAAAACCACAAAATTGCCGCAATACAGTGTGCGGTTTTGCTGTGTGGCACACATTTGCATTGGGAACCCCAAAAGGCTGAATTCACATGGATTGGAAATGCTACCGTTTTGTGTGTGGAAAACCCACAGCGTATAACAGTCCCAGTCATGTGGATGAGATTTGCACAAATCTCATCCACATGCTGCGAAACATTTTTTCCCAGACAGAAATCAGAGCATGCAGTGTGTGTTCTGGATGTTCACTGCGGATTTCAGAAGTTTCAATATAAAAGGGGTGATAACCGAAGCAAAATACGCACATAAAACGTAAGCATTGTGCTGCATTTCCGTCCCGTGTCAGTCCAGCCTAGAGCTTCATTGCAGACTAACCCCTTCTTTCCTTTCAACTATTAGGTGTCATTTATAGTGCAGGGGAATGTTAGGCCCCTTCACACCCGAGGTTCTGTCGGAGACTGGAACCCCTATAATTATTAGGTGAAAGGTGCTCTTAAAAAACAGGGCTCACTGTGACAATACTTTCTGCAACAGAAACACTGAGGTTTTCATAGTTGCACATGGATTCCAGCTTTGATTTGACCATAGTCCAGATGTACACGCTCAAATTCAAATAGCACTAGTATAGACAATACTGAGAAACCTATAAAGAACACTTGTTATGCTGCCCGCAGACATAAAAATGATAAATGACCTATAAACAGAACTATTAAACACCAATGCTTTTGTATGTTTGATCGTTGGCTCAGTCATCACAGTAAATCCGCTTTAAAAAAAGGCATTTCCACCCAAAACGGTTAAAGAACGATATTAACATTTTTCGATTACGCTGCCATTTTTTGTACGTGTGAAACAAGGATCCACCACCATATGGTCTCTCGCTTTTGCTGAAGTAGCTTCTTACAAATATATAAAACGACTGAATGATTCAATATTTAAAAAGCCCATTTACCGTATTTACGTATCTAAATTGACCTTATAGGTATTAGGGCTTATTTAGACGAACGTGTAATACTTCCGTGCAACGCGCGTGATTTTCATGCGCCTCGCACGGACCTATGTTAGTCTATGGGGCCGTGCAGACTGTCCGTGAGTTTCACGCAGCGTGTGTCCGCTGTGTAAAACTCACGACATGTCCGATATTTGTGCGTTGTTCGCGCATCACGCACCCATTGAAGTCAATGGGTGCGTGAAAATCACGAGCAGCACTCGGAAGCACTTCCGTGTGACGCGTGTGATTCGCGCAACAGCAGTAAAGAGTATGAATGAAAACAGAAAAGTACCACATGCTTTTCTGTTTACAAACATCCAGAGTGTCATAGTGATGATGGCAGCGCGAAAATCACGCAGCCGCGCATCATACGGGGCTGACACACGGAGCTGTTAAGTACCTTTTCCGCGCAGAAAACACTGTTTTTTGCACGCGTAAAACGCACACGCTCGTGCAAATATGGCCTTAGAATGATCATTACGGACATGTCATACAAATTCATTTTGTCTAGATCCAGATTAGGTAAATTTAAAGTAATAGTCATAGCATAACTGAATAGCTAGGTAGAGTATGATTGGAATAATATAAGCATTAGGTGATTATAAGGCCACATGCACACATTACGGAATTTGGTGCAGAAAATCTGCATCAAAACAGCAGGTAAAATCCGCACCCAATAATGCGTCTTTACATTTTGATGCTAAAATAGGGGCGTTTTTATGCTGTGGATTTTGGGGTGTTTTTTTTTTTTCGTTTGTTTTTTTAAAACTAGTCAGATACAATTTGCAAGTGGAAACGCAAGAAAATTCGACATGCTGCGCATTTTATAATACACACCGCAGGTCAATTTACGTGCGGAAAAAAATCTGCAACGTGTAGATGAGATTTCTTGAAATGTCATTTACTTTACTGGTACTGTATTACGCTGCGGATTTGCCGCACGAAAATATACGTGGCAAATCCAGAAAATCGCACAGAATATTGTGAAATTCAGGTTGCGTATCGGCAATAATTATAAAACTGTTCCTGAAGGGAAAGATAAATGCAAGTTTTATTCGGAAGAGAAATTAGTTAAACAGGGCAAAGAGGTATTAACCTCAGAAGCTGCGCTAATTCTCCTGGAGATTAGAGTGCAGCCAGGGCTTGAAGTCGAATAATTGTGGATACTATAGATGGGAGAGAAGTAATTAATCCACTCATCCAATCATTTTATTCCCGGTGGCATTTACAGACTAAAAACACGCTGTTCACAGCAAAGAGGATATGGAAATTAAAATGGTGTACAATGGAAAGGCATACAAATACTACAAGCAAAAAACACAAAAAAAAACCAAAAGAAATGTAAGACATTTATCAACTTCAAAAAAGCTGCGCTATTGCGTCCGGAAAAATCACGGACACCCCGACGGAACCTAAGTCAATCGATTCCATCGGCAACCGGCGCTATCCGTTGTGCAACGGAACAGTTGGTTCAGTTATTTCCTCGTTTTGCTCCTCTGACGGAGCAGAACAACAAAACACACCAACGCAGGTGTGAACCCAGCCTAACATTGCATTCATTTATTAAATATTTACTCACAGGAATTTAGAAAAATATTTTATTAAAAAAATTGTATTCCAATAAATATATTTTGCCTTATAGGTAGCTTGATTTTTTTCATGATGGTGATGAAGCCTGACGTTACCATTTTACTATAGTAAATGCATTAGGAATTATACACAAGCTATTTATTAAGGAGTCGGATAGTCAAAAAACAGGAGTCGGAATTTGGCTTAGGCCACGTTCACACTTGCATTGTAGAACCAGTTTTTAGATCAGAAGGATAAAAACAGATCCATTATAAAATCCATAAAAAAATGGATGTCTAACGGATGGGTTATTTTTATAATTCGCGTCAATGTAACCATTTGCATCCGTTATTTTGATTTCTATTGTGATTTTTACCTGATCCGTTTTTATCCTTATTCTGATCTAAAAACGGATCAGAATAACGGATTATACAACGCAAGTGTGAAATTAGCGTTACCGACTCCAAAGCCCTGCACACAAATTCAAGATCGATCAGACACATGAAAAAAATTTTTTTTAACCAATGTCATGTGTGTCCCATTTCTTCTCTGGGACTTTGTCAGGAGATCCATGGTAGGTGTCCATGCCTCGCCATATACAGAGGGCAGGCAGAAGATGGCTATATCCTAGATGTAGGTTCACTCCCTTGGACATCACTGCCCACTACCTCCTAAAAACCCTGCGTGGGTTCCTTCACACATCAGTTGCGTCCAGCCAGTTGTTTTATTGCCCGAGCCGGACACCGCAGATGACAGAATAATGCGCACTGGTCAGGCGTCCATATGTGAACCAGCTATTAAGATCCGGTTATGTGACCAGATAAGGGACCTTTGAGCATTAGAATTCTATCTCAATCTGCCATCAATAAATCCTAATTTATAAAGCAATCCCAGGTGCGTCCAGCAGAACAAACTGATCATTTGCCTCCGTTTATTACTAGATGTCGGCCATCTGCTCCTCCCACTACTTAATTCTTAGGCTTTATTCACACCAACGTTGAAAACATGCGTTTTAACGGACTGTGTGAAGGATTCGTTGAAAAATAAGCCATGTCCTATTTTCTTCCGTTTACACGGATCCCTCCTTAGACTCAAATCTATGAAAGTTCCGTGATAACAAGTCCCGAACGGGTGCAACTTGGACGTGAAAAGTGCCCGTTTTTCTCACCCAAGTTTCCCCTCGTTCGTGTGAATAACCCGATCCTCAAACCGCCATATTCCATGCGTTATATTTTTATTTCATAGGCAAAGAGGTGGGGTCTATTGCCAATTGTGCCAAAAAATTATGATTTTCTGCTATTGGCTTGCTGCTATGCCGTTCTTTTTCGTGTAACATTGCTCCAGTGGGTGAACTCCGCTTTAATTATTTCTCAAAGGACTTATCAGAACAAAAGAGGAGTAAATAGTGATCTACAAGAATAACCCCTTCAACAAAAGATTTAGTCCCCTTTGTCAGCATCTCTACTTAACAGTGAATAGAAATGTTGTGTACATTTCAAGGCTGAAATGAACTAGTTCTGCTCATAGCTGAGGGTTTGTTTTAATGTATCAGTGTAGGTAAATTATCAACATGGGGTCTGGGATAGAAAGATACTTTTTGCTGCTTCTGCATAGCAACCTCTGAATGTAAACAATGTTTCCATTCACTGACAAGTAAAGATCTTGAGAAGGTGTGGCACTAAAACAGTTATACCCCTTTAACATGTTATTTAAAGATGCAGTATTTACAAGGAGAGCTGGTACACGACTTACACTACCATTGCTGTATAAAGTACTGGGGTGGAGGGCATGAGATGGATCTGTCAAGCAGCAACATTAACCTGGTCAACACTACGACAGAACAGAACACACCTGTATCTCGCCAGCGATTGCGGAAATACACGGGCGACCTATTGGCAGATTTTCAGACTTTCCAAACAGCAGAGCCACAAATGGCTTGTTTGGAGTATTACCGAGCAGAGGCTGGTATCATCCATCTTCACCCAGGAACATTACAGTCATAATTACTTACATGAATTGAGCATTGTGCGGCCAAGTTACGGATGACGCCATACAAAGTAGGAGTCGTGTAACAAATAGAACAGTGCAAACAAAGACAGTACTGGTGCGGCTCGTGGCAAGTGGTATCCAAATGGAATTTCAGAAATAAATTCTGTAAAATAAAAGCAAGCACGTGAATGTGTGTGCCATCGACAACACCCGCTATATAATTATTATATGTAATCCCAATTTTGTTACCTTGGATGCAGAGACCACAAAGAATCGGTGACTAATCCAATGCAAAATACCTTAGGAAGACAACCTAAACCTATATGAAAACATTGCAGTCTAAACTGAACACGGGAAACATTCGTACTGTATATGGCTACGGAGATTTCAGTTGTGTGTAGCCCAGTGTGCAGCATGGCAACTGCCCCTTGGCATACTATGATGCGGTAATGTGGCTTAGACAACCCACCCGTTTAGTCAGGTTGTGAAATAGCGCATTAAGGCCTCATGCCTACGGCTGTATTATCACCGTGCCCAAGTTACATGGAGCCATATTACCACACCCATTGAGTCTGTGGGGCCATACGGTACGTCTAAGGCTCTGCTTTCATACAGAAATTTGTAAAATTGGATTCATAAGGAGTGACAAAAAAAAAAATGACAAATGAAAGAAAAAAATATGTGCGATCAGATGCTGTATTAGAGATATTCTCTCCTAGGGGCATTGCTTTTAGCGCATACCTCGTGTATGGGGCCATACGGAGACCTGGTACTGTAGGTAAGTCGCTGCCATGTGTGTGACGCCTTAGTCACACATTTAACTCTTTGGGTAAAAACAAATAATATTTCATCTACCAATAGTCAGAGCTACAACACAGCAAATAGTCAATTGTATAAAAGGTAATCGCCTCAAATATTAAATTGAACACAGGATATGGATATTGTTTCACTCAGATAACAAGCCCTCGGGTGGGTGGGGGTGGGGAGTAGGATTGGCTGCCCTTTCCCTCAATGAGCGGCTGTGCCCTGGTTTGCAGAATGTGCCAGATCACCCATTTAGGCTGGATGAGCAGGGTCGAGCAGCTGTGCGTTCCCTTCCACGTTGAGCCCAGGGCAGCGGCCTTAAATGACCCGCATTAAGTCATTTCTTTGTTCCCTTCTAAATATAAAAGTATTTTGGAAACAACTTGCTAATAATATTTCAGGACCATTTTATATTGACAGTATAGGATTTGGGTTGAAGCTTCCTAATGAAATAGAAGGAAAGGGCAGTGTTCTGTATGAGGTTCTGTATCCACCTTCAGCATCATCTCTAATCCAGCTAAGTAGTCAGCACAGAGCAGCATTACCTTCCAGTTCTAGCTAGTCCGCATAACCACGTTCACTAAAGCTATGGCGAGGTCTCCACCATCCCCCGACTTATTACACTACAATTCTTATTACCATTATCACAGGAGGCTGGGAGGACGATTTATCACTAAAACTAAACCGAGTTGCCATTCTGAGGTCTGGGAAAGATGAGTGACAACCCCTGCGGGAGCGGTTATGGCAACTTAATTGGTTTTTACCTAGCGTTCCCAAAAACGGATATATCCAAGAAAAAAAAATATGGCGGAATTGGAACATTTTTAAATAAAGAGGACGACAAATCAGGGACTTATTTGTTCACTATCACATACACATCAGAGACCACAATAATGGAGTAGGGCTGAGCGGACAAAAGTGGTGCGGATATTTTTTTCTAATCTCTTTAACGCGCATGTACACAGTGTATTCATAGTTTATTGCACAACAAGCAGGTTAACAAATCCACAGCCCGACCAGGAAGCTACTGTCCCCATGCCAAGCTGAAGAGGACCCGTCACCTCTCCTGACATGCCCGTTTTAGTAAAGAATTGTATTACCATTGCTTGACATCTTCTCGTAGAACTCTACTGTTCTAAGACAACAAATTGGTACTATTCCTCAGTTATTCCTCCTAGAAATGTATGAATAAACTTGGGGGCGAGCGTCTACGCAGGCTGACAATGTCCAATCAGACACTTTATTCTTTACATGGATTGTTTTAGGTATCAGTAGGAACGAGGACTCCCCCTCTTGGTCCAACATTTGCCCGGAAAACATATTAGAACAGGGTATTTTGGGAATTTTAGTGCTACAACGCCAGCTGTGAACCACAGCATCAGTTCTATGAACAATCCAAACGGCCTCATTAATGGGCCAGTTTAATTACTTATTTTGTACAGTGGGCAGAGCTCAATGCCAACCATGCAGGTCAATCAAAATAGGAACTATTTTTTGTCTCCAATTGCATATGGGCAGGCGCCAACCACAAGCACCCCTATATTATCCAGTAAACTATAGAATTATAATTTGACGATCCCAAGCATGGCGTGATGAAGATTGCTAATAAATTACCTGCAATTTGAGCAATCTCCGAACATATGACGGTAGGTAGGCAATGAAAATATTCAAGATTGGATCCAGCAATTTCTAGTAATGTTCTTGCACACATGTCGGACTGAAGAATGCTATGTAGCAACAAATCCTCCTCACACGGTATACAAGGAGTGAATGCATTTACGTCCAGTCAGTGATGCGGCGGCTTGTTACACACCTTTGTTGTGTTTCCATAGTAGACAACAGTGTTAGCCGAGAGGGCTACAGATGAGGCCTGAGGAGCATGAGCAGCTTCTGCTCCAAGACATTCGCCTTTCACAAAGGAGGCAGAGAAAAATAAGCACATAGCAACAGCTTCTGGTTGGACAGAGTTTGTCCTCAAACCCTCCAGAAAAACGGCTTCTATGGTTTCCTGCTTCTTTGGCAGCTAGAGCACTGTTTGGGTTTCTCCTCCTGTGAACTCCGCTTTATTTTGCTCCACTTCAGGATATTAAGCAAGAACATCCACAAGTCATAAAACAACAAAGAGCTCTGCTGAGGCGCAATGTTACTAATGTTACCAGAGAAGCTTAACCCCATAATGACCAGGCCTGAAAAGGCCATAACCCTGTCAGGACCAGACTTATTTTCATGCTTGTTTTTTTCCTTCCCGCCTTCAAAAGGTCCAGGGCTTAATGGTTACGGGACAGGTTGTACTTTCTAATGGTACGATTTAATATTATGTGTGATGTACCGGGAAGCTGGAAAAAAAAATATTTCACAATGGGGTGTAATTGGAGAAAAAAACAGCAGTTCTGCCATTTTTCTTTTTATAGGTTAATATGTAGTTTTTATTAATACCATTTTGGGGAATATCAGGCATTTCAATCACTTTTTCTAAAATTTTTGTGGGGGTTGAAGTGGCAAAAAAAAAAAAAATTAAAAAGTGATACGGCCATTTGTACTTTTTTTTCCCGCTACAACGTTCACAGTATTGGATAAATATTTTTATAGTTCGGGCATTTTGGGACGAGGGGATACCTAATGTGTTTGTTTAATATTGTTTATTTATTTTTAAACGTGATCTAGGAAAAGAGGGCGATTTGAATTTTTATAGATTTTTTATTACTTTTATTTAGCCTCCCTAGGGGGATTGAACCTGCGATCATTAGATCACTTATGCCATAGACTGCAATATCACAGTATTGCAGTCTATGGCAAAATCAGTGTATTGCCGCAGACAGGTCTCACTAGCAATCTTCCTATAGTAGGACTGGGAGCGTTCACAAGGCTCCCAGCTGTTAGAGGAATACACCTGCTCCCACGATCTCATCGCGCGGGAGCCGGTTATCGGCCCCGAAGAGAAAGGGGCAGTAAAGACCCCTCGGATGCCGGTAGTCACATCTGAAACCGGCATCTGAGTGGTTAAATGCTTGCAATCAGAAATGTTTCTGATCACAAGCATTGCCGCTGGGTCCCTGCTGTGTAAAGGTATGTTCACACAGCTTATTTTCGGGCCAAAAAAAAAAACAAAAATGGGAGGTAGAACGCCTCCAAACATCTGCCCATTGATTGCAATGGGAAAATAGCGTTCTGTTCAGACGGGCCCTTGTTTCACGCGGCCTATTTGAAAAACGGCCGCGAAAAAGAAGTGCATGTCACTTCTTGAGCCGTTTTTCATTGACTTTTTGGAGCTGTTTTTTCAATAGACGGCCGTTAAAAAAAAAAAAAACGCGGGCTGCTAAAAAAAAAAAAAAAAAAGGGCTGAAAAATCAGGAGCCGTTTTCCCTTGAAAACATTTGCACAGCACTAGCAATATAGCTATATCGCAATGTGCAGCCACATAAACACACTATAACATTACTGCAGTGTCCTGACAATGAATGTACAGGGTGGCCCATTTATATGGATACACCTAAATAAAATGGGAATGGTTGTTATTAACTTCCTGTTTGTGGCACATTAGTATATGGGAGGGGGGAAACTTTTCAAGCTGGGTGTTGACCATGGCGGCCATTTTGTATCCAACTTTAGATTTTTCAATGGGAAGAGGGTCATGTGACACATCAAACTTCTCGAGAATTTCACAAGAAAAACAATGGTGTGCTTGGTTTTAACGTTACTTTATTCTTTCATGAGTTATTTACAAGTTTCTAACCACTTATAAAATGTGTTCAAAGTGCTGCCCATTGTGTTGGATTGTCAATGCAACCCTCTTCTCCCACTCTTCACACACTGATAGCAACACCGCAGAAGAAATGCTAGCACAGGCTTCCAGTGTGCGTAGTTTCAGTTGCTGCACATCTCGTATCTTCACAGCATAGACAATTGCCTTCAGATGACCCCCAAAGATAAAAGTCTAAGGGGGTCAGATCGGGAGACCTAGGGGGCCATTCAACTGGCCCACGACGACCAATCTACTTTCCAGGAAACTGTTCATCTAGGAATGCTCGGACCTGACACCCATAATGTGGTGGTGCACCATCTTGCTGGAAAAACTCAGGGAACGTGCCAGCTTCAGTGCATAAAGAGGGAAACACATCATCATGTAGCAATTTCAGATATCCCGTGGCCTTGAGGTTTCCATTGATGAAGAATGGCCCCACTATCTTTGTACCCCATATACCACACCATACCATCAATTTTTGTGTTCCAACAGTCTTGTAGGGATCTATCCAATGTGGGTTAGTGTCAGACCAATAACGGTGGTTTTGTTTGTTAACTTCACCATTCACATAAAAGTTTGCCTCATCACTGAACAAAATGTTCTGTGTAAACTGAGGGTCCTGTTCCAATTTTGGTTTGCCCATTCTGCAAATTCAGTGCACCGATCTGGGTCATCCTCGTTGAGATGCTGCAGCAGCTGGAGTTTGTAAGGGTGCCATTTGTGAGTAGCTAATATCCGCCGAAGGGATGTTCGACTGATGGCACTCTCCAGTGACATGCGGCGAGTGCTACGCTGTGGGCTCTTGCTGAATGAAGCTAGAACAGCCACTGAGGTTTCTTCATTAGTGACAGTTTTCATGTGTCCACATTTGGGCAAATCCAACACTGAACCAGTTTCACGAAACTTGGCAAGCAGTTTGCAAACTGTAGCATGGGAGATGGGTGGTCTCGTAGGGTGTCTTGCATTGAAATCTGCTGCAATGACCCGTGTACTGCGTTCACCAGACATCAACACAATTTCTATCCGCGCCTCACGTGTTAACCTCTGCGACATGTCAATGGCTGTAAACAAAGAGAAGCTTGTAAATAACTCATGAAAGAATAAAGTAACGTTAAAACCAAGCACACCATTGTTTTTCTTGTGAAATTCTCGAGAAGTTTGTGTCACATGACCCTCTTCCCATTGAAAAATCTAAAGTTGGATACAAAATGGCCGCCATGGTCAACACCCAGCTTGAAAAGTTTCCCCCCTCCCATATACTAATGTGCCACAAACAGGAAGTTAATATCACTAACCATTCCCATTTTATTTAGGTGTATCCATATAAACGGCCCACCCTGTACATTACCGCCAGCCAGGACGTGATGTCTATTCAGAATCCTGACACTTCGCTAATACAATCCCGACACTATAGCACAGCAAGCGTAATCTCGTTTGAAATGACCGATTACATCATAATCTCGCGAGATTACGCTTACTGTGGTGTCAGGATTGTGTTAGCATAGGGTCAGGATTCTGAATACACATCACGTCCTGGCTGGAGGTAATGTATATTCATTGTCAGGACACTGCAGTAAAGTTATAGTGTGTTTATGTGGCTGCACATTGCGATATAGCTATATCACTATGTGCTGTGTAAATGAATGGAGAGAAGTGTATGACGCTGATTGGTCAGCGTCATACACTCATCTGTACAACGCCCACTTGGCCATATAGTAAAACACGCCCAGTTGTCTATTAAGAAACTTATTAGCATAAAGCTAATATAGGTCATAAGTCAAAAATGATTGTTTTTCTAAATGAAAAACACTGCTGTAATCTACATTACAGCGCCGATCACATCATGTACAATATAGGGCACTTATAATGTGGTGACAGAGCCTCTTTAAACCTGGAGTGTGGTGATTTTTCAGGAAAAGAAAATAAGCGTTAAAGAGGCTCTGTCACCAGATTTTGCAACCCCTATCTGCTATTGCAGCAGATCGGCGCTGCAATGTAGATTACAGTAACGTTTTTATTTTTAAAAAACGAGCATTTTTGGCCAAGTTATGACCATTTTTGTATTTATGCAAATGAGGCTTGCAAAAGTACAACTGGGCGTGTATTATGTGCGTACATCGGGGCGTTTTTACTACTTTTACTAGCTGGGCGTTCTGACGAGAAGTATCATCCACTTCTCTTCAGAACGCCAAGCTTCTGGCAGTGCAGACACAGCGTGTTCTCGAGAGATCACGCTGTGACGTCACTCACAGGTCCTGCATCGTGTCAGACGAGCGAGGACACATCGGCACCAGAGGCTACAGTTGATTCTGCAGCAGCATCGGTGTTAGCAGGTAAGTCGATGTAGCTACTTACCTGCAAACGCTGATGCTGCTGCAGAATCAACTGTAGCCTCTGGTGCCGACACGATGCAGGACCTGTGAGTGACGACACAGCGTGATCTCTCGAGAACACGGCTGTGTCTGCACTGCCAGAAGCTGGGCGTTCTGAAGAGAAGTGGATGATGCTTCTCGTCACAACGCCCAGCTAGTAAAAGTATTAAAAACGCCCCGATGTACGCACATAATACACGCCCAGTTGTACTTTTGCAAGCCTCATTTGCATAAATACAAAAATGGTCATAACTTGGCCAAAAATGCTCGTTTTTTAAAAATAAAAACGTTACTGTAATCTACATTGCAGCGCCTATCTGCTGCAATAGCAGATAGGGGTTGCAAAATCTGGTGACAGAGCCTCTTTAAGAAGTGTCACCAGCTAAAGAATCTCTCCAACGTGAGGACCTTTTCAAACAATTCATCTCAGCTTACGTACATTTGGAAGAATGATTGTCCAGAGAAGAAAAGTTGAGTGCTACCATTAGTCCTGTGTCATGCCAACAGTAAGGCTGGGTTCACACAACCTATTTTCAGACGTAATGGAGGCGTTTTACGCCTCGAATTACATCTGAAAAAACGTCTGCAATACGTTGGCAAACATCTGCCCATTACTTTCAATGGGCTTTACAATGTACTGTGCCGGCGACCTGTCATTTTACGCGTCGCTGTCAAAAGACGGCGCGTAAAATTACAGCCTCGTCAAAAGAAGTGCAGGACACTTCCTGGGACGTTTTTGGAGCAGTTTTCTCATAAACTCCAATGAAAATAGCTCCAAAAACGGCCGTAAAAAAAACGCAGTGAAAACGCCGTGAAAAACGCAAGTTGCTCAAAAAACGTCTGAAAATCAGGGGCGGTTTTCCCTTGAAAACAGCTCCGTATTTTCAGACGTTTTTTGTGCTGTCGTGTGCACATACCCTAAAGCATCCAGAGACCATTCATGCTGCTTTTCATCCAAGGGAGTCGGCTCACTCTCACAATTTTTCATAAGAACACTTCCATGAATAAAGAATGTTATCTAAACATCCTCCAAGAGCAACTTCTCCCAACGATCCAGGAGCAATTAGGTGATGAACAATGCTTTTTCCAGCATGATGGAGCACCATGTCACTAGGCAGAAGTGATAACTAAGTGGCTCGGTGAGCAAAACATTGACGTTTTGGGTCTATGGCCAGGAAACTCCCCAGATCTCAATCCCATTAAGAACCTGTGGTCAATCCTCAAAAAGTGCTGTTTAGGCAAAAATGGGTTGCCATCAGTCATGATTTGGCCCAGAAACGGATATCCAGCATGCCCGGGAGAATTGCAGAAGTCTTAAAAAAGAAGGGTCAACACTGTAAATATTGAGTCTTTGCATAAACTTGATGTATTTGTCAATAAGTTTAAAAACTTATGAAATGCTTATAATCGTACTTCAGTATACCATAGAAATATATGACTAAAAGATCTAAAAACACTGAAGCAGCAAACTTTGTGAAAAGCAAAAATTCGCGTCGGTTTTAAAACTTTTGGCCAGGACTGTACTTGGTCTGCTACAACGTTTAGGTAGGTGGTACGCGTCCAAGTGACATCCACATGAATGACAGGACCGACGGTTTCCCAGCAGAACATTGTCCAGATAATCTGCCTCCACCGGCTTGTCTTCATCCCATAGTCCATCCTGGTGCCATCTCTTCCCATTGACGTGCACCCTGCCATGAACATGTTGTAAAAAAATATGTGATTAATTCGACCAGGCCACCTTATTCCATTGCTCCATGGTCCAGTTCTGATGCTCACGTGCTCATTGTAGGTGCTTTCGGCGGTGGACAGGGGCCGGCGTGGGCACTGTGACCAGTCTGCGGCTACACAGCCCCAAACGCAGTAAGCTATGATGCACTGTGTGTTCTGACCTTTCCAGCATTCTCATTTTCAGCAATGTAGGTTATAGTCAGACCAGACGGGCTAGTCTTTACGCCCCACAATGACCCTTGGCCATCCATGACCCTGTTACTGGTTCACCAGTTCTCCTTCTTTAGACCAACTTTGCATTCCAGTCACTGCATTCCAGGAACATCCCACAAAACCTTCGGATTTGGAGATGATCTGACCCAGTCGCCCAGCCATAACAATTTGGTCCATGTCAAAGTCTCTTAGATCCTTATACTTGCCCATTTTTCCTGCTTCTAACACATCAACTTCCAGACCAAATTGTTCACTTGCTGCTTAATATATCCCACCCCTTGACATTGGGAACCCCGCGATCAATAGAATGAGGATCCCATGTCCCCGGTACGACGACATGTTGTGGAGGAGTTTTAATGGAGCTGCGTTGCAGGTGAGGAAAAACAGGAGACACTGAACCCCTGTTCTAGTGATCAGTGAGAGTCCCAGTGGATAGGTGATAAATGGGTTTAACAAGGAAATCCCTTCTAAAAAATCCACACATGAAGGCCCATCCTGCTGCTTGACCCAAAGGTGAAGAAACAGCATAACCTTTTCATTTGGCCAGATCCGCCTGTCCACATCACATGGCGTTGCCTATTTAAGCCAATAGAACATGGGCAAAATCTTGCTAAATGCAGACATCTCCTCAACATCAATTACCACTCGGGTCAATAATGTCAGCACTTTGTCGTACACCGGCAGCAACATTCTACAATGTATTACAATAATTATAGCAATAGCAGGTTTTATTGTTTCTGAACACTTTGTCAGTAATGTAGGTCTGTACCCCTCACTTGTCAAATACACAAGGCCAGACTTTATTTACTGGGTGAAGGTAGCACTTTGTTAATACAGATTTATTATGCAGATACCAGTGCAACACGGCTTGCTTGCTCAATCAGGTTTTCCATTGTACACCTCCATGATAGGAGAACAGAATAAACATTGAATGCAGAACTGAGGTGTATAAGATACAGAAAATTCACTGAAGTGATAAAGGAGTAAAATGTATAATTTTTATTTCATGGCCATCTAAAAACAGGGGTACAATCACCACTGTGAAAAGCCCAACCGTGTATTTTAAAAACGTATTAAACAATTAAATACTCCAAGTCCTGATTCGTTTGCGAACCCTCTATGACTGGGTATATACAGAGATATCAAACATGGAATCAGCGTTTAAACATTGGTGTGACAGTGGTTTAGATCCTAAAAACACACCGGAGCCTGCAGTTAACCGCACCTAAATCTCCTGATGTTAAGGATACACAACAATGCCACTGCCCCCTACGCAAAAATCCCCTCACTTAACCCGACCCTACGCGTTTCTATACTTATCATCAGGGGTCTGTAGCTTGGTCAGTCTGGCCAGGATGCCAGCGATATTTCTTCAGCAGCAGATATTCTACTGCACAACACGGAAGCATGCACGCATAGATGTCAGCGGCATAGATGACATCTATGCGTGCATGCTTCCGTGTTGTGCAGGCTCCGGTGTGTTTTAGGATCTAAACCACTGTCACACCAATGTTTAAACGCTGATTCCATGTTTGATATCTCTGTATATACCCAGTCATAGAGGGTTCGCAAACGAATCAGGACTTGGAGTATTTAATTGTTTAATACGTTTTTAAAATACACGGTTGGGCTTTTCACAGTGGTGATTGTACCCCTGTTTTTAGATAGCCATGAAATAAAAATTATACATTTTACTCATTTATCACTTCAGTGAATTTACAATTTTTTCATATTTGTGGGAGCACAATATAGATCGTTAAAATACAGTGAATTATTGTGTATAAGATACAGACTTTCTGTTAGCCTGTTGATCTGAGCCAAAGGGGCACAGCGATCAGACGAGCCCTTCTATCCCTTCATTCTAGTGATTGGTTGGGAATTAGTCAGTGCCTCCATGGGAAAAACTTCAAGCTACCTATGAACAGAATGTTACAACGAGGGTATGTTCACACGGCCTATTTTTGGGCCGTAAATGCCTGAAAAATCGGAAGCAGAACGCCTCCAAACATCTGCCCATTGGTTTCAATGGGAAAAACAGTGTTCTGTTCTGATGGGCCATTTTTTTACGCGGCCGATTTGGAAAAACAGCCACGTAAAAAGTGCCGGTCACTTCTTGGGACGTTTTTCATAGACTCTACTGAAAACAGCTCCAAAAACGGCCGTAAAAACCGCCACGAAAAACGAAAGTGGCTTAAAAAAACTTCTGAAAATCAGGAGCTGTTTTCCCTTGAATACAGCTTCATATTTTCAGACATTTTTGAGTTTGCGTGCGAACATACCCGGAGAGTGAAGACTGACACACAGGAACAGGTGTACAAGATCTGTGGTTTGTGGATTTAATTTAAAGAGGCTCTGTCACCAGATTTTGCAACCCCTATCTGCTATTGCAGCAGATCGGCGCTGCAATGTAGATTACAGTAACGTTTTTATTTTTAAAAAACGAGCATTTTTGGCCAAGTTATGACCATTTTTGTATTTATGCAAATGAGGCTTGCAAAAGTACAACTGGGCGTGTTTAAAAGTAAAAGTACAACTGGGCGTGTATTATGTGCGTACATAGGGGGCGTTTTTACTTCTTTTACTAGCTGGGCGTTCTGACGAATCAGCATCATCCACTTCTCTTCACAACGCCCAGCTTCTGGCAGTGCAGACACACAGCGTGTTCGAGAGATCACGCTGTGTCGTCACTCACTTCCTGCCCCAGGTCCTGCATCGTGTCGGACGAGCGAGGACACATCGGCACCAGAGGCTACATACAGTTGATTCTGCAGCAGCATCGGCATTTGCAGGTAAGTCGATGTAGCTACTTACCTGCAAACGCTGATGCTGCTGCAGAATCAACTGTAGCCTCTGGTGCCGATGTGTCCTCGCTCGTCTGACACGATGCAGGACCTGGGGAAGTGACGTCACAGCGTGATCTGCCAGAAGCTGGGCGTTGTGAAGAGAAGTGGATGATACTTCTCGTCAGAACGCCCAGCTAGTAAAAACGCCCCGATGTACGCACATAATACACGCCCACTTGGACTTTTACTTTAAACACGCCCAGTTGTACTTTTGCAAGCCTCATTTGCATAAATACAAAAATGGTCATAACTTGGCCAAAAATGCTTGTTTTTTAAAAATAAAAACGTTACTGTAATCTACATTGCAGCGCCGATCTGCTGCAATAGCAGATAGGGGCTGCAAAATCTGGTGACAGAGCCTCTTTAAGGCACTTTTACACCGGCCGATAAGCGGCCAGTGCAGCGAGCGCCGATCTATCATAATGCTCTAATAGGTTTCTATGGGACCAATGTATGGCGAAAGAGCACATGAACGTCTTGATAACTGGAGTATATGTTATGGTGCCTTTTTTCAACAATAGAAATCAATGACCAGACACAACCAAGAATGTAGAACAAGTTGGCACGCGATACGTGTGAGGAGGCCCATCCTGCCAGGTATTATTTTTACTGTAGGAGGAAAGGGTTTATTTTTTATTATTCTACAGAGGCAGAACAGGGTCTCAGAGCTTGGTATTGTACACTAAAGTGCAGGGTCCCGAGTGGATTTGTGTCCTGATCTATTGCAATAACATATAAGTAGGTAATTCATATGTGTATGGCTGAAATAGGACATTACAGTCTGAGCCCGCTGCGGACAGGGGCCACTGCGAGTGAACACAGTTTGTACGGGGCACTACATATATAATGGATAATGAAGAATAAAACGCTGAAGATCCCATGCTTGTATTTATCTAATGCATTAGTGACACAGACCTTTCAGAAGCCCTCAGTAAACTCCTCTCAGCTACTGCCTTCCTCTATGGCGGAGTGCCCCCATACACTGGCATCACATGAAACCTTTGGTACACTTGGACTTTGCTGAATGTTTTATCTTTCTGTACAGATCCTTCCAAGCACAAAATCATATTGTAACATCGGTCAAAATCAGTGACCTACTGGCTGCTGCTGGTCACCTCAGTTATTGACGTCACATAGTAACAAAAGATCTGCGAGCACAGGAGTCAGGACATTGGGCTGTCATACACAGAACAATGACTAAAGTAACATGAAGCGGGCATGAAACTTTCTGACTGGGTTATGCAACAATTATCTGTTTCAATGTAAACAGCAATCCAAGCACCAAGGCTTTAGTTACCAAAGGACTGCGTTTACCAACACGGACTAAACCTGAAAACCTACGCAGGTCTTAGCAAAAATCCTTGAAGATCAAAACACAAGGTCTGTGCTATTTTCAGCATATCTATGTTAAATATGCGGGCTGATGGAGATAATTCGGAGCGGTGTTTTCTCTCCAAGTAGGGGGAGGTGGGCTCCGCTCATTGAAGAGTCAGGGCTATTGGGTGGCTTTAATGAAGCAAAGCGTACAAGCAGAAAGCAAAATAAAGATCCTTTATAAGAGGGCTCTTGTTCAAAACCAAGCGGGGGAAACCCCCCCCCCCACAATTAACCCCTTCTCCCCAATAAGCAGAGCTACAGGTACAGCGCCAGGTATCTCCACAAATGCCCTGCAGAAATGTAGCGATTTGAAAAATGTAAAATATTTCCGCCGCGGATTTCACAGCAAATTCATAACAATTCTGTGTTACATGCATAGTTTTATGTGGATTTTAGCCCAAAGTGCAGAGTCTGCAGTGAAAATCCACAGCATGCCCTGAATTCGGTGCAGATTTTTTCCCTCTTTATGTGGATGGGGTTTTTAAAACCCCATAAACACGTAGGCCCGGTTCCCACGGGTCGGATATGCTGCGTAAAAACTGCACAGCGTATCAGACCTGGAACCCGTAGCACCTTCCGTCCGAAAAATCGCACCACTTTGGAATTTCCGTTGCGGAAAGCAGCGCTTGGAAAAAACAATTCAGTCGGTACTTAACCCCTCCCTCTTCTCTGCACATAGTCTGGCCTATTACGATGAAGTTGCAGGCCATGTGACGCTGCAGCCTGTGATTGGCTGCAGCAGTCACATGGGATGAAACATCACTACAGGAAGAAGGAGAGTGTAAGGGTATGTTCACACTGCCGATTTTCAGCCGTTTTTCAGGATGTAAACACCCCGAAAGACGGCTAAAAATGCAGGGGCTGAATGCCTCCAAACATCTGCCCATTGGTTTCAATGGGAAATATGGCGTTCCGTTCCCACGGGGCATTTTTTTTTTTTTTTACACGGCCGTTTTCAAAAACAGCCGCGTAAAAAAAAAAACTCGTAAAAAGAAGTGCATGTCACTTCTTGAGCAGTTTTTCATTGACTCAATAGAAAAACAGCTCCAAAAACGGCCGCAAAAAACGCAAGTTGCTTAAAAAACGGCTGAAAATCAGAGGCTGTTTTCCCTTGAAAACAGCTCCGTGTTTTCAGCTGTATTTTGTGAAGCATGTGAACATACCCTTATGGGTAAGTATGATTTCTTTTTTTCCCCAGAGTTGCGATTTTTGCGGCGTAATCGCTGCGATTACACCGCAAAAGTCACAACACTCGGCTTTGTCGCAGGCTTTGCATCCCCATTGAATTCAATGGTGAAAACCCGCAACAGAAAATCAACAAAAACGCAGCAGAAATTGACATGCTGCGGATTTAAATTCCACACCGCAGGTCAATTTATGAACGTTTACTCTGCGTTTTTTTTCCCTCAGCGTGGGCATGAGATTTTAGAATTCTCATCCACGTTGCGGTTACTGTAAATGCTGCAGAATTCAGTTGCGGTGGTTCTGCAGCGTTTACGCTACGTGGGAAACCGGCTGTATTGTACTATAAAATGCTGCGGATTTTCACTGCAGATTCTGTAGCGTGTAAATTCACCCTAGGGCCCCTGTGAAAGTAACGGATTTTCAGTCGCAGAAATTTCTGCAACAAAATTTCCATGTACATATAAAAGTAACAAAGCATAATTTAGTTTGTAAATGTAAAATCCAAGGCAAAAAAAAAAAAAAAAAAACAACAAACCCATGGCCAGAAGCATGGGGATCTAAACCCCCCCCCCCCCCCCAAATTGAACTTACCTGAATTCCACCACTTCGGAGATGACCTACTGTCCTCTACTAGCCTGTACTGGACAACGAGCAGCATTGGCATGAGCCACCTAACAGGCAGCATAGGAAATACGACAACTGCCAACGAATATGATGGCGCGGTGGCGGACACAGACAGCAGAGTGCTCCCATGCGAGAATAGTATATGGGCCCCTTGCGGTCACATAGTTCATTCCTCTTATGTCTCCAACAATCCACAAGTCATTGTGAGCCATGAAATTCATTGGCTTACATGCAATCTAATAGATGTAGGAAGTGGCTTTTGAAGGGAACCATGGGCCCCTTTACCTGCTGTGCAGGTGGCACATATGGCATATCTGCCACTGCGTTGGCTCTATATAAGAAACAGGACGTAAATACATAGTTGATGCCCTGATACTTTAACATTTCCCCAGCAGAAAAGGGCTATTGTACAAACACAGGGAAACATAAAAATGCAATGAATGCAGTCTTATGACCTGAAGCAAAGCCACAGCCTGTACCAAGCCAGAGTGGGCAAAGTGAACAGACTTTGGGTGCCTCAAATTTAATCCCATTTAGCACCATAAACACTGCAATAAATTAGTGGACAATAACCGTCTACAACGTAGTGCCCTATGTACCCTATTCTTGCTGCCCTCATTTCAAGGCACAGAGACCATATTCTACATTTTACAAGCTAGACGACAATTTATAAAAAAAACAAAAACATTCAAGTCTCAGTGAAGTCCACGAGGAGGGAATGCATATTTATATCAAAACCGAGACAAGATAGGCCAGACTAAAATATCAAAACACTCTTTAACCGCTGCCTAAAATAGGCCTTCGCTTTTAGGTCACCAAGTTCTCATGTTCTGGTCATAGTACCCTGAAATATATATATATTTATTCTTTATTTACCCCTTCACTGTTTATAAGTAATTTTTTTTGGTCTATTTTGATCTACCAGTAACCAAACGCAATGATGTTATGGACTGAATACATACACAAAAGGGGTCAGGCTGCGAATGGGTCACATAGGAAACATTGCACAAGTTCTACCCCTGAGTTATGAGGATGCGGACAGTCATTGTTTACTGCCTAGGAAAGTCCATCATACTTTGTAGTCACACCAGACGCTCCAGTGTAAACATAAGCAGCTCGGTTATTTATGGGACGTACACAACTTCTAACTGGTGTAACGTGATCTATATTCCACAAAAGACAAGCTCGCTTTTGTACAGATCAGCTGCTCCTCAGATACTACACAACCTGCCAGCTCAGCTATTCATTGGCTTAACCCTTCGCTGCCTGTCCGCTCAATCACAAGTAACTTGACACCCCAGGAAGAAAAGCCTGACTGTTCTGGTGAAGCTGGACTGATAGGAAGGTCACTAATCATTACAATGTGTGCCCAGAAGTGGTAGTATTGTACAGATAGATGTGACAGCAATAAAGTGACATTTACAGGCTGTCATAGTTGTGGCAATTACAAAGCTGCGAGACAAAGACCCACACAATACAGCATCATCCCAATAATACACAAAACAGCATTTCCCCACTCATACATAGAACGATATAAATGTGTGATGTGTATATGACAAAGAGAATACAATCAGCAATAATGCTACAAGGCCAGATATACATATGACGGACTGTATAGGACTGTAATACATCCCCAGTTTCATCATACAGGGTGACATTACAATTATATTCATATAATGGGACAGATGTTTGCCCTTCCAGCAGGGGGCAGCACAGATGACCTGTGGATAGGCAGCCTGTACAATGGTGTCATAAAGCATTACCGTATACAGCACCAATAAGAATATCTCAGCAGTGGAAACAAAGGGAAGGAGGAAGCCTATGGCCCAGAGTCTAGAAATGAGACAGGCAGGCCCCATATAGGAGGGCAGCTAGACAATATGTGCCCACCACCTACTAGCAGATGCCAGTGACCTACTTCTCAGACAGGTGAAGATCTGGACTGTTTAACTGAATCTAAAGCCCAGACACAGCATCATCCTCGTGAATTATTTGAATACCAACTACACACACAGCATACGAGGGGGGCACATAAAGAAGAAATGGGGGGGCACAGCGGGGTGCTCCTTTCACTGTGGTGGGGCTATATTGGCTGCAGTAGTCCGGCCACCGCAGGCAGTAGGACACTAGACACACGGGCTGCGTTTACCTCTGTCTGGCTTCATCCTCTCCGCGGTGTCACAGGAAGATCTCATGAGCGGCAGAGGGGGGTCCTCCTCACTGGGGGGCACTTTATGTTATGAGAAGCCGGGGGGAGAACAAGTGTCCTGGCCGCACATCGGTGGTAAAGGCCTGAAGTCCCTGGTCAGCAGGCACCTAACTGTCTGTCCCTGGCACTCACTGAGCAGTGCCCACACTGATTACCCGGCCACAGCCTATTTATAAACTGCGGGCAGCTCTCACCAGCATCAACAGACAAGAGGAACCCGCGGGCTGTGGGATCGGTGGGTGACTCAGCCGATAGGGTCACCGCCAGGCAATCCACGTCTGGTTAGTGCCTACAAGGCGTACCCTGCCATCTACACAGCTGATTCCTGCCCCCTCCTCCGCCTCCCTGCCAGGTCACAGCTGACACATTGTCACTCCAGTTAATCAATAAGCGATCAGCAAGGTCGCCGATCGACCGGGTCACTGGAAGAAATGTGCGCCCTGATCGCCGCGATCTCTCCAGTCAGGGGACTTTACTGACTTCCCCTCAGCTCACAATTGTGGAATATCGCTGCCCACTTATCTCAGTGACCTGGCCCTGCGTCCCCCACCTTTGCTAATCCCACGGCCATCCTCCCTCTCCTGACAGGTTTTAAAGCATCGTCAGCCCTCTCCTTGTCAGCTCCCCTCCCGCTACATGTAACCCAGGCTCTGCCAAATGCCTTCCCAAGGCTCGATCCTCTGCACCATCTCCCCTGTTCGGTCCTGTCCTCCTCTCCCCCTGGCCTCAATGCAAAGGGCGATTGCCCGGACCATGAGAGCCCCGCTGGTACATGGGACGTTAGGGAGTACTCGGGAGCCTGCACTCATCAACTTGTCAACGGAAAGCAAGTCACTGACTAAATGTCGTCCTGTCCCCAGTGCGAACACACAACCTCCTCAGCTCCTCCTGTCACCCCGCTGACCCCACCACCTCCTCCTCCTTCCTCACTGTCTCTCGACTGTCACAACACAGTCTATACTGCGGGCCGACGGGTCACGTGTCCCGACAACAGCCAATCCCCTGTCGTCACTTCCTCTGGCACTTGAGGCTTAGCCAGGACCTGCGTTGCCGTGGTAACGAGACCGTGAGAACCCTCCGCCTCCGGTGTTGATAATATTCTCCGGTCTCAGTGCTGGCACGTACGTGCCTTTCACAGGCATAAGGCTTAACACTATATATACACACGTCGGGTGTATGTTCTGGGGTTCAGGTGCTCTGCTTCAATACATTTATAGCCGTAGAATTTACATGTAGGGGCGCGCAATGTGAAGGCCTGCGCATGCGCCCCCTTGGTGCTGCTGTGGCTGGATGTCTTCTGTGCAGCTGCTAGTCTAGTCGTCAAGTGCGCTAGAATGGTTTAATAGCAGGTTGTTATTATTATGTTAATATACTGTATTCACATGTATGCAAATGATAGTGCACCCCATGAAATCGTGAGGTGCCTACGAGAGAAACACAAGCCGAGGGCCTCCTATTTAGTCTGTAGCGCGCACTTGGTTTGGCAATCTCTGCACACAGGAGCCCCTTATACTGGATGAATAGAGTGCACATTTCTGGCAATAGACCCGGATTTCTTGGCATAGTTCAATACCAAAATGGATTGTTACAAAACACGGTTAGCAGAGATGGCATCGGGTCCACTGGCACACGTGGTAACCCCATTATGGTATGTGGGAGATATGGAAACAGTTGAGTTGTGGGCGACCTACAACACAACAATCGCATGGATTCGCGCCTTGTCTGGCCCAATCACATGGATTCTCGCCTTGTCTGGCCCAATCGCATGGATTCTCGCCTTGTGTGGCCCAATCGCATGGATTCTCGCCTTGTCTGGCCCAATCGCATGGATTCTCGCCTTGTCTGGCCCAATCGCATGGATGTCCCACAACTCCCCCCCCCCTGTTGAAAAACAATGAGACTGAAAGTCACTGGAGCTTCAGGCTTTGTTCACACAGTACAGATTTAGCATTTATCTTTTAAGCCACAAACAGCAACGAAACCTAAACAGAAGAAATATATAAAGGAAGGTGTCTCCCCTCCTGGATCCAATACTGGTTTTGGCTTAAAAAAATGCATGCGAAATCTGAAGCAAATCTGCACTGTGTGAACAAGGCATTAGCCTTATCTCACCAATATGCCATAAATGTAATTTGTGTGGAAACTCCTTGAAGTCCTGCCAAGCCCCTTGTCCTATCTCTGCCATCAGTTCAGTAGCAATTCTACCTTGAACTAAAGACCTTAGTTAGTAATCAGGTGGCAGGGACAGGGCCGGCCTGAGGGGTATGTGATCTGGGCAGTTTCACAGGTTACCTGTCAACAGTGAGGGTATGTTCACACGGCAGCCTCCGTTACGGCTGAAATTACGGTGCTGTTTTCAGGAGAAAACAGCTCCGGAATTTCTGCCGTAAAGGCATGTGCAGGCGTTTTTCGCGGCGTCCATTACGGACGTAATTGGAGCTGTTTTTCCATGGAGTCAATGGAAACAGCTCCATTTACGTCTGAAGAAGTGACAGGCACTTCTTTGACGCGAGCGTCTTTTTTACGCGCCGTCTTTTGACAGCGGGACGTAAAAAAAATGACCGTCGGCACAGAACATCGTAAAACCCATTCAAATGAATGGGCAGATGTTTGCCGACGCTTTTGAGCCGCATTTTCAGACGTAATTCGAGGCTAAAACGCCCGAATTATGTCCGTAAATAGGGCGTGTGAACCCAGCCTAAAGTGTGCGGCACTGGCACTGATGGCCTCGACATCTGGAGCCTGCACACCCAATCCCACACTTGGCGCCTGAACCTATGGAGAGGCATCTGCACAAGAGCCACCTTTATAGGTGGTTGGAGTATTAATTGGCGCGTGTATGGTAACAATGATGGCCCATGCTTACCATAGCCCCAGACATGAGATTTCAACCATCTGACAGATTTTACAACCATGTAGAGTCAAAAAAAGAAACACGTTGGAACAGATTTACAATTAAAACTGAGACAGGCCGTCGGCCCCATAGACATTGAATGGAGCAGCAGCAGCGCACATGCGCGACAATTCTATTTCCTCACTGTGATTGCGCAGTGTGGAGGAAAGTGCGTTGTGACCCCCGTTCTAGAGATCGTGGGGGTCCCAGTGGTGGGGCACCAGCGATCATTTATCACCTAAATTATAAATGTTAATTGTGGGAAAACTCCTTTATAGAGGAATGCCCTACTACAACTTGTAAGCGGAAGAACCCCCCCCTTCCTTTTCCTACAAGGTGCTGTGTAGTGAGCCGCTGATTTGAATATTTTTTGCATCTTGTCTTTTTCTGATCATTTCCATAAAATTCATCTAATTTTCGTGTGATGGGCTAGGAGAGATGTTGGCAGGAAGCTTCCCTACCAGACTTGGCAAAGTGTTTAGACTAGAGCTGCCAAGACCTCAATTTGTACACTCTGAAATGAGAACCAATACAAGATCATGACGCATCGGTACCAAACTCTTCACCTCCTCCATCCACAAACTCTTCCCTAGCTGACACCTGTTAGAGATGATCCTCTCGTGTGCACTCTGTACCTCATTTACTGGACTTATCCTGAAATTGTTCCTTTTTGGGATCAGTTTACATCATTACTTAAAGAGGTTTTAGACCTCGATCTTGTCCTTGATCCATTTACTTACTACCGCCCAAGAATATGGATCAGATCACTGCCGGGCTGCTCAACTATATCCTTTCTACAGCTAAATGTTTGATTGCTCTCCATTGGAACAATGCGCACCCTCCACCTTTCTCCACTCTCTACGCCTGCATTAAAATGTTAGGAATATGGAATATTTAACTGCCAACCAGAATAGATAGATTTTATACCATCTTGTCCCCTTATTCAAACCCACCTCTCTTGACCCATTCACTTTTGAGGACCTGATCCTCACCCAAATTGTGCTAATAAAATGGAGTACATGGTGTATGGCAAATTTATAGTGTGTTTTTGACAATTTATACACCTGCCTCGATAGTTTTGAAAAGAGAACGGTGAGTAGTGTGTTTTTTATTTGATAGCATTTGCTGCTGCTACCAGTTTTATTTTTTTTAACTCTCAGACCATTATTTGTATACTAGGAGGTGCTATGTTCTTTGTCATCCAGCCAAATTGAATTTTTTACAACTCAACAGAAGTTTACACAAGAGTTTACATTTACTTGTAACCTTTGGATTTTAGCTGTCCTGGTTTGGAAGGATAAGTGTACTAAAAATGGATATTTTACCCCGTCTATTGTATCTATTCCAAACTCTCCCTCTGAGTATACTAAAAACATTCTTTAAGCGCCTACAAAAAGTAACACACTCTTTTGTGTGGGGTCCTTCAAGGCCACGAATCAAATGTTCTTCCTTAACCAAACACAAACTCCGAGGCGGGACGGGTCTACCTGATTTCAACTTATACCATAGAGCTACCATTAGCACATGTATTCTGGACATCTTCGATCACCAACCCTCAAAACTTTGGGTAGAGATAGAGTTAGACCAAAATCCTGTTCAGGCTCAAGGAGCATTCTGGTAGTCGATAAAATCCTCTAATTCCAACATTTTCACCCTTCCTGCAGACTTTACTTAAAGAGGCTCTGTCACCAGATTCTCTAATCCCTATCTCCTATTGCATGTGATCGGCGCTGCAATGTAGATAACAGTAACGTTTTTTTTTTTTAAAACGTTCATTTTTGGCCAAGTTATGAGCTATTTTATATATATGCAAATGAGGTTTGAAATGGACAGCTGGGCGTTTTTTTTTTCGTTATGTCCAACTGGGCGTGTATTGTGTTTTTAACTGGGCGTGTTTACGTGTATGACGCTGACCAATCCGTGACCAGTCAGCATCATACACTCATCTCCATTGATTTACACAGCAGCGATGTGCAGCCACATAAACAGAGATTAACGTTAATCAAGTGTCCTGATAATGAATACACATGACAATCCAGCCTGGACGTCATGTGTATTCAGAATCCTGACACTTCTGACTCTTTTCTTTGAGATTTCCAGCAAGTGAAACGAAATCTCGCGAGATTACGGAGGCAAATCTCACAGAAAAGTTTCAGAAGTGTCAGGATTCTGAATACACATGACGTCCAGGCTGGATTGTCATGTGTATTCATTATCAGGACACTGCAGTAAAGTTAATCTCTGTGTATGTGGCTGCAATCGCTGCTGTGTAAATCAATGGAGATGAGTGTATGATGCTGACTGGTCACTGATTGGTCAGCGTCATACACGTAAACACGCCCAGTTAAAAACACAATACACGCCCAGTTGGACATAACGAAAAAAAAACGCCCAGTTGTCCATTTCAAACCTCATTTGCATATATATAAAATAGCTCATAACTTGGCCAAAAATGAACGTTTTAAAAAAAAACAAAAACGTTACTGTTATCTACATTGCAGCGCCGATCACATGCAATAGGAGATAGAGATTTGAGAATCTGGTGACAGAGCCTCTTTAAGGCTTGGTACAGATTTTCTGCTACATCAGGACTAGTATCCGTACCAGGCCCTCTCACTCCGGTTATAGTTAATCCAGGATTCTCCACTACTCTGCATCATAGACTTAGATCCACCAAACCATTACCCAAGATTAGGGTTGTTGTAGGACTAAATGGGGTGAAGCCCTTAACGGACATTGCAGATACTGTGGGATTATCTCCTACTAGATGGCTGCCATATTTTCAATTGCGTAGCTTCATATCCTCCTTGGCCCCTGGTGCATGTCTCACCAAACCTCTTACCATGTTTGAGGAACTGTGTTTCTTCCTCAGCACCGACTCACACTATCTCTTTGGTATGTGGAGTGTTGTTAAAAGGGGAGATGGAGGACCTCACTCCTCAATTTATCCTCTCATCGGAGAGAGCATTGGGTCAGAAATGTTCATCAGACCTCTCTAACTCACAAAATGACGGTCTCCAGCAGACTGCAAGAATTCAATTATAAGATCTTGTCACAATGGTACAGGACTCCTGACAAATTACATAAAGCTTATCCACAAGTATCACCGATGTGTTGGCGTTTGTAGTCAAGAAGTAAGATCCATGTTGCATATTTGGTGGGAATGTCAGCCCATAGCCACCCTCTGGCAAGATATCATTAATTTACCTAACTTTCTATGCGTGACCACAACCAGCCTGACTCCTTCTCAAGCTCTATTATCCATGTTTACAGGCCTGATTAACAAATTTAAAAAGGGATTGCTCTTCCCCATTATAGAAATTATCCCCCGACTGTGGAAATCCACTATAGTCCCCACACACCTGCAATGCGTGGAGGCCCTCAACCACATTATGCACATGAAGGTACTTCGAGCTGGAGATGATGGGCATTTGGATTCCTTTCATATAACTTGGAACCTATGCGTGACTCACTTGCTTGTTTTGACTCACGGTTGACTGTTCTCACCGACTCTGTCTCTAGTTAACATGCCGAATACCTTTGAAGATACAATTTGCAGTATGACATTACCGACCCCCTACCTTCCCACCTCACCATCCCATGTTTTTGTCCTTGTCTTTTCCCCTCTCTGTTTAATAAATTGGTTACAATTTGACATAACTATACTTGTAAAACTCTGTTAATGAGCCAGTATGTTGTGTTTATCAATGTCACATGACTTCTGTTTTCATGTATTGTACTATATTGTACTTTTATTTCTTTTACAATAAAAATTTATTGAACCATAAAACATACATTTTATACTGGAGATAAACTGAATGGTTTGATATCAGAAAAGCCTAAACATCTCTGATATAAGACATCTTCCATTTTTCGGACCAGTGTGAAGTTCACAGATCAAGAGAGAAATAATGGAAGCATTTTGTTCCACTGAGTAATGCTGCAGCTTTGCTAAAAAATAACTCCCAGGATTAAGTTTTCATTCTCTACAGATAGTGTACACTAGTTTCCATGGATGTTAGTGAGGTATAAATGTGAACATGGTACTAGACTTGTTACATTCCTCCGACGTCTCAGAAGAATGTGTGAAGGTGTGCGCTGTGCTATTCATAAATAATGAGGTATGTATTGAGGTAATTATAATTTTTGCCAGCTGGTGCACAGGAAAGATGCAATTAGATAGGAATTTAAGATGATCCTTCTGCCCATAATAAGTGGATGAATTATAAATACACATACAACCTATAATTAATATAGTAAACGCGACTGGTGCCTTAAAGCAAAACATAGATTAAAATGGTCAAGGTATACATTATATTGTACACCAATGCGATTAGCATCTTACGTTAGAACAATTGACAGAATCACGGACACAGGTTACAAATCTTTTTTAATAGCAACTTAACCTTCAGTTGTCACGATATGTGGGTATGTGGACCCACTGAGCCGTACTGCCGTAGCGGGATAGCAGCTGGCCAAACGGTACAAAGTCAATGTCTATTGTTTGGATAAAGGTACCTGTGGCAATTCAGACAGTAGCGATGGTTTAGGCTCGGATGGAACTCAGGCAGCCGGCAGACAACGGGTGCGGTGACACAGCGGGTGTAGTAGGCGACACAACACGACTCCAACTCTGTACAGCACACGAACTCGGTAGCACGGGATACACGTAGCAGGAACCGGAACACTGGGAACTGGAAAACACTCAAGGGACCATTTGCAAAGACTAACACGGGTAGGTACAAACAATGATCAGGCAATGAAGGAAGGGGCAGGGCCCTTATAGTCTAGGGTGATTTGGGAGCAATCAGCTCAATCTAACACGTGTGCGCTCTGGTTCTTTAAGGCTGGACTGAGCTCGCGCGCGCACCCTAGTGGTCACTGCGGGACAGGACGGCCGCATGCGCTGGCATCTCTGGAGAGAAAGGCATCGGCAGGATGAGAGGAGTTCGTGTTCAGCGACCGCGGACGTTACTTCAGTGTTGTTTTATGCATCTTTGCTGTTTATTCTTAGTGGCCAGAGGTGTTTCTAGCCTTTAATGTTCCCAGGGAGGAATTAAATAAGTCCTACCCCTCAAATTGCATATGGGAAAGATCAACAATCATGACAGTATCAACCTTTTGGTTTGATTTTAATTATCTCAGTGATGTATCACCATATATACTATGTCACTATGTGCTTCTTTAAATGATTTACTAAGGGGGACTCATGCGTGCAGCAGAGCATGGCGAACACCCTTTAACCTAGCTCCGCACCTTGAGACGGCATAACGGCCTATATACAGCTATCAGAGCAGTTCTCAGCTGGGATTCTAACCTGACTATCAGCCAAATACTTGTCCCACCATCTGATGGCTAAAGTTAACAAAAGTTTACCCAGCATTCGGCAGCCGAGAAGCTTGCTGTAACGTCTATGGCCACGATCCGTCGTTCTGCCTTAATCCCCAATGGCCGTGGCCATGGACATCTTACCTGCTTGCAGCGTCGTCCTCCTGTGAGGCGCCGGCACTCACTTCCGGACTTCAAGTGTCTCCGCACGTGCATGGTCTTAAAGGGCCAGTGCGCGCATTTTTGCAGGAAGTCTGCAATATAGCCCAGGATGCCCTGGGCTATAAAAAGGGCTCTGCCCTCTTGCTCTTTGCCAGAGCATTGTTTGCAAAGTTTGTCGTGCTTATGGTCTCCCAGTGTCTTCCAGTTTCCCAGTGTACCTTGTTCCTGTATCCTGTTTCCATGCTACCCAGTCCTAGTGCCGTGCTGTGCTGCTGCTGTGCTATAGTCTACGCTTGATTTGCTACGCCTCACCTGACGTCTTCCCGCCGCCTGGTCCTGGATGTGCCTGCCTCGCTACTGTCTACGATTGCCTCAGGTACCTTCGCTGACCTATTTGAACTCTGTACTTACCTGTTTGGCCAGCTGCCATCCCGCTACGCGGTACGACCCTGTGGGTCCACACCCCGCATCGTGACAGTACGCTCTGGCCATGGACTCCGCTGGTCAATTCAAGGGCTTGGCACCCTCCCAAGCCATGCAGGCGGACCTGCTGGATCTCCGAGCTAGGCAGGATCAGCTCCTTGTGGCAGTGGACTCTATGGCGCAGCAGCTAGGGACGCTAGTTGCTTCTCTTCCTGCCTCTATGCAAGTCCTTCAAGCCGATCCTCCTGTTACTCCTCCTGGCAGTTCCTGTCCGGATCCTAGGTTCTCGCTGCCATTGCCCTCTCGGTTCAATGGAGACGCCAGTGCTTGTCGGGGGTTTCTGAACCAATGCCACATTCATTTTACCCTGCACTCTCGAGCATTTCCGTCGGATGGAACCAAGATCGCATTCATCATATCCCTCCTGACTGGCAAGGCCCTGGCATGGGCTAATCCAATCTGGGAACGTCAGGGACCCGAGACCCAAGATTTCCTGGGCGAGACTCATAGGCAGCCACTGCCATCTTCAACCTTCGCCAAGAGGACACCTCCGTGGGCGAGTATACGATTCAGTTCCGGACTCTGGCAGGAGAGCTATCCTGGAACAATGAGGCCTTCGTGGCATCCTATTGGCATGGCCTGTCGTCCGAGATCAAGGATGAACTGGCTGCTCGAGACCTGCCTTCTTCCTTGGACGACTTGATTCTGCTTGCCACTCAGGTAGACATAAGGCTGAGGGAGAGATCTCACAAGGTTCGTCAGGAGCGTCGGCGCCCTAGACTGGCACTCAACTTTCAGCAACCGCTCTTGCCTGCTTCTATTGCTTTGCCCGAGGTCCCGATGCAAGTAGACCAACTAAAATTATCGGTCCAGGAGAAACAGTGCAGGCGCACCTCTGGACTTTGCTTATATTGCGGCCTCGCTGGCCATGTTGTGCGTCTGTGTCCTCACAAGCCAAAAAACCCCAGCGCCTAGGTTTGGTTGGAGAGACAACCCTGGGCGTCAACACATTGAATCAAGAACTCTCTTCCAAAACTATTCATTCCCGTAACCATCATTGCTGGCGAGAGGTCCCATCAGGTCTCTGCTTATCTGGACTCCGGCTCTGCAGCCAACTTCATCTACCGGGACCTTGTGGACCTCCTTCAGTTGCCTACTATCCTGCTTGAAAGGTCGTTAATCATTGCCTCGGTGGATGGACTGCCATTGCCTGACCCAGTTGTGTCTGTAACCAAGCCGTTGAGACTCCAAGTGGGAGCCATTCATGCTGAACTCATCTCACTGTTCATACTGTCCAAGGCCGTAATCCCCGTGCTGCTGGGTTTGCCTTGGCTCCGTCTGCACGCCCCCGTCCTGGATTGGAACTCTGGAGACTGGATATGGCCCAGACAGCGGTCAAGACACTTCGGACCACACCGAAGTGTCTTGACCGCTGTCTGGGCCATATCCAGTCGCCACAGCCTGCTCCTCTTCAGTCTTTTACATGGTTGCCTTCTTGTTTCTCCATGTTCTGCAATGTCTTCAACAAAAAGGAGGCTGAGACCTTGCCGCCACACCGGGCATATGACTGTCCTATCGACCTGGTTCCTGAATCGTCCCCTCCTCGTGGTAGAGTGTACCCTCTCTCCTTGCCAGAGACCCGGTCCATGTCGGCCTACATTAAGGAGAACCTGGAGATGGGTTTCATTCGTAAATCCTCATCCCCGGCCGGAGCGGGGTTCTTCTTTGTTAAAAAGAAAGATGGATAGCTACGACCTTGCATTGACTACCGGGGCCTAAACCAGATCACGGTGAAGAACAGGTACCCTCTGCCTTTGATTTCTGAACTGTTTGATTGCATACGGGGGCGAAAAATCTTTCTAAACTGGACCTGCGAGGGGCCTACAATGTCATTCGGATTCGTCGAGGTGACGAATGGAAGACTGCCTTTAATACTCGTGAAGGCATCCCGCCGAAACGCGCGTCGGGTCTGACGGTCTCTCATTACAGGGTTTTTCATCACTATGGGTATGTCATGTTTATCTACTTATTCCATGATTTATTCACTTGAAGTATCATGTACTCATCTGTTCTTATCCTCATAACAGTTTCATGGTAGATGAGTGTGTGGCAACAGACTCGCTATATACATATCAGCATCAATACATGCTATTTGACTACAATATATCACCAATGTTGTATTTTTGCTCTGATCACGTTACCAACTAGTCTTGTTGCCCCACCTGAGTTCATGTCATTATACTCTGTTCCCATTTCTTTGTACCTTATTCCCTGTCATTTTTGAACGTTTTTATCCATGCTTTGCATGACTCATTTTTTATCATTGTTATATTTTTCAATAAAGTTTGTGATTATTCTGCTTCACTTTTTGTGTTAATTGTACCCCATTCTTTGTAGGTGTTATATCCCGCTACGTGGTACGGCCCAGTGGGTCCACATCCCGCATCGTGACACTTGCATTGTCACCAAACGATTCTCCGCCATCATATGAGGCTAAAGCAGCAGCTCCATCAGACAGTTTTCTACTGTTCTTACGAGACTTCCCTGCTCTTTCATGCAGGAGATGATGGATTGCTTGCCGAACTCTTCATGACATCAGGTAGTGGCCAATCCAACACAGACGCCATTACTCTCGTCAGATGGCTATCCTCTCTTGCATTTCTAAGGGCTTAAAGACTGAAGTGGCGATGGTGTTCCTTAAAATTGTGGCTGTCCACCAACATCTACAGAAAATGGGAGTTCATATGGAAACTATTGAATCCAAGCTGGACTCAACTGTTTCCCAAGTCAACAAAAATTCCAGATTACGGAATGACATGCAAAACCAATTGGATGTAGTCACATCCCGTATTGCCACTAGACCAAATAATTTTTTGCCTAATTATATTTAGAAGGATTAGAAAGGGTTTATCCCTCAGAGACAGGCTGAGGATCAGACTCGGAGAGCAATAGATATCATCACAGCAGTTGGATGAGGCTGAGATGGAGTGGGTGAGCGTCAGACCACACTTTAAGGCCTCATTTACACGAGCGTGTGCGTTTTGCGCGTGCAAAAAACGCTGCGTTTTGCGCGCGTATGCATGGCGTATGCACTGCGTATACGCAGCCTTGTTGCGTTTTAAACGCGCAAAAGGCATTTGACAGCTCCGTGTGTCATGATGCGCGGCTGCGTGATTTTCACGCAGCCGCCATCATAGAGATGAGGTAGTCGAGGCCCGTCACTGTCCAAGGTGCTGAAAGAGCTAACTGATCGGCAGTAACTCTTTCAGCACCCTCGACAGTGAATGCCGATCACAATATACACCAACCTGTGAATGAAAAAAGACTTTCATACTTACCAAGAACTTCCTGCTTCCCCCAGTCCGGGCTCCCGGCCGTTGCCTTGGTGACGCGTCCCTCTCTTGCCATCCGGCCCCACCTCCCAGGATGACGCCGCAGTCCATGAGACCGCTGCAGCCTGTGATTGGCTGCAGCCTGTGCTTGGCCTGTGATTGGCTGCAGCTGTCATTTGGACTGAACTGTCATCCCGGGAGGTCGGACCGGAGTTATCGGTAAGTCAGAACGTCTTTTTTTTTTTACAGGTTCATGGATTTTCGGAGCGGAAGTCACTGTCCATGGTGCTGAACCAGTTTAACGCTTTCAGCACCGTGGACAGTGACTGTCTCCTGACGTCGCGTACCCGAACATTTTTTACCGGTTTCGGTCAAAACGAGTTTGGCCGAACCCGGTGAAGTTCGGGGCGCTCATCTCGAATTTGACACTCCGTTTGGATGTTTGTAAACAGAAAAGCACGTGGTGCTTTTCTGTTTACATTCAGGAGTTTGACAGCTCTTGCGCGAATCACGCAGTTCGCACGGAAGTGCTTCCGTGCGGCATGCGTGGTTTTCACGCACCCATTGACTTCAATGGGTGCGTGAGTGCGCGAAAAACGCACGATTATAGAACATGTCGTGAGTTTTTTTCTGCGCACACGCAATGAGCGCAATTCACGCATCGTCTAAACAGCCCCATTGACTAATATAGGTGCGTACGACATGCGTGCAAAGCACGCGCGTCGCACGCGCGTATAATACGTTCGTGTAAACGAGGCCTAAAACCTAGATTTGCAGAAGGCATTTGATTCTGTGTCATGGAATTACCGATTTCATCCTGGATAAAATTGGTTTTGGTGATCATTTTCTTACAATCTTAGGCTTCGTTCACATCTGCGCTAGGGTCACGTTCCGTCTGAGCTTTCAGTCGGAATCGGACCCTGACTGACACAAACGGAAACCAAAGGTTTTCTTTTCCATCACCATTGATTTAATTGGTGACGGATCCGGTACCAATGGTTTCCGTTTATCTCAGTTGTGCAGGGGTTCCGTTGTTTTGACGGAATCAAAAACTTAGTCGACTACGCAGATGTGAATGAAGCCTTAAAGGGATTATATTATCAACCACAGGGTGTGCATGAAGGGATTTCACTCTGACTCCCCAACATATCCGTAGGGGCACACGACAGGGATGCCTTTTCTCACCTCTGTTTGCCCTGGCTATTGAGCCTTTGGCCAATCTCAATCTTTTAGGAATAACTAAACATCAAAGGGCTTTGGGTGGGTCCAGTCAAGCACAAATGCACTTTATTTGCAAATTACAATCTTATGTTTCTTTCTGTTCCTCTCACCTCCCTACCTAATCTATTCCATACAATTGTTAATTTAATAATAGTAATTCAATAATAGTAAATCTGCGGAGCTCAACCCTTACCTTACCTTACCTTACCTGATAGATTAATTAAACTCCTCAAACTAAATTTAAAGGGAAGGTGTCATGATTTTTATTTTTTTTTATCATATTGCTTTTAAAGAGGCTCTGTCACCACATTTTAAGTGCCCTATCTCCTACATAAGGAGATCGGCGCTATAATGTAGGTGACAGCAGTGCTTTTTATTTAAAAAAAACAACTGTTTTCACCACTTTATTAGCTGATTTTAGATTTATGCTAATGAGTTGCTTAATGCCCAAGTGGGCGTATTTTTACTTTAGACCAAGTGGGCGTTGTACAGAGGAGTGTATGACGCTGACCAATCAGCCTCCTCTCCATTCATTTACTCAGCGCATAGGGATCCTGCTAGATCCTTATGTGCTGTCTTATACTAACACATTAAGGATACTGAAGTGTTTAGACAGTGAATAGAATAAAACTCTGCACCGCAGGTCAGTCTTTTCTGCTCAGTATTTACACAGCGTGTGGATGAGATTTGTTTTATATCATCCACTTTCCTGATACTGTATTTGCTGCAGAGTTTCTGCAACGAATTCCGTTTTGGAAATCCGCAGTATTTACGCAACGTGTGAACTGGCCCTTACTCCGTTTACTCAAAGGCTATCTTTTGTATAACAGGACAAAAATCTTAAAACTGCTGTCCACGTGGGCAATGTTGGTACTTTTTATTACTTCTTATTTAACTCACTGTGAAGGCCGTAAAAAAAAAAGTAAATAGCCAAAATCGCTTTTTTTGTTCACATTAGCTCTAAAAAAAATGTCAGAAAAATGTATCAAAAAGTTGCATGTACCAAAATATTGTGCAAATAGAAGCTAAAGCTCATCCGGCAAAAAAATAAGCCATCACACCGCTTAGACGAAAATATAAAAAAAGTTATGTCTCAGAATGCGGTGAAACAACATTTTTTTTATTTTTTTTAACAAATAGTTTTCTTTGTAAAAGTAATAAAATATATAAAAAAACCTATATTAATTTGGTATCACCATAATCGTATTGAGCCGCAGAATAAAGTTAAGTTGTCGTTTTTACCGCATGATGAAAGCCGTAAAGTCGAAACCCAAAAAACTATGGAGGAATCACAGTTTTTTTCTAATTTCAGTCCTCAAATAATTTTTTTCAGTTTCCCAGTACATTATATGGTACTTTAAATGGTGGCAATAGAAACTACAACTCATGCCGCAAAAAATAACCACCTCTAGGAAGGCAGGTAGTGAAAAACGTAAATGAAAAAGCAATAAATGTCTCAGTCTTGAAAGGGTTAAGGCCGGATTTACACGAGCGTGTGCGTCTTGCGCGTGCAAAAAACGTGGCGTTTTACGCTCGCAAAAGGCACTTAACAGCTCCGTGTGGCAGCAGCGTATGATGCGTGGCTGCGTGATTTTCGCGCAGCCGCCATCATTATGACACTCCGTTTGGATGTTTGTAAACAGAAAAGCACGTGGTGCTTTTCTGTTTTCATTCATAGTTTTTACTGCTGTTACGCGAATCACGCGCGTCACACGGAAATGCTTCCGTGTGCTGCACGTGATTTTCATGCACCCATTGACTTCAATGGGTGCGTGATGCGCAAAAAACGCACAAATATAGGACATGTCGTGAGTTTTACGCAGCGGACACACGCTGCGTGAAAATCACGGACTGTCTGCACGGCCCCATAGACTAACATAGGTCCGTGCGAGGCGCGTGAAAATCACGCGCTTTGCACAGACGTATTACACGTTCGTCTAAATAAGCCCTTAAAATAAGAAAGCAGCCCATACTTACCTCCTCTCTTCCCAGATGTTCCTGCGTTGGTGTCTCCCGTCCCCTCTGTTCTCGGTTTGTATACAGAGCGGCTGCAGTGGTGACATCACGTCGACAGTACATCACCACTGCAGCTGCTCTGTATACAAACAGTGAACAGAGGTGACGGGAGCCCCCAGCGCAGGAACATCTGGGAAGAGAGAGGTAAGTATAAATTCTTTTTTATTTTAAGGCTGGGTTCACACAGAGTTTTTTGAAGGTGGAAAATCTGCCTCAAAATTCTGTTTGGAATTTTGAGGCAGATTTTCCTCTGCCTGCATGCTGATTTTCACCCGCGGCCATTGAGCGCCGCGGGCATAAAACTCAGCAAAATACGCTTTCTCTGCCTCCCATTGATGTCAATGGGAGGTCAGAGGTGTAAACGGCCGAAGATAGGGCATGTCCCTTCTTTCTCCCGCGAGGTTGTTTTACCGCTCGTGGCAGAAAACCGCCTCCCCTCCCATTGAAATCAATGGGAGGCATTTTCGGCCGGTTCTTGACAAGTTTTGCGGCGCGGTTTCCTCGCCAAAAAGCTCGTCAAAATACTCCGTATGAACTCACCCTAACTTCTCCTCTACTGCTTCAACAGAATTTCTTTTTAATCTCTTTAATGTAATGTGTACAGGGTCTAAAAAGGCAACAAATGGTAAATGTGCACTATAGAGCAACTGAATAATGTGCCCATCTGCCATTTATTAACAGTGTCATCCAGTGCCACCTTATTGCCCATTTTCCACTTATTTCCCCTTTAATGTCCTTATGTTCAGTGCCTCCTTGATGCATATTTGCCATTTACTGCCCCTTTAGCACCCTCTGTCACAGAAGAACAATAAATGGGCAATAAATGGCAAATGGGCATCGAAGGGGCACTGAACAGGACACTAAAGGGGCAATAAGTGGCAAATGGGCACCAAGGTGGCACTGAATCCTCTGCCCATTTGCCATTTTTAGACCCCCATCAGTGCCCCCATACAACCAAAGCCCACAGTCTGACTGACCTGCTGGGTTTCTTAGTGCACCTCGTCCGCTGATGCTGCTGGAACGGAGCCCTAGGGAAATAGCCAGAGCAGGACCGCATGGTAAGATAGTCTCCTCCCTGTCTTGCGTCCTGAGTGATGTCATCACGCCTGATCACCACTCAGGACGTAAGACGAGGAGGGGGAGAGGGGGAGCGGTAGTCACGGTGCGGGGAAGCCAGGAGTGAGGTCAGTGAGTGACACCTGACCCGCTGGCGCCCCGAGCAGTAGCCGCAGAGCGGGAGAAATGCACCAGCTGGCGCCTCCCTTACAGCATGGCGCGCGGCGCCCTGTGTGACCGCACGTGTCACACGTAGCTAAGTCCGGCCATGACTCCCATTCACTTCTGTGGTAGTTACGGAAACAGCGTAGCTCAGTGAGCTCAGCTGTTTCCGTAACTCTTGACCATCTAACCAGGAAGTGGCCAGGAGGCAGCGGGAGGCGAGTAAGCTGGAACGGCGTTATGGGGGCCCCGTTCTAGAGATAGGTGCTTTTCCCGCATCTATCAGACTTTTATGGCATATCCTGTGGATATGTCTTAAATGTCCTTCATGGGGAGAACCCCTTTAAGAACAGACCATCCCTTTATAAAAAAACAGATTTCTCTGACGGATTTTCAATTCCTATATTTCTTCTTTATCGTATGTATATTAGCCCCTTCTTTGAGAGGACCTCCCCTCTAGAAACCACCTGCATATTATTGTGTAGGTTCCCCGCATGTCAACAAAACAGCTCTAACTCATCAAGGCACGGACTCCACAAGACCTTTGAAAGTTAGCAGCAGATCCGTTAAGTCCTGTAAATTGCGAGGTGGTTTCTCAATGGATCAGATTCGTTTTTTTCCTGCGCATCCCACAGATGCTCGATCGGATTGAGATCTGGGTAATTTGGAGACCAAGTCAACACCTTGAACTCTTTGTCATGTTCCTCAAACCATTCCTGAACAATTTTTGCAGTGTGACAGGGTGCATTATCTTGGTGAAAGATATTCCACAGCGCTCAGGTTTACTCCACTTCAATTTAGAGAGAGAGATGCAAATTCCAAGCCCAGAAATCCCATCCAGACAGGTAATTGGTATAAATAATTGAGAACAGCATCCATATGGCAAAAATATATCTGTGTTTATTAAGGCATCCCAAAAATATCAAAGAAGCTACGTTTCCACTACGCAGGAGTCTTTCTCAAGCATGAGAGTACATTATCTTGGTGAGATTTACTATATGATTTGCGCCAATCTTATGGTGCAAAAAAGTTGCACATTTTGGCGCACGCCAGTCTTTTTTTAAAAAAGTGGATGGGGTTCAACAGTGGGGACAAGGCCCCTCACAGCTCAACAAATTTACTATAATTTGCGACAGAAATTGGTGTAAGCGATAAGAGAAATCTACATTTCCGCTTGTGGTACACAAACAGCCCAAGATGCAACAAATTAGCAAATCTTACCTGAGTGGGCTTCTGATTAGGATTGGCATATGAAATTCTACTTTTAGTAAATTTCCCCCATGTGCTTAATTTGGCCATTGTCAAAGTCGCTTACATCCTTACGCTTGCCCATTTTTCCTTCTTCCAGCACATCAACATCAAGAACTGACTGTTCACTTGCTGCCTAATATATCCCTCCCCTTGACAGGCGCCATTGTAACGAGAATAATAATGTTATTGACTTCATCTGTCAGTGGTTTTAAATGTTATGACTGATAGGTGTGCATAAAACAGTTCAATTTTAGGCTCTATTCACATCTGCGCTATGAGACTAACGGGAAAAACTGAAGCGGCGGATTCGTTGCATGACAGAAACCAACTGTGCCTGACATAACACATTGATTTTTAAGGGTTCCATCATGGATTCCGTTATATTGCCGGACAAAATAGAGCTGCATGCTGAGCATAGGGCCTTACTTGGCTTATAATATCCATAGTATTTTTAATTTATAATACCCATACAAACTCTTATTCATACTTATTTTTGGCCATATATGCTTTTGAAATGGTAATGCACTGCCCTCATGTGGTCAAAAAGTATATTGCAGTATTACTGATTACGAAGCTACAGGATTATGACTAACATTACTGTTCTCTTCCACATTTTCTTTATTGAAATAGCGATGACTTTTTGTTCCTAATCTACAAAAAATGTGTACGGTGATACAGTAACTGAAGTAGATGGTGCAACGGCCTCTATATGATGCACTAAATAATTATATTGAAATGATTCAACACACTGATTGCTGAATTTCTCGCTTTAGGTGACTTTATTTTACCTACATTTTTATAAAATTTTTCTCCATTGAAAATATGCAATGTGCATATGCATGTAGCAACTACTGTTGTCCTCCTATGTGGCAGAGGGCCCTTTGGCCCATTCAGGCACCAGGGCCTGAGTGCAAATGCTACCACTGCACCCCATGTAGCTACACCACTACTGCAATGGTTTTTGTTAGATGTAATTTGTACAAATATATATTTTTTTGCTGCATATGTTCTTGCAATAGTTATTTATATAATTAATACTTACATTTCTGTTAAGGTGCCCATACACGACACAGCCAAGCCGCTTCTTGGCCTCATAGCAATTAGTTCATCTTGTATGGGCACCCTAAAGCTGGGCTCTTCTGCCGTGATGATAGCATCTCGCTGTAATGTCCGCAAAATCGTGGCAAAACGCTGCTGTAATGCCGTGGTTCGCATTTTGTCCACGATGTGAGAACCTAGCATGATACTATTTAATTTGTTTTGATTGACATTAGTTTCATAAATATCAATCACTACTTTTCTTAAAATTAAATGGCCTAACTTTTCAAGTGACTTTTCAGAATAAGGTGTCATATTTGTGTACATGAGGAATAACACTATTTTTGACAATTATATTACTTGTATTCTGCATTATTTAGCAGCTTTCACCTCTGCAGGCTCTATCTCAAATTTTCAGTTCTGTGAGCTAGTGGGTGGAGCCTAACTGCATTCAAGTCTTCTTTACACTGCGCACATAGAGGAGATTCCTGCTCTCTTATCTCTATCATATATATATATATATATATATATATATATATACTGTATATAGCTAATGTACTGTGCTTAGGTGGGGTTGCCAAAATTAATTTGCTTCTTTTGCTTCTTGTTGAGACACACATCATCAATAAATTCACGTTTTCCATTGCAACAGGTGTCTAAAATCCAGCACCTAGCCATGTAGTCTGTCTTTACAAGCATTTGTGAGCTAATAGGTTGTTCTAAAGAGATCACTGAATTTCGAGCGTGGTACTGTAACAGGATGCCATAGTTGTAACAAGTCAGTTTGCGTGAAATTTCTTCCCTCCTAGATATTCCTCGATCCACTGTGAGCGGTATTATTACAAAGTGGATGCATTTAGAAACCACAGCAACACAGTCACGAAGTGGCAGACCACGTAAAGTTACATAGCAGGGTCACCGAGTGCTGAGGCGCATAGTGCATAAAAGTCGCCAACACTCTGCTGACTCAATAACTGCAGAGTACCAAACCTCCTCTGGCATTAACATCAGGACAAAAACTCTGTGCCGGGAGCTTCATGTCATGGGTTTCCATGGCTGAGCAGCTGCATCCCAGCCTTACATCACCAAGCACAATGCCAAGTGTCAGATGGAGGGTGTAGAGCACGCCGCCACTGGACTCTGGAGCAGTGGGAACGTGTTCTATGGAGTGACAAATCACCCATCTCTATCTGACAGTCTGATAAATGAGTCTGGGTTTGGCAAATTGCAGGAGAACGTTACCTGCCTGACTGCATTGTGCCAACTGTAAAGTTTAGGGGAGGAGGGATAAATTTATGGGATTGTTTTCCAGCGGTTGGCCTAAGCCCATTAGTTCCAGTGAAGGGAAATCTTAATGCTTCAGCGTACCAAGACATTTTTGGACAATTGTTTGCTTTCTAATTTGTGGGAACAGTTTGGGGAAGACCCTTTTCTGTTCCAGCATGACTGTGCCCCAGTGCTCAAAACAAGGTCAATAAAGGCATGGTTGGGTGAGTTTGGTGTGGAAGAACTTGACTGGCTCACACTTGACTGGGGGGGGTGTATTTAAATTTTTTGTCTCAGGCAGCAGAAAAGCTGGAATTGGCCCTGGACCCATGTTGAGAAGGAGACCAGCACTGAACTGCTCCCACTGCTTCTTTTCACATACAATTCTGTTTACATGCAGCCATCAATAGTGGCAGCTCAATGAATACAGATTTATGCAGACCCCACTCAGTTCAATGGGAGCTGTAGAATTTCATATGCATTGAGATTCACCTAGTGGTAATTGAAGGCCGTCTGAATTGTATAATTTTAGGCGGTGTTCGCATCTGCGTTCCATGTTCCGTTGTTCTGCTCCGTCATAGAAGTAGGATTCCGTCATTATGCCTGTGCTATTTTACTCAGCAAAAACTACAGGAATCTCCGACAGCGCCTCTGACACAGATGTAAACAGGGCCTAACACTGTATAAAGGAATGCAGGGGATTTGTAGCTTTGTGTCAGAAAATGGGAGCTCCATAAATATATAAATTGATATTATGCTTCATATTGTTTAATACATTGATATAGACACATATCAGCCATATCATTCAAACCCCTGACAGTAACATTAACCCCTTGAAGTCCAAGCCATTTTTTGATTTTGATTTTTCACTCCCCGCATTCTATGAGCCATAACGTTTTTCTTTTTCTGTCAATGGAGTGTTGTGAAGGCTTATTTCTTGCGGGAGAAGTTTTAGTTTCTACTGGCACTGATTAAAGTACCATATAATGTACTGGGAAATGGAAAAAAAATATTTGTGGGTGGAATTGTAAAAAACTGTGATTCCTCTATTTTCTTTTGGGTTTAGTTTTTTACGTCTTTTACCATGCGTCCTTTTAAAAGAAAAATCTATTTGTTAGAAAAAAAAAAAATGATTTGTGTCACCACATTCTGTAAGCCATAACTTTTTTATTTCTTTGTCGATTGAGCGGTATGAGGGCTTATTTTTGGCGACACAAGCTGTGGTTTTTATTGGTAGAATTTTTTGGTACATACGACATTTTGATCACTTTTTATTCAATATTTTTTTTATCGCTAAATTATCCAAATATAGCGATTCTGGTGTTTTATATTTTTTCTTTTTACGGCATTCACCATGCGAATTAAATAATGCTATATAATTATAGTTCTGACTTTTACAAATGCAGTTATATATATATATATTTTTTACATTACTTTAGAGGAAAAATGGTAAAAGGGGAGTTTTTTTGAAATTGTAATCTTATTTTTCACTACTAAAAACGTTTTTTTGTTTTTTTTACACATTTAATTAGTCCCCCTAGGGGACTTGAACCAGTGATCGTTGGATCGCTGGTACATTACACTGCAATACTAATGTATTGCAGTGTATAGTAATTTTTACAGGGTTCTGTAAAGCCCTGCCACAGGCAGGGTTTAACAGAGGCAGAGTGAAGGCAGTCCTGGGGGCCTTCATTAGGCCCTGGGCTGCCATGACAACCATTGGCAACCCTCGATCGCGCCATGGGGTCGCCGATGAGTTGATGGAGGGGGGCGCGCCCTTCTCTATAACACCTCAGATGCTGCAGTCGCGATTGACCGCAACATTTGAGGGGTTAAATGGCCAGGAACAGCGCGATTGCCTGTGAGAGCTCTCCATACTTCTACCCCTGCACCATGACGTGCCGATATGTCATGATGCGTTAAGGGGTTAAGAACAATAAGTAAATGCAGTAAATAACGTTAATTATCTTGTTACAATGGCACCTGTCAAGGGGTGGGATGTTTTAGGCAGCAAGTGAACAGTCAGTTCCTGTAGTTGATGGGTTGGAAGCAGGAAAAATGGGCAAGCGTTAAGGTGGGTCTATACAGGTCAATATGTGGCTGTAACGAGCGCCAGTCGCCGATATTTGCAGGTCGATCGTCACTAGTTTAATCCCTTTAGGGACACAGCCTGTTTTGGCCTTGTGGACACAGATGATTTTTTTTAAATCTGACATGTGTCGATTTATGTGGTAATAACTTTGGAATGCTTTAACCTATCCAACCGATTCTGAGGTTCTGTTCTCATGACATATTGTACTTTATGATAATGAAAACATTTGGTCAATAAATTCAATATTTATTTGTGAAAAACTTTGAGAAAATTCACAAAAAATTGCATATTTTGAAAATTTTAATGTATCTACTTGTAAAAAAGATAGTAATACCACACAAAATAGTTACTATTTCACATATTCCATATGTCTACTTTATGTTTGCATCGTTTTTTGAACGTCCTTTTAATTTTCTAGGACGTTACAAGACATAGAACTTTTCGCAGCAATTCCTTACATTTTCAAGAAAATTTCAAAAGGCTATTTTTTCTGGGACCAGTTCAATTGTGGTGAATTGTGAATTGTTAATTGTGGTGAAGGCCTTATATATTAGAAAGTCCCCATAAATCACCCATTTTGAAAACTGCACCCCTCAAAGTATTTAAAACAGCCTTCAGAAAGTATTTTAGTCCTTTAGGTGTTTCACAGGAATTAAAGCAAAGTAGAGGTGAAATTTTCAAATTACATATTTTTTGCCGAAATTCATTTGTAATACATTTTTTTGTCCGTTTACCAGAGAGGATGCATGCGACTTCGGCACACACATATTCTACGGTCAAGGCTGTCCCGGTTGGTCAGTTTCTGAGGATGAGGCGGATCTGTTCTTCGGACTCTAGCTTTGAAAATCAGGCTCAAGACTTAAAGGGGTTGTCCGAGATATATTTTTATTTTAAATTTAAACACACATTGCACACATTAAATATTCCATAATATACTTACCTGTGCAATCTTGCTTCTGTTCTCCGTTCTTTTCTTCTGATCACATGTCTTCTGACGTCACGTTTTCTTCCTCCTCCACTGTCGTGTCGTATCCCGATCACATGGTCTCGCCCTAGCGAGACCTCGGATGGGATACGACACGTCACTGGAGACGTGACGTTTCTGCGGGTGCCCGCCCGCCCAGCTTATGCATCTTTTCACTGTGAGCGCGCCTATGCGCGTTCACAGTGAAAAAAGTGAAGAGGGACGGCACCTGCGGACTAGAGAGGTACAGTGGCATCTGTACTTTTAGTTCTTCCCCTATGAAAGCCTACACATAGTAGGCTTTGATAGGGAATTATACAACACGATGCAGCACACGGGTCGCATGCAGCCCTTGAGGCTGTTATCTGTGGCCCGCGGGACACCGTACACGGTTTAACAACTGGTTCCCGACCGCTGGCTGTATTTTTACGGCCAGCGGTCAGGGACGGGTCCTTAAAACCCGAGCCATAGACTTTCTACGGCTCGGGTTTTAACTTGCTGCCCGCGCGTTCGGGCAGCTGAATGTCGGGTCTCCGGCTGTCAGTGACTGCCGGGGACCCGGAGGAGAAGATAGAAGCAGCTTTAGCTGCTTCTGTCTTCTCCGATGTTTTTTTACACAGCGTTCAATGAACGCTGTGTATAGGAATAGAGGCAGCGGCCGCGCCGCTGTCTCTATTCCTCCCGGTGATCGCTGGGTGCCGTTAGTGGCAGACTGCTGCTGGGTCTTACTAGACCCAGCACAGCCCTATTAGTGACAATCGTCACTATGAGAGGGCTGATTTCACCTGTAACTGGGGCTGCTGTGCAGCTCCAGTTACAGTGGAAAAACATGGTGTAAAAGAAAGAAAAAAAATATCTAAAGTTCTCCAAAGGTCTTTTTTCACCTTTGAGGGGCAGACCATAGTAATAAAAAAATAGTAAAGTACAAAAAAAAAATGAAATAATAAATACACATAAAATACCCACCCCAAAAAAAACGTTTCCCCCCGCCAATCATTGTTGTAACGCTGGCGCTGACCCAATTACCCTAATATAGACATGTTATATATTAAAATTTACGGTAGACAATGACGATCACAAATAAAAGGTCTATTTTAGGGTAAAACTATGCTATTACCAAAAAAAATATTGCTGAAACGTAAAAAAACTTATTTTTTTACTATTATTTTCAAACTTTATGAATGAAAATTCTAAAATGGCAAAAAAGGTGTGTATAAAAACGATAAAAAACTAAACCTCCATTGTCTACGGAAAAAAACGTCGCAAAAATCACATCGTTAGCCCAACAAATAAAAAAGTTATAGCCATTTAACTAACACGTGCTAAAAATGGCTAAACGGTGTCTGGTCGTGAAGGCGCAAAATAGCCCGGTCCTGAACTAGATAAGATCTTCTGGGGTCCTGTATCTAAGCCTACATTGTAAGGCCTCATGCACACGACCGTAAAAACACCCGTTATTGCGGGTCGTAATTACGACCCGCAATAACGGGCTCATAGACTTCTGTTACTCACGGGTACCCTCCCGTTTTCTCACGGGAAGGTGCCCGTGCCGTTAAAAAAAAAAAATAGAACATGTTCTATTTTTCTATTTTACGGGCCGTGCTGCTATACTTTATAATGACAGCACGGCTCGCAAAAGCGGCCGGCTGCCCGCGGCCGGCCGTGCCCAGCCGTGCTCGTAATTACGAGTCGTAATTACGAGCACGGTCGTGTGCATGAAGCCTTAGACTTAGATACAGGGTCTAACAAACAGTGTCACACATGGAGCCTGTATCTAAGCCTAACACAATGTAGGCTTAGATACAGGACCCCAGATGACATTCTTTTTATTCCTGTATAAGGGTATGCTCACACGGCCTATTTACGGACGTAATTCGGGCGTATTAACCCCCGAATTACGTCCGAAATTACGGCTTGAAAGCGTTGGCAAACATCTGCCCATTGAAAGCAATGGGCTGACGTTTGTCTGTTCACACGAGGCGTATATTTACGCGTCGCGGTCAAAAGGCGGCGCGTAAATAGACGCCCGCGCCAAAGAAGTGTCATGTCACTTCTTCAGACGTAAATAGAGCCGTTTGCCATGGACTCCATGGAAAACCAGCTACAGTTACGTCCGTAATGGATGCGGCGTTCAAGCGCCTGCACATGCCGTTACGGCTGAAATGACGGGGCTGTTTTCTCCTGAAAACAGCCCCGTAATTTTGGCCGTTACGGACGCTGCCGTGTGAACATACCCTAAGATTAGTGGTTTGGGGCCCTGTATCTAAGCCTAACATGTGGTATTCTTAGATACATGGCCCATGTATGACACTGTCTGCTTGGGTAATGTTACTAAGGCTACGTTGTGGTAGGCTTAGATACATGGTCTAACAGTATCACACATGAGCAGTGTATCTAAGCATCCCTCTTTTTTTTTCTTAGTTATTATGTGTTTTTTACAGGTTGGGTCCTTTGTACTACATCAAGTTCAAGGACTACTTCAATGACACCTTTTTTATTTTTAATAAAATCGTTAACCAGTGTTATGTGTGTTATTTTATTACAATATTTTTTCTATGTCCTTCTCATTTATTTAAAAATGTATTACTAGTGCATTATTAATGGTCACTGTCTAACAGCGTCCATTAGTAAGGCTTCATGCACACTAGCGTGTGTATTTTCCGCGCGTGAAAAACTTGCGTCAATCCCATCCGTGTGTTTGCGTTAGGGCGGATTAACACAAACGTGCTATACGTCTGTGCAACCTTCGTGGTATTCACGCGGGTCGCACTGACCTATGCAAGTCTATGGGGCAGTGCAGACAGTCCGTGAATTTTACGCAGCGTGAGTCCGCTGCGTAAAACTCGCGACATGTTCTATATTTCTGCGTTTTTCGAGCATCACGCACCCATTGAAGTCAATAGGTGCGTGAAAATCAGACGCACCACATGGTAGCACTTCCGTGTAACGCGCGTGATTCGCGCAACAGCAGTAAAAGAATGAATGTAAACAGAAAAGCACCACGTGCTTTTATATATATATATATATATATTATATATTTAGTACGGTTGAAAAAAGACACATGTCCATCAAGTTCAACCAAGGGATGGGAAAAGGGAAGGAAAAATGTCTACACATAGGAGCTAATACTTTTTTGTTCTAGGAAATTATCTAACCCTTTTTTAAAGCCATCTACTGTCCCTGCTGTGACCAGCTCCTGCGGTGACTATTCTATAAATTCACAGTTCTCACAGTAAAGAAGCCTTGTCGCCTCTGCAGGTTGAACCTTTTTTTCTCCAGACGGAGGGAGGGCCCCCTTGTTTTTTGAGGGGGTTTTACATGGAACAGGATTTCACCATATTTTTTGTATTTGCCATTCATATATTTATATAAATTAATCATGTCCCCCCTTAGTCGTCTTTTTTCAAGACTAAATAGGTTTAGTTCTTTTAATCTTTCCTCATAACTTAGATTCTCCATGCCCCTTATTAGCTTCGTTGCTCTTCTTTGTATTTTTTCCAACTCCAGGGCATCCTTTCTATGAACTGGAGCCCAGAACTGTTTACAAACATCCAAATGGAGTGTCATAATGATGGCGGCTGCACGAAAACCGCAGCTGCGCATCCGTATGAACATGACACGGAGCAGATAAGTGCATTTTGCGCACGCAAAACGCCACCGACGTGTAAATCCGCCCTTATGCATCAGTGTGCTTTTCGATTGTCATGTGTTATTCAGGCACTCACAAAGCCAGCCCATTTTTTTCTTCTTTTTTACAACAAATTGCTGTGTAAATCACGCACCAAACACGTGTGCGGTGCGTGGTTTTCACGCATGCATTGACTTGAGTGTAGGTGCATGATAATGCACCAATAGAGGACATGCAGTATGTTTCACGCAGCGGACTCTCGCTGCGTGAAAAGTCACGCATGTGTCAACGGCTGCATTGAAATAAATGCATTGAAATAAATGGGTCGCGTGTGTTGTGCGTTTTTTCAAAGCACAGCACACAGACTTGATTCACGCTAGTGTAAATCGCGCGTAAGGCCCCATTCACACCAGGGTGAATCTCGTCCATGTGCTGATCGTCGAAACCACGCACAGCACACGCGACCCATTTATTTCAATGGGGCCGTTTTCACGCAGTGAGAGTCCGCTGCGTGAAACATACTGCATGTCCTCTATTGGTGCGTGTTTGGTGCGTGATTTATGCTGCAATTTGTTGTAACAAAAAAATGGCCTTTCTGAGTGCGTGAATAACGCATGCCACTTGCTAAGCACACTGATGCAGAACGCACACAAACTGACCCGATTCATACACGTTTCTCACGGGCGTCAATCTTACACGCAAGTGTGCATGAGGCATAAGACAGGGCTGGGCGAACACTAACCATCACTATGACCCTGGTACCCTCCGCCACCATGGGTACTGGGAATAGCATACCTGGGTAACATCCAGTAGCTGACTATCGCTAATACTGTGGTGGCTACAGCGCTGGCTGTTATTATTAGGGCACGTTCAGACGTGGCAGAGTTTTTTTGCTTCAAATGTTGTTGCAGATTTAGGGGAAAGTACGCAACGAATCTGCACCAATATTTGCAGTTTTGACAGGTAATTCAGACGTTGCAGAAAACACAGCGGACTTGCCACAGATTTCAGTTTTTGCATTGCAAAGGCTGAAATACTTTGTGCCATTCCACTTCTCCGCAACAGACAGTGCATGCTGCGGCTAGAGATTTCTGCACCGCTGCCTATCGTCCGCAGCAGAGTTTTCATCAATGTCTGAACTAATTTGCCTAAAAATGTGTAGAAGGGCTGATTCAGACGAACGTGGTGTTTTTGCGCAGGCACTTGCCACTTACCTGCTCCGTGAGGCAGCATCATATGCGTGGTTTTCGCGCAGCCGCCATCATTATGACACGCCATTTGGATGTTTGTAAACAGAAAAGCACGTGGTGCTTTTCTGTTTACATTCATCCTTTTGACAGCTGTTGCGCGAAACAGGCAGTTCGCACGGAAGTGCTTCTGTACGGCATGCGTGGTTTTCACTCACCCATTGACTTCAATGGGTGCGTGATGCGCGAAAAACGGCGGAATATAGAACATGTCGTGAGTTTTACGCAGCGGAATCACGCTGCGCAAAAATCAATGACAGTCTGCACTGCTCCATAGACTTGCATAGGTCCGTGCCACACGTGTGAAAAACACGCGGGTTGCACGGACGTATATGGCGTTCGTGTAAATCCGCCCTTAGGTAGACAGCGCCACTATGATTCCGGTCCACAACGGATTGCTTCATGTCTCTGCCTAGGTCTATGTCCAAGCAAAGCGTGCAGGAGCGGAATCCCCGACCATAGTGGGATTCCACTACTCCGATAAGTTACAATAGCGCTACGCACAATAGCGCTAGGTACAGGTGGGGGGAGGGGTAGTGTGTCATCTATGTAATAAAATTACTCCTCCTCACAGCACAAAGTGCATGTGAGGAGGAGGAATGGTACATGAAGTACAATAACGGAGGCAGCATTAGGCTAAGTTCACACAGAGTATTTTGACGAGTTTTTTTTAAGCGGAAACAGCGTCGCAAAACTCGTCAAAAACGGCCCGAAAATGCGTACCATTGATTTCAATGGGAGGCGTCGGCGTCTTTTTCCCGCGAGCAGTAAAACTGCCTCGTGGGAAAAAGAAGCGACATGCTCTATCTTCGGGCGTTTACGCCTCTGACCTCCCAATGACTTCAATGGGAGGCAGAGAAAGCGTATTTCGCGTTGTTTTATGCCCGCGGCGCTCAATTGCCGTGGGCGAAAAACGCCACGGAAAACGACGCGAAAAACGCAGCAAAAAAAGCCGCAAAAACAACGACAAAAAGGCTACGATAAACGCCGCGAAAAACATCGCAAATAAAGCCGCGAAAAACGACAGGAAAAACGCCACGAAAGACGCAAAGAAAAACGCAGAAAAAAAAACACGCAAACAACGACGCAAAAAAAAGACGCGAAAAACGACGCAAAAAAGGCTACGATAAATGCCACAGAAAACGCTGCGAAAAACATCACGGAAAAAGCCGCGAAAAAAGCCGCAAACAAAGAGGCAAAGAACGCCGCGAAAAACAACTGGGAAAACACCACGAAAAACGCAGCAAAAATAGCCGCAAACAACGACGCAAAAAAAGAAACGATAAACGACGCGAAAAAGGCTATGATAAACGCAACGGAAAACACAGCAAAAAAAGACGCAAATAAACAAGCAAAAAACGCCTAGATAAACGAAGCAAAAAACGCCCCGAACAAAGCGGCAAACAAAAACGCAAACAAAGCCGCAAACAGCGCACAAAAAACTCCGGGAAAAACGACGAAAAAATCAACGTGCAGGGAGAGGTAAATCTGCCACTAACTTCAAGACAGAATTTTGAGGCAGATATTCCTCCTGCAAAAAAACTCTGTGTGAACATGGCCTTAGTGGAGAGAGACATGAGATAGAAGAGGGTGGACGAGGGTGAGGGAGACACGAAGAGGTTTATAGACCTGAAAAGAGAAAGAAAACATAAATGTGAAAAACATAATGGGGGGGAGAACATTTGCTCACCATCCTTCAAGAATGTCAGCAAGAAGACAAGTCCAGTGAGGGAGGTCAGCGGGGAGGAGCAAGGACAGCTCACGTGAACTCTTGGAAGGTACGTGCACGCTCATTGCAGCCTGCAATGAGCGTGCACGGGAAAAAAGTTTCATGACAAGGAAAGATCAACAAACCAGAGCTGAACTGCATGTAAACAAGCTGTGCTAAATTCAAAGAAGGAATGTGCTAAGTAGAATTTTTTTTTAAAATAATGCTTTATTTAGGTTGTCTGTATAAGGGGTAATGTATGACACAGTTTTTGAAAAAATTTTGGTATCTCGGACAACCCCTTTAAGGGAACGTTTTAAAGAGAGGGGTTACAGTCATCGCTGTATTAAACAGGGCTATAATCGGGCTAGGAGAGTGGCACGGAAACACCTACTTAACCCACCACCTCTAGAACAGAAGGAAAAGATGCCCGGCTTGATTAGATTTATCTCGACCCACAATAACCAGTGGCAAACTATGAGAGAAATCCTGGAAAAACATTGGCCCATCCTACAGTTGGAGGCAACACTTGTTCCAGCCCTACCCCCACACCCCCAAATGACCGCAAGAAGAAGCAGCAACTTGAGGGACATCCTTATACAGAGCCACTATGTTCCCAAACGAGAGAATCCTTTCTCAACTAGAGGTCCTGCTCAAGGCTGTTTCCCTTGCGGTGATTGTGTAGCATGTCCTAACATCCTGCGGACCACAACTTTTGACTCTGTAAAGACGGATAGACGCTTCAAAATTTTACAATACATTTCGTGTAGTACCACTCACATGATTTACTACGCTACATGAGATTGCCCTATGGTTTATGTGGGCCTAACCTCCAGACAACTAAGATTACGGGTGAGGGAACATGTACGGGACATATCCGCAGAAAAAGATGTAGTTGATTTGACGACCCTAAAAACCATCCCAAGACATTTTAAATTAAAACACGGATGTGACCCCAGAACCTTTCGCGTGAGAGGTATTGACCGAATCCATTGCGGTGTCAGAGGGGGGGATGTCAAAAAGATACTTGCACAAAAAGAGTGCAGGTGGATTATCACACTGGGCACCATGACTCCATATGGGCTCAATGAAAACATAAGTTTCTCGGCCTTTTTGTAATAGATCCGTTGCCCCTTGGACTATAACATAATTCGGCCAGCAAATCTCTTTCATACCAATTTTCCCTTTAAATTTTAAGTGTTTTTAAACCATTAATAATGCCTGTTTTTTCTGCATTGTCATGCTTAGATCGAGCGATTCCAAATTTGCCGTCCTTCCGACATACTACGTAACTACATCCCCGATGTATCAACCTACTACTATGGACAAGAAGAATATGTCCATATTCTATAATTATATTTATGCTTTTGATTTATGGTGTATTGTATATCTTATTTACTATTTCTTATTCTGCTAATTCACAATATTTTATGAATTTTTATCATTTTTTGTGACTTTTTGTCCTTGTATTGCTTGTTATTTAATTAATATATACTTGTTTCACTCATACATAATTCTTAATTTCTATTATGTGCTTCTTTGTTGTTTGTTTTTGTTGTTGTGTTTCGTGGTTCACTGATCGCAATATATATATGCATTTATATGCATGCGTCGTCTATTCATGTTCATCATGATCTTCACACTATAATTGATATTTATGTGTTTAATTAGTTTATTACTTCATTTTTATTTATTATTTATTTTTATTATTTTTTTATTTTCTTATTTTTATTTCATATTTTTATATTTTTTTATTTTATTTTTTATTTTATTTTATTTTATTATTAATTATTATTAATATTATTTATTTTTTATTATTATTTTTTATTATTATTTTCTGTTTTTCATTTATTATTTTATATTTTTTAATCTTTTTGATTTTTCACGTCACTTATATATTTTTAGTAACACTATATATTTCTTTGATATTTTTACACCTTCATGTATTAAAAATTGCAATTTTTATTAAATTGTCATATTTAAATCATCCGTTATACCTTGGCACTCACGTGGTTGCTCCACGTCTCGTGATCTTTTCTCTCCCTTTTATTGTTCTTTTTCTTCTTTCTCTTCTCTTCTCTTCTTTTTTTGTTTCCAATCACTCCTTTTGTCTGATCACCTTTGAGTAGACATCACAAACATTTCACTCTCTTATTTTTATTCATATCCACAATTTGCAGCATCACACATATGTTCCCATATTCACTTCAATATCTTCCTATGTCCTGGGGTTTGCGCATGCTGCAGTTGAACCTGGGAGCCTCGCCCTGACTCCTTGTCGTCTCTACGCTCACACTGTGCTCTGCTCTGTTCCCATGGACACGCGTCCTTGGGGGCACGCAGGCGCACTGGGAGCGTGACGAAAGAGGACAGGGATCTCGCGGCTCAGGTCGGGTTCCCGCGCATGCGCCATAGACCAGAACGGCGAGGACGGACACCGGAACCCTATACTCCTAATCAATTGAGCTATACATATAAGCATGACATTTCACCATCCCACACACTACCCCCTGAGGAAGCCACATTGGCGAAACGCGCGTCGGGGCGCTACGTTGTCAGGCTGCAGTGCGGGGCCTTTTACCACGTCCATCTCCATGTCCACGTCCTTCACATTCCTTATGCAAGATACTCGAATCTTTCTCTGGCGTACTTAGTCACACTACTATACTCTGGTCTTGGTCTATATTTTTTCATCCTATTTCATGTAATGCGATTATCAACTGTGGATATAAATCTCTAACATTCTGAGTAATTTTCGGACAATATATATGACACTTTGAGTGATTTCCTTTCGCTCCAAACTTGCAGATACTCAGTAGTCATTATCTCCATAGTTACGCACGTATAATCTTACTTAGACTGTATCACCTACCATTCACTTTGGATCGTGACTCATTGCCAGGGAATTTGTGTCGTGGGGGGCCTAATATCCCAAAATTATAAAACCTTTGAAGCCACCACACTGTGTTCCTATTTTTATTCGGATCTGTCTTTGAATTTTATGTAATACCTTTTATGTTGTATGTCCTAATAAAATTTGTTAATTTTTTACTATATCTATGGCGTAATGACTTCTCTTTCTCAAAGCTTTTCATTGTAAAAAAGATAGTAATACCTCACAAAATAGTTACTATTTCACATATTCCATATGTCTACTTTATGTTTGCATCGTTTTTTGAACGTCCTTTTAATTTTCTAGGACGTTAAAAAACTTTCGCAGCAATTCCTTACATTTTCAAGAAAATTTCAAAAGGCTATTTTTTCTGGGACCAGTTCAATTGTGGGGAATTGTGAATTGTGAATTGTGGTGAAGGCCTTATATATTAGAAAGTCCCCATAAATCACCCATTTTGAAAACTGCACCCCTCAAAGTATTTAAAACAGCGTTCAGAAAGTATTTTAGTCCTTTAGGTGTTTCACAGGAATTAAAGCAAAGTACAGGTGAAATTTTCAAATTACATATTTTTTGCCGAAATTCATTTGTAATACATTTTTTTGTCCGTTTACCAGAGAGGCGCAACTCAATATTTATTGCCCAGATTCTGCCGTTTTTAAAAATATCCCACATGTGGCCCTAGTGTGGTAATAGACTGAAACACCAGCCTCCGAAGCAAAGGAGCACCTAGGGGATTTTGGGGCCTCTTTTTTTAGGAATATATTTCAGGCACCATGTCAGGTTTGAAGAGGTCTTGTGGTGCCTAAACAGTCGAAACCCCCCAGAAGTGTCCTCATTTTGGAAACTACATCCGACAAGGTGTTTTTCTAGGGGTATATTTAGCATTTTGATCCCACAGTTTTTTTGCAGAAGAATTTAGTAGAATTAGTCTGTGAAGATGAAAGTCTACGTTTTTTCTGCTAAAACATAGAATTTTTCATTTTTACAAGGAATAAAGGAGAAAAAGCACCCAACATTTGTAAAGCAATTTTTCCAGATTACGGCAATACCCCATATGTGGTCATAAACTGATGTTTGGACCCACAGCAGTGCTCGGAAGGGCACCTTTTCAATTTTGGAGCGAGGATTTTGCTGGATTGTTTTTCAGTGCCATGTCACGTTTGCAACGCCCTGGAGGGACCAAAACAGTGGAAACCCCCAAAAGTGACACCATTTTGGAAACCACCCCTGAAGTAATTTTTCTATTGTATAGTTAGCATTTTGACCACACTGTTTTTTTGTAGAATTTAGTGGAATTAGGCCGTGAAAATTAATATCAACATTTTATTGGTAATATTTTGGGGTACATGGGACTTTATGATCAAAATAGCGATTATGGCAGTTTTTTTTTTTTGTGGTGTTCACAGTGTGAGAAAAATAACATTATAGTTTGGGTCGTTACAGACGCAGCGATACCAAATATGTGTATTTATTTTTTTACGTTTTAATTTTTTTCCTATAATAAAAGAAAAAGAAAAAAAAACACATTTTATTTTTATACTTTTAGAAAACATTTTTATTAACTTGTTTTTACCTTTTACACTTTCTTTTTTAACCTGCAACACTGATCGCTGCTAGAATACTTTGCACTACTTAGGTAGTGTAATGTATTCCAACTGTCAGTGTGATGTCACAGTCACTCTGACAGTAAGCCTATGAGGCTGGTCCTCATAGGCTTCCATGAATGGCAGACACAAAGGCCTTTTTTTGGCCCAACCCACACGACTGCATGGGGGCTGCTGATGTGCTACAAACCCCCTAAATGCGGCGATCGCAATCGATCGCCGTATTTAAGATGGGTTATTTGCCTAAATCAGCCGCTGATCGGCAACACTGGACTGTCGGGGACAGCTGACCTCCCGGTTCCCGATGCACACTGTCACCAACAGTTTGCATCGAGAACGACACAGTGACTTCCTGTCACTCTGACAGGAAGCCTCCGACTGGTCCTGATAGGCTTCTGTCCATGGCAGATATGGAGGCCATTGTTTGGCCTCCGGTTGACATGCCAACCATTGGCAAACCCCGCGATTTCAGAGCTAGAAACCCCTAAAATGCGGCGATCGCCACCAATCGCCGCATTTAAGGGGTTAATTGCCGAAATCAGCGCAAAGGACCGCTGGCCAGCAAGAGTGGAGTGTCAGCTATCGACGACAGTGTGCACCTGGAATGACTCAGTAACTATACATCCTCTTGCGGGAAGTAACCTCCCGCGATGACGTATAGTTACTGAGTGGTGCGGCTAGTGGTTAAAGATGAAAGGAAAGCCATGCTGGGGACCAGGAGTGAAAGGGGAGCCATGCAGGAGACTAGGAATGAGAAGTAAGATATGTTGGGAACCAGGAATTAGAGGGGGGGGGGCCTTGCTGGGGACTAGGCATGAGTGGGGAGCCATGCTGGGAACTAGGAATGATAGGGGAGCCATGCTGGGGCCTAGGAATGAGAGGGGAGCCATGCTGGGGACCAGAAATGAGAGGAGAGCCATAGTAACAGGAATAAGAGGGGAACATGCTGGGCCACAAGATTTAGAGGAGTGTCATGCTGGAGAATAAGAATTAGTGAAATGCCATGTTGGGGAACAAAAGTGATGCATCCATCTTGAGTTAGGAAAGGGAGGGGTCATTATGGGGACTGAGAAAGAGAGGGAGCTACCTATGGTTGTGTGTGTGGACTGGAACGACTTGAATACTGTACCACGACTGTTTTATTAGTCCTAGTTTGGCCCTGGTTCTGTGTGATATGCTGATGTGGATTCACTATATAATTATTTAATAAAATAGTACTGTGTAAACCCTACATATTTATTCATCTAGCTAGATAGATATACATGTGACTGATGAAGTGTAAAAATGTATAAACTGTTGGATTGAAAAGCTTTTTGTTTGTGTGTATCATTATTTTCTTAGGTATGTATTGTGCTCATAGCTGGGTCCTATTGCCCTATAATTATGCTTCTATTGTAGCTATCCATTGTGCCTAGAAGAAGTTTACACATTCACATTCACTTGAACCCAATCACAGTGTTGTCTTTTCTTTTAACAAATGCATCCCAGGATGCCCCTTCTGTCTCTTAAGCACCATTTCAGCTCTGGCTATGAAGCTTTTGGTATTCTTGTCATGAGCCAGCTCAGAGATTTGTTTCTTTGCAGTGTGTCAGAACTCTTCTCCTCTTCTCAATGAGTTTCATGTATCATACTAATGGAGAATTTCATTGTGAGTGTATTGTTTTCGGGGGGCTATATTTGGTCACATATTTTTCATTTACTCCTTTGCTTCTATATAATTTGACCTGTGATTCTGTTTATGAGAGTCTACCAACAATGTCACATAAACAGTTCAAAGTGACCACGTAAATATTTTAAAATACCATACCAATCACCCCTGACCATGATCGTGACAAAAGGATTTTGTTCCAAGCCATTAGGCCTGGCAACAAGCAGAATCCAAGGTTGTCCTTTAACTCCAAGCTATACATCATGATGTTAAGAACCTTTAGTCTTGTTGGAAAACATTAAGCATCATATGAAGGAGGGTGGACAGACTTGGAGGAAATTGAACTATCTTTGCGAATGATATACAGCACTATGTCTCCAGCCTACTAGAGTAGATCTCACAAATTGTAGACACTGTCAAAACATATAGGCCCTTGTAAGAGATTTACACTAAACTTTCACAAAGAAATTTAAGAAGAAAAATCCCCGTTGTGGAGAGATGCTTGTAACACTTTCTTTCCATGGGCAAAAATAAATTACTTGTGTAGCCATAAGTTGCGCAGAAATCTGACAGAGTGATTTTGCTATTAGAAGGTAACAAATGCATTGTTGTTATTTGTAAAGAAGTAAAGATTTTGGGGAGCAGATGATTTCCGTAGGATGGAGCTAAAAGATAAAAAACACAGAGCTAGCATTGACATTCTTAATCAATGAATATAGCAATGATTATGGTAGGATCAACGCTGCCAGACATAACACAAAAAAAATGGATGCAAAATGTATTTGGACAGCAGGTAGTGGTGAAGAGTCCACAGTTTACTTATCATTATAGAATTATGTATAGTGCTGCAGCATATTTCCAGTTATCCATCTCAGTGTCTAACTTAAAAACAACCTTTTTCTCCTTTTATTATACATTGGAAATGTATAGTCAACATACCTGCTGCCCCGCACCTGAAGGATCCAACCTCCGTTTCTGCATTCCAGTCTTCGGTTTTCCATTCTCCAAGCAGTGGCGTAGCTATAGGGGTCGCAGCGGTCGACCGGGCCCCGAAGCCAGGGGGGCCCACGGCCCCCCGCACCACATCAATAAAAAGTTACTATAGTAACTCGGGCCGCGGGCCCGTGACACTATAGTAACTGACTGTACTTACCTTCCTGGTTCCGGATCGCAGCGGAGGTCCTGTCGTCACAGCGCTGTGCGCTGCGCATGATGTCACAACGCTATGCGCCGCGCACAACATCGAGAGGACAGGACCTCCGCCGCGGCGGAAGAGGAAGGAAAGATTAGTATCCCTGACTGCTAAAGCTGATTGGCGGGGTCCGATTCCCGGTTAGCCGGCCAATCAGCTGTTTTGAAGGGGCCGCAGCACTCGTACGAGAGCTGCTTCCCCTTCCTGCCGGTCACACTGTGAAGCCGTGTCGGCGATTCACAGTGTGAGCGAGTGGTGAAATGAAGGGGAAGCAGCTCTCGTACGAGTGCTGCGGCCCCTTCAAAACAGCTGATTGGCCGGCTCCCGGGAGACGGACCCCGACACATCAGCTATTGATGACCTATCCTGAGGATAGGCCATCAATGTTTAGGGACTGGATAACCCCTTTAAGCCTAGGATGTAGCAGGCTTAGAGGGCCCATGAGACAGGATCACAGCTTGTGTGATGCTGTCTGCTGGGCCCTGTATCTAAGCCAATCACATGGTAGGCTTAGATACATGGCCCATGTGTGATCCTGTCTGATGGGCTCTGTATATAAGCCTACCACACTGTAGGTTTAGATACAGGGCCCCAGCACACAGTAATCTTATACTGTATAAGATTACTGTCTGCTGGACCCTGTATCTAAGACTACCTTGTGGTAGTATCACACATGGGCCCTGTATGTAAGCCTTACACATGTGTTACTAATCAATTTTTGTGTGTTTTCTTACAGGTTCGGCCGTTGGACTACGTCAGATTCCAGGACTACTTCGTTGACGGCTTTTTTTATTATCAATAAAATGGTTAATGAGGGTTGTGTGTGTTTTTTTTTTTATTTCAATAAAATATTTTTTCTATGTCTTTGTGTTTTTTTTTAAACTATATTACTACCGCCTTAGTAATGGCCGCCGGCTGATTGACAGCGTCCATTGCTAAGGCGGGGCTTAGTGTTAGCCGGTGCAGAGGCTAACACTAGCCCCCATTATTACCCCGGTACCCACTGCCACCAGGGGTGCTGGGAAGAGCCGGGTACGATCCAGTACCTGACCATCTGTAGTGATGGTCGGGCACCGGGGCAGCCGCAGGCTGGTATTATCAGGCAGGGACAGGCCAGAAACAGTGGCCCTTCCCACCCTGGTGATGCTAGGCTACTGCTGCTTTATTGTATCTGGCTGGTTATGAAAAATCGGGGGGACCCCACTTCATTTAAAAAAAATAAAATAAAAAATAATTGGAAAGAACGATGTGGGGTCCCCCATAATTTTCATAACCAGCCAGAAACAACACAGCAGCAGCCTAGCATTAACGGGGTGGGTATGGGCCACTGTTTTTGGCCTTCCCCAGCCTAATACTATCAGCCTGCGGCCGCCCCGGTGCCTGACCGTCACTACAGATGGTTGGGTACTGGTTCCCAGTACCCCTGGTGGCGGGGGCTACCGGGATATTAATGGGGGTTAGTGTTAGCCTCTGCACCGGCTAACATTAAGCCCCGCCTTAGTAATGGAGGTTGTCAAGCGGCCATTACTAAGGCGGTGATAATAAAGTTTAAAAAAATACAAGCACATAGAAAAAATATTTTATTGAAATAAAAAAACAGAACCCCCATTAACCATTTTATTGGGAATAAAAAAACGCTGACATTGAAGTCCTCCTCGTATCCGAAGTGGTCCAACAACCGAACCTGTAAAAAAACACAAACACACAAAAATAATTAGTAACACATAAAGAAGCAAAATTATTATTCTTACCTTTCCTGGGTCCAGCGCTGGAGCCGCAATGTCAGCGAGCGGAGTCCTGTATCTAATCCGATCATGTGTGATACTGTCTGCTGAGCCACTGTATCTAATCCTATCATGTGTGATACTGTATGCTGGGCTCTATATCTAATCCTATCATGTGTGATACTGTCTGCTGAGCCACTGTATTTAATCCTATCATGTGTGATACTGTCTGCTGAGCCACTGTACCTAATCCTATCATGTGTGATACTGTCTGCTGAGCCACTGTATCTAATCCTCTCCATAGTTGATAGGGTCGTAGGGCTATAGATATGCTATGCTGTCTCCTATGCACACACACATACATTTTTTTTGGGCGGACACATATGTATTGGGGCTATTTCCCCTGCCATTTTAAGTACTTAGTGACGCCCCCGGCTGCTAGTGCTGCATTGTTGGGTCACTTAGTAGACCCAGCAATGCAGCTTAAAGCTGCGGACCGTCGGCCATGAGAAGTTTGCGGGGGGGGGGGGGGGGGACCCAATAAGAACTTTTGCATCGGGGCCAATGAGCCTTTAGCTACGCCCCTAATTGCTCTTATGCAGTATATTAGCTTCATTTATTTACAGGCCTTGCACTACATTAATATCAATATGGGGAGGAGTAGGGGTAGACTTAAATTACTTCAGTATTTCCATTCTTACCTGTTATGAGAGAAAGAGAGGGAGAAATAAATAAATTCAAAATCTCTACACAGTGCATATTCCCCACACAGGGAATTACAAGCTGTCTGTGTGCCTGTAGAGAACACTTGTTACCTAATAAAGTCTTGGGATAACAGCGGCATCAACACCGATTCAAGCAGGCAGTCACTCTCCCTCTCTGCAATGTGAGGGGGGGTGGGGTGAGGGACGAAGAGTAGTGTAATGTAGGCTGGCAGGCTTGTAGAAACAGTGACCATGACTGGGCTGTAGCTCCACTATATCTTAATAAGTGAATTAGAAAGAAGAAGAGTTCTAAAGCACAAATGGCTGAGCTTTAAAGGGAAAGGCTCCACAGAGGATCTAAGAGCACTGTGATTTTTTTCCCCCCAATGTAGGTTAGCCTTGAAGTATGGAATTCAGTCTAATTACATACTTTTCTGAATCTGGTTCTTTGTGAAGAAGCTTAGTCAATTATATATTTTGCAGCTAATATAAAGATGCTCAGATGGATATTTTTGTGCTTGATACAGGGCCGTATTTGGAGTTGGTGCTGCCCTAGGCACTTTTAGGGCTGATGCCCCCGATAACGCAGATTTTCCCCCTCAAAAATCGCAACATGTGCTAATTGTTGTTGGTTTTACCTCCCCAATGAAATTAATAGAGAAAACCTGCAACAGAAAACCAGCGATCCCGTAGCATAAATTGACATGCTGCGGATTAAAAAAACACACCGCAGGTCAATTTATGAAAGTTTATCTCGGTGGATTTTTTTATGCAGCGTTTGGATGAGATTTGTTCGTATCTGATGCACTTTGCTGCTACTGTATTATGCTGCGTATTTTCTGAAATGAAATCCTTGCAGAAAATATGCAGTGTTTATGCTATGTGTGGACATACCCTTAAAAAAAATGCTCAGTGCTACCCCATTAACATTCCATCCCCTGCCCCCTAAATGACCACTGGGGCCCATTTCCTCTATTATTGATCAGGTCACAGTTTATTATTTTTTAGGGAAAAAAGCAACACTCCTACAGTGGTCCCCCTTCCCGACTGGAGCAAATTATGCCCTGACAGTTTCCTCAGTACATTGTCCTACAATTAAAAGTAGCTCAATGAACTGAGGTAACCAGGGACCATGTGATGTAAACTAACCAATGACAATTTACTGTCAAAGACCCAGAAAGGTAAGCATAACAATGGTTTTGCTTTTTTACTTATTAGTGTTACTAGTGTGTTTTTTTACAGGTTTTGTCATTGGACTACGTTGCATTCGAGGACTACTTTGATTACGGTGTTTTTATTTTCAATAAAAATTTTAACGAGGGTTTTGTGGGGGGCTTTTATTTCAATGAAATATTTTTTCTGTGTTGGGTGTTTTTTTTTTACCTTCATTACTACTGCCTTAGTAATTAATGGTGGCAGTCTGATAGACTGCGTCCATTACTAAGGCGGGCTTAGTGTTAGCCAGTGAAGAGGCTAACACTAACTCCCCATTATTACTCCGGTACCCACTGCCACCAGGAGTGCCAGGAAGAGCCGGGTACAATTCAATACCCGACCATCTGTAGTGATGGTCGGGTACTCGATTAGCCATAGGCTGGTATTATTAGCCTGGAAAAGGCCAAAAACAGTGCCCCTTCCCACCCTGGTAATGCTAGCCTGCTGCTGTGTTGTATATGGCTGGTTATGAAAAATGGCGGGACCCCGTCTTGTTTTCTTCAATTATTTATTTAAAGAAAAACACGTGCCCCCCCATTTTTCATAATCAGCCAGATACAACATAGCAGCAGCCTAGCATTACCAGGGTTGGAAAGCCCATTATTTTTGGGCTTTCCCAGCCTACTAATACCAGCCTTCGGCCGCCCCAGTGCCCGTCCATCACTACAGATGGTCGGGTACTGGATCGTACCTGGCTCTTCCCGGCACCTCTGGTGGCGATGGGTACCGGGGTAATAATGGAGGGGGTTAGTGTTAGCCTCTTCATCGGCTAACACTAAGCCCCGCCTTAGTAATGGAGGTTGTCTATCAGACAGGCACCATTACTAAGGCAGTAGTAATAAAGTTAAAAAAAACACTGACACACAGAAAAAATATTTTATTGAACTAGAACCCCCCACACAACCCTTGTTAACCAATTTATTGAAAAAAAAAAACACGCCATCATCGAAGTAGTTCTAGAATCTGACATAATCCAACAAACTAACCTGTAAAAAAACACAAAAAAACACATTAGTAACACTAATAAGTAAAAAAGCAAAACCATTATTATACTTACCTTCCTGGGTCTGTGATAGTAAACAAAGCTCTAAGCTGTGATTAGTTAGTTTATCACGTTGTCCCAGGTTACCTCAGTTCATTGGCTTACTTAGGCCAATGAACTTAGGTAACCGGCCACCACGTGATGTAAACTAACCAATGACAGCTTAGAGCTTAGTTACTGAGCCTTATAAGTGGCTCAGGATCACCCGAGATGAGACAGAATTTTGGCACAACTCGGGTATGTGTGCAACTATAAACCTAGTGCGGGGACTCCTTCAGATACAAAGGAGTTCCCAGCGCTTGGAGTTACTAGCTTTGGTGAGGCTCAGCAATAAAGTTTCTGTTGATGCAAGCCTGGTCTTTTCTGATCAGGCCTGCTCCAGCAGAACTACGGCGTTGGCGCGATGAAGTCATCGCGCCTCCTGCGCCACAAGAAAGTGCCGAATGATGAGGAAGGGAACAAATAGTTCCCTTCCTTCACTGGCGCTTTCAATTTTATCTGCTTCCTAAGGACGCGGATACAATTGAAGACAGTACATTACATTAGGGTTGTCACGATACCAGAATTTGGACTTTGATACCGATACTTTGTGTAGTATTGTGATTCTCAATACCAAAATGATACATGGCAACAATAATAATAATAAATAAAGTTCTTCCATTTTCTGATGTGAGGCACGTGGTTTGATAAATTTTGAACCTCCATGTGCCTCACATTAATAGTAATTAACCCCCTAGTGTTTCTCAAATTCATAATGGACGACATAAGGTTAATGTGTGAGGTACATGATGGGGTTAATTACTATTAATGTGAGGCACATGGAGGTTCAAAATTCATAACACCTCATGCCTCACATTAATTAGTGAAAGAAAGCAGTTTTTATATTTTTCTTAGTGTTCACATTATAAATGACGCTATAAATTTGTTGTGCAGGTTATTACGGTAACGACAATACCGAATGTGTGTATATATTATGTAATGAGATTTATTTTAATTATATTGTAAAAAATGCGGTGTTTTTTAAAAAAAATTTTTTTACATTTAACATTACATTATTTTCAGATAGACCTGGGGTCCTTCAATGGACCCTGGATTGTCTGCCCATATATGGTATGTCCCTCAATCGTGTCACAGGGAGTCCCTGTGACGCGATTCAAGGGGCATCTCCCTTCTCATTTTCCCCTTGAATGGTGCGGTCAGCTTTGATCGCAGCATTCAGGGTAATAACGAAGGAGATCAGAGGTTTTTCTGATCTCTGCCGTTAGAGCGGGGCTGCGGCTGTGTAATACAGCCACTGCCCTGCTCCTGACCAACAAGTTTGTGACTGTGCGCGCGGTCAGCATAAGGTGATGCGGCCGGCGCTGCACTAATGAGCGGCGGTGCTGTTCTGAAGACAGAACAAGGGGGTGTCAGGAGCGGGGCAATGGCTCTATTACACAACCGCAACCCCACTCACTACATTCATGTATTTTGATACACAGCTTAGTATTGAAATACATGAAGTAATGGTATTCAACCCTACATTGTTAAATATTTACTTACCTGATCTGCGGCAGTGCCATCCTGTCCTGCTCTGCTCTGCCGTCTAAGTCTAAGACACACCCACTATTCGCGAATTGGTCACATCTGCTCACATCAGCAGTTCTGGCCAATCCATTAACAGAGGGCGTGTCTTAAGCCTAAGAAGTGCATGGACCCCTCTCCCCCTGCCCTGTGAGTGACCTGACTGCTGGCCGGGTCACAAGATAAGTTTTTAATAAAAATAAAAAAAGAGGATCCTGCAGCCGACCCCTGCTGGATGCCCTAGACACTGCACCACCAGTACTTAGTGGCAAATATGACCCTGGCTTGCTAGTGTCACTAACTTACATACATATCAGCGTAATGAGCATGCAGATATACTTTTATATTAATGCATAGTATTCTGTATGTTTTACTTACTCAAAGTGTTTACTGTGTAAGGATTATGATAGCACGTGATAGTCCTTCACTTTCATCTGCCCCTGTTTTGACATCTGGCGAAGAGAGGTTTTATGCAATGTAATCATGGTCACCATTTATGGAGTCATATTATGGAGGACAACAAATCACCACATAATTTATATTGCCACATGTAGTCTCCAGTCCTGTCTCCATGACTCATGATGGCTTATTTACCAATGTGCCCATTCTGGATGCGGCTCCCTGCCTACACGCAGTGTGTCTCTGTCCCTCTAGTCTGTCTGCCAACTAAGTTGCCTCAGAGCAAAAACTGTGAATTCTCATTTGTCCAAGTGATTCGCTCCTCTAAAATGTTCTTGTCGGCTAATTTCCTTTGAACCATGAATCCCATAGTATGTATGGAACAAGATCATGATATGCTTATGCTTTGAATAAATGAATGTTCCCTCAGCTGGGTCCAATAATATGTATAATTTATTTATACAGTTCACAGGGAAGATTTTGGTGCCACTACAAGTTGATGATGTGGTTCTCATGGTTCTTGGGAAACAGACCAAGAGTCCAACTCCTGTTTCTCCATTGTAGGACTCCAGATAAGTAAGATTGTAAGGGTGGTAGATCAAGTTTAACCTAATGTTCAGAAGTCAAAATTGTCATATTTACCTTGAAGTTTCTTTGAAATATGTTGATTGCCTTGTTTTTGTTTCAGAATCTGGTTATAGTGGTACCGCTGGTATCTTGGTGCACTAGTCTGACCCTGCATACATTTAGTAAGAAAAATTGGTCATGGGTATAAGTGAAAGGAAATATTGATAGGAATGATATATTAGTGAAAGCTGATAGTTAAATATCCTTCTAAATGGGGGCGTGGCTTGGCGAGTAGCGGGAACAGTCGCATGTGTCTGTAGCTCCGCAGTGATCTCGTGCCATAGTTATCCTGACCTTATCCTGATCTTCCACAATTACGTCCAGGAGGTCTGGGAGACGGAGGGCAGTCAGGAGGAAAGAAATGAGTCCAACAAGAGGGAAATCGGCGGCTGAAAAGCTGCAGGAGTACGCTAAGAGTGAGACCCAAGATGGCGACATCACTCCGGAGACACAGCGTGCTGCTAGCACTGTCTCCTCTGCTAGCACAGCCACAGATGATGCAACAACTCTGGATCTCACTTTGACAGAGGTGACTAATAAATTGCTGGCGGCGATAGCCGGGTGTAAGACCTCTCTGACTGGGAAGATGGCGGAGGTTAAGATTGATGTCGGCCTCCTTAGACAAGATATGCAAAACTTGCGGGAACGCATTACTCACGTGGAGGACAGGGTCTCTGGAGTGGAGGACAGGACGGCTACTATACCGGACGCCATTGCAGACTTGGAATCAGCTGCTGAAATGTGGAAGCAGAAGACAGATGATCTTGAGAACCGGCTACGTAGAAACAAGCTAAGGATCATAGGTTTACCTGAACGAGCTGAGGGTCAAAACCCAGGGGAATTTATCCTGAAGTGGCTGCGGGATCTGCTCCCGGATGCAGCTTTTTCACTGGCGTTTGCAGAAGAAAGAGCACACAGAGTGCCGGCTAGGCCTCCACCGCCCGGGGCCCCTCCGAGGCCATTGCTTGCCAGAATGCTGAATTGCAACGACAGAGATCTGGTATTACGTTTGGCTAGACGACTTCCGGAGATTAAGTTCAATGGAGCTGCTGTGTCCATTTTTCCGGATTTCTCCGCGGATTTACAAAAAAGGCGAGTGACGTTTATGGCTGTCAAAAGAAGAATGAGAGAGCTGAATATTCAATATTCCATGGCGTATCCTGCTAGGCTGCGGGTGGTGGATGAGGATCGCTCCATTTTTTTCAATACTCTGCAAGAAGCAGTTGAATGGGTGAGAAGCAGACGCCTGCCCCGCCGCCATTAATCCTACTTCAAAGATGGACTGTCTTTTTGTCTTTCTGATCCAGACTGACTTACTCGATCCATCTTGGGATGCTGTGATGTGAAACTGTATCTCTGGATAGGACCGAGCGGGGTCGGTGGAGTTCTGACTGGGGGCAAGTACAAGATGGACGCTGGACGTCCCCCACTGCCATGTGCTCGGTTTATATTTAGATGCTGGATATATTATGGTAGTGTACTGTTACTTGCTCTGTATATGTGGCTCTCACCCTTGATCGTCCATTGGCGATGCATTGTTCCTGTATATTACTAATTGTTTGATTTCAGGAAGAACAACACGTCAATATATGGCATCGGGCATTCCCCGTATTTTCGTACGTGCCACAGTTTTAGGCATGTGTCGACAATGCTTTCTATTACACCATGCATTGTCGGTCCCGTTACTATTGTTTAGGTTTGTTATTTTCTATGGTTATATGAATGTGCCTTATATAGGTGTAAACATGCAACATTACAGGTGCAGATGTGTGCAGATGACGCTACTGACGTCTTACTTTGAGGCAGACAATATTGCTGACATGTCGCGGGGTTATTTCCTTAGAAGAGGGGAGCTGCGGTTCCTACTATGTTTATGTATCGCGCAATGTCATCTATAACTGTTATGTCCTGGAATGTTAGAGGCATGGGTAGTCCCCAGAAGCGAGCTATTTTATTTGCTCAGATTAGAAAACACAACCCCCATATATTATGTCTGCAGGAAACCCACTTAGTGCCTGAAAAGGTCAGGGTGCTACAGCGGCCTTGGGTTCAATGGGCAAGGCACTCCTTGCATACCTCCTATTCAAGGGGAGTGTCCGTTCTGGTGCATAAAACCTTGCGGTGGGAAGAGGTCACCACCAAGGTGGACAAGGATGGCAGATATGTCTTCATATATGCTCATATTGACAATATGCCGTATGTTATCTTGGGAATGTATATTCCGCCGCCGTGTTCCTTGTATGTGATACAGCAGGCTGCTGCATTTGCAGCAAACTATCCAGCTGCGACTGTTTTGAGAATGGGCGACTTTAATATGGTAATGGATTCACGTTTGGACAGATTCAGAGATGTACAGTTATCTGACTGTGTTCCTTCAGAACCCTCGGTGTTGAGCTCACTGATAGACGAGCTGGGATGGATTGACATTTATAGACATAAGTATCCCATAGCTAAAACGTACTCTTGTCACTCTTTGGGCAGGAATTCTTTATCTCGCATTGATTATATAGTTGGCAATTCCCTCTTGATCCCGTTGGTAACTATGGTGGGATATAAACATAGAGGAGCATCGGATCATTCTCCTGTGATATTGAAGTTTAGTCTTCCGGGGCCCTTGGCACCCAAGAGATGGAAGATTCATCCCTTTTGGCTGAATCTGATCGGCACACAGGATCGTATACCGGATCAGTTAGAGGTATTTAGTGAGGCCCATAGAACATTTGAGCATCTGAGTATTTTATGGGATACCATGAAGGCGTATCTTAGGGGATATCTCTGTTCTACCATTTCTTATTTAAAGAGGGAGTCCTGCAGGGATGAGAGAGATATGTCGCAACAGTGTGGAACATTGGAGGAGCAATATGTAGCTGACCCCACTGTAGAAAATAGAGATTTGTGGTTACAGGCGGGAAGGAGGTATCTCTTATTTTTACAAGAAAAAGCGAATAGGAAACTTTTCTTTGTCAAACAAACTTCTTACGAACTGGGCAATCAGTCCAGTAAACTATTGGCCCACTTGTTGTATAGGAATTCTCAGAGTCCAGCTATCTTGAAGATTAGGGATGATACTGGATCCTATTTGACGGATACTCCAAGAATAGCTGCTAGATTTGTAGAATTTTACCAGGACCTTTATTCCTCTCAGTCTACCTATGATTTAGCAGACTTTATGTCATACATGGATGGTATTCCATTTCCTACATTAGATGCGGAAGGGAGAGAAACCCTGGAACAAAGTATTTCCCAGGATCAAATTCTCCAGGCCTTGAGTGATATGTCTAAAGGCAAAGCAGCGGGCCCGGATGGAATCCCTATAGAGGTGTATGTCAGGTACTCCGATCAGCTCATCCCCTCCTTATGCTCCATGTATTCCTATGCTCTGGATACTTGTAAATTGCCGGTCACCATGTACGATGCCACTATTGTAACTCTGTTGAAGCCAGATAAAGACCCATTTGAATGTAGTTCGTACCGCCCTATCTCATTATTGAACAATGATTATAAAGTGCTTACCAAGGTTTTGGCCAATAGACTCAATAAAGTAATTCTGCAGGTGATTCATACGGATCAGACAGGTTTCATGCCAGGGAAATCCACATCCGATAATATTAGGAAAGTACAGGTACTTACTCAAATAGGGGGGCCACTAATTCTGATTGGGCATTGGCATCTCTGGATGCGGCAAAGGCCTTCGATTCGATAGAATGGCCATATTTGTTGGAAACGTTGAAACGATTTGGCTTTGGCCCGCAATTCATCAAGTGGGTTTCCATTCTATATGCATCACCAAAAGCGCAAATATTGATTAATGGTATCCTCTCCCCATACTTTTCTTTGCAGAGGGGTACTAGGCAGGGTTGCCCTCTTTCCCCACTCCTATTTGCCCCAGCTATTGAGCCATTGGCGATTCGTATTCGACATCATTCAGAATATAGAGGGATTATAGTAGGACCTAGGGAATACAGGATTAGTTTATATGCAGATGACATGATTTTGTATATGTCTGATCCACAAACTTCTATATCATTGGCCGTAGATACGCTTGATAGGTTTGGACATTTCTCTGGTTTGCGTATAAATTGGAGCAAGTCGTATTTTATGCCATTGCAGGGGGTGGGATGGTCGGACACTGTACATAGCCTGAAAGTAGTATCCAGATTCAAATACCTGGGTATTATCATAAATAGAGATCATAAGGAGGATCATGCTGCTAATGTACTGCCGTTACTACCTTATGTTAAAAATAAATTTAGAGTATGGAGTTCGCTTCCCTTAGCAGTGCCTGGTAGGATCAGCCTCATTAAAATGGTTTTACTGCCAAAATGTTTATATATACTTGAACACGCAGCTACCCCAGTGTATAAATCTTTTTTTAACCAGTTGCATGCGCTATTTCCAGCCTTTATATGGGGCTCTAACCGTTCGAAACTGAGTTTGACTACCTTGCAGCGACCCAAAATCTTGGGGGGTGCCGCCCTACCTGACTTAAATTTATACTACCTTGCGGGACAACTGAGATACATCTCGCTGTGGGTGGCCAATAATCCCCTACCAAATAGAGAACATCATTTGGCGGCTTTCTTACAATTATCACATCTGTGGCCGGTACTGGAGAGTCCTTCAGGGGTCTTGAGAAATATGTTGCCTATACACAAGGTGGCATTGCAGGTGTGGACGGCGGCAAAAAGTATATACGGTTTTAGCGATGTTCAAATAGACATGCTCTTGTGGTCAAATCCGCTTCATACGCACTTAACTGATGTATTGGAACCATCTTTTTGGAAACGTTATGGGGTGTGCACTGTAGGCGATTTATTTCTCGACAATGTGTTTAGGTCAGTCACGCAGATGCAATCTGATTTTAACCTGCATAAGGCAGCTTTTTACAGGTATTTGCAGTTACGTCATGCTATTAACAGCCAATACCCGGTCTCAGAGGTTAAGATTCCTCAGTTTCCATTAATTGGCATTTTTTAAATCCCAGGGGCCGAGGGGCCTGATTTCGGCCATATACACCTCACTTATTCAAACTATGCTGGCTTCCTCACTTTTGCCAGTGAGGGACAGGTGGTGGGCCCAGATTTCTGATTTGACAGATGATGAATGGGGAGAGGTACTTTCTTCTCCACTTAATGTCTCACCGGCAGCTAATAATAAAATGATACAGCTATCGATTATTCATCAGAGCTACCTCACACCTGTGAGGTTGTACAAAATGGGAACATACCCGAGTACCGAATGTCATAGGTGCCGATACCATAGATCAGACTTCTGGCATATGATCTGGGCTTGCCAGCATGTTTCTTCCTTTTGGGGGGAGGTGGTGGAGGTGATGCAGGGGGTAATACGGGGTCCAGTTCCAAATTCCCCACAGGTATGCTTGTTTGGCATCTTGCCGGACGGTCAATGGTCATACTATACTAGCATTTTCATCAGAGAAGTGTTGTTTATGGCGCGGAAAACCATTGCCATGCGATGGATGGATCCTAGACCACCCAGATTATCCACATGGAAATCTTTGGTAAACTCCATTCTCCCCTATGAAAAAGTTCTCTATAGACGTAGAGGTTGTGTGGATAAATTTCACAAGATCTGGGGAAGTTGGTGTGACTCTCCGCTCACTAATTACGGTCCGCATAGATATGTGGATTTGAGAGACTCCATACTGCAGGGCTACTAGTGTGTATATTTCCTTATGTCACACCATATGTGTAGAAATTTTTCCTTCCCTTTTCCCTTCCCTTGGTTGAACTTGATGGACATGTGTCTTTTTTCAGCCGTACTAACTATGTCTGAGCCATGTCTGTTCCCGATTTACAATGTACAGTGTTCCGCATTGGTGTGATTATTTTTTTATATATTTTTTTTCTTTCCTGACACTATCCGCTGGAGGAATATGGGATGCTTACATTGGTGGTTGTTAATGTATTTCTCGTGCCCGAGACATTCTTCAATGTATTTGTAATGATGGGGGTAGGGAAACGGACAAGTGAGCCCTAATCTACCCGCCACTCTGTCCCTGCCTACTTGCAACGACCCGCCCTAGGCGATGGGGTACAACTGGGCGGCGGTCCCTACGTTCAGTAAGTGCACGAGACAAACAGACAAGGGTACACAAGCTAAGGGAAAAGGGGTAGTTGCCCACGGCAACATTGTGAGCAACAAGAGTGGTGAACGAGCCGAGTCAAACCAGGAGAGAACGAGGTACCAAACGCAGAGCAGGAGAGTAGTCAGTAAGCCAGGGTCAGTATGGAGTAGGATCAAATAGTTAGAAGCTGTAGCTGGGCCAGGAAACCACACGAGAAGAATCACAAGCAAAGGAGGAACAGGAAAGGCAGGTATAAATAGACAGAGGGCGGGAGCTAGCTCCGTCTGGCCAGGCTGCGATAGGCTCTCCCACTCCTAAGCCTGCCATCCTGAGTGGTGGAAGATGGAGTCAGTCTCAGAGACATAGACTCAGGTGCAGACTGATTACCTATGGGCGTATACACAGAAGTTGTGCCTGGCAGATCCTTTACAGTACCCCCCCTTTTATGAGGGGCCACCGGACCCTTTCTAAGTGGACCTGGTTTATTGGGGAAACGAAGATGGAACCTCCTGACCAATACCCCAGCGTGAACATCCTGGGCGGGTACCCAAGTCCTCTCCTCAGGCCCGTATCCTCTCCAATGGACCAGGTACTGGAGGGAGCCTTGGACCATCTTGCTGTCCACAATCGTGGCCACCTCGAATTCCACCCCCTCAGGGGTGAGAACGGGAACAGGAGGTTTCCTCGAGGAAGCCAAGGATGGGGAGCAGCGTTTAAAGAGGGAGGCATGAAACACGTCGTGTATTCGAAAAGATGGGGGCAACTCCAGTCGGAAGGAGACAGGATTGAGGACTTCAATGACCTTATACGGCCCAATAAACCGGGGAGCAAACTTCTTGGACGGGACCTTAAGGCGCAAGTTCCTAGACGATAACCACACCAGATCCCCGACCATAAACAAGGGGTTAGCAGAACGTCTTCTATCAGCCTGAGTTTTTTGTACACTCTGGGACGCCTCTAGGTTCTTCTGAACTTGGGCCCAGACTGTGCACAGTTCCCGATGAACAACCTCTACCTCGGGATTGTTGGAACTACCAGGTGAAGCGGAGGAGAACCGTGGATTAAACCCAAAATTACAGAAAAAGGGGGAGACCCCTGACGAATTACTGACCCGGTTATTAAGGGAAAATTCGGCGAGGGGAATGAATGAGACCCAAACATATTGACAGTCAGAGATAAAACACCTTAAATATTGTTCTAGAGATTGATTAGTCCTCTCCGTTTGGCCATTAGTTTCAAGATGGAAGGCAGAGGAGAAGGACAGATCAATCTCCAACTTTTTACAGAAGGCTCTCCAAACAATGAAACAAATTGTACCCCTCTGTCCGAAACAATATTGACAGGGACCCCATGGAGACGCAGGATGTGTTTGACGAACAAGGTGGCTAACGTCTTGGCATTGTGTAGTTTCTTGAGGGGCACAAAGTGGCACATCTTACTGAAGCGGTCTACTACAACCCACACCACCAACTTGCCTTGAGATGGACGCAAATCGGTGATAAAATCCATGGAGATATGGGTCCAAGGTCTCTGGGGAATGGGCAAAGAACGTAGTAAGCCCGCTGGTCGGGACCTGGGAGTCTTGGACCTGGCACAAACCTCACAAGCGGCGACGTAGGCCTTAACGTCTTTAGGCAACCCAGGCCACCAATAGTTTCTGGCAATGAGGTGTTTGGTACCCAGGACGCCTGGATGACCAGATAGTGCGGAGTCATGACTTTCCCTAAGTACCCTTAGCCGGAATTGCAGGGGAACAAACAGCTTGTCCTCAGGAAGGTTCCCGGGAGCTGAACCTTGATCAGCCGCAATTTCAGAGACTAAATCAGAATCAATAGAAGAAATGATTATACCAGGAGGCAAAATACAAGCAGGATCTTCCTCCGAAGGAGGGCTGGCCATGAAGCTACGCGACAGTGCATCGGCCTTAATATTTTTAGACCCAGCCCTATAGGTAATCAAAAAGTTGAATCTGGTAAAAAATAGCGCCCATCGAGCTTGTCTCGGGTTTAGCCTCCGGGCAGATTCTAGGAAAACCAGATTCTTGTGTTCGGTAAGGACCGTTACCTGGTGCCTAGCCCCCTCCAGGAAGTGGCGCCACTCTTCAAATGCCCATTTAATGGCTAAGAGTTCGCGGTTGCCAATATCATAGTTACTCTCAGTGGGCGAAAACTTCCTGGAGAAGTAGGCACAGGGGCGGAGATGGGTGAGGGACCTGGTACCCTGGGACAAGACAGCCCCCACTCCCACCTTGGATGCGTCAACTTCCACGATAAATGGCTCCATTTGGTTGGGCTGAACCAGCACCGGGGCCGAGATAAAACACTTCTTAAGGACCTCAAAAGCCTGGACAGCCTCAGGAGGCCAGTGGAGAAGATCAGCACCTTTGCGAGTGAGGTCCGTAAGAGGCTTAGCGATGACCGAGAAGTTAGCAATAAATCTCCTGTAATAATTAGCGAACCCCAAGAAACACTGTAACGCCTTCAGGGAGGCAGGTTGGACCCATTCCGCCACAGCCTGGACCTTGGCGGGGTCCATGCGGAATTCATGAGGAGTGAGGATTTGACCCAAAAATGGTATCTCCTGTACCCCAAACACACATTTTTCGGTTTTAGCAAACAGTTTGTTTTCCCGAAGGACCTGGAGCACCTTCCTGACATGCTCAATGTGGGAGGACCAGTCCTTGGAAAACACCAGTATGTCATCAAGGTACACTACAAGAAATACCCCCAGGTAATCTCTTTAAATCTCATTTATGAAATTCTGGAAGACCGCAGGAGCATTACACAACCCAAAGGGCATGACGAGGTATTCGAAGTGACCTTCGGGCATGTTAAACGCAGTCTTCCACTCATCCCCCTCTTTGATGCGGATAAGGTTATACGCCCCCCGTAGATCAAACTTAGAGAACCATTGGGCCCCCTGAACCTGATTAAGGAGATCAGGAATCAAAGGAAGGGGATACTGGTTCCTTACAGTGACCTTATTCAAGTTACGGTAGTCAATGCATGGCCTAAGACCACCATCCTTCTTCCCTACGAAGAAGAAGCCAGCACCTACCGGAGAAGTAGAGGGGCGAATGTAACCCTTGGCCAGGCATTCCTGGATATACTCTCTCATGGCTTCACGTTCGGTACAAGAAAGATTAAATATCCTACCCTTAGGGAGCTTAGCTCCTGGTACCAATTCGATAGCGCAATCGTATTCTCTATGAGGAGGTAACACTTCGGAGGCCTCCTTAGAGAAAACATCAGCGAAGTCCTGAACAAACTCAGGTAGCGTGTTCACCTCCTCAGGGGGAGAAATAGAATTAACAGAAAAACATGACGTCAAGCATTCATTACCCCATTTGTAAGCTCCCCAGTATTCCAGTCAAACGTGGGATTGTGCAACTGCAACCAGGGAAGGCCTAAAACCAAATTGGACGATAATCCCTGCATCAACAGTACAGAGCACTGCTCCAAATGCATGGAGCCAACAAGGAGTTCAAAAACAGGGGTATGCTGTGTAAAATAACCATTAGCAAGAGGAGTGGAGTCGATACCCACTACCGGGACAGGTTTAGGCAAATCAATCAAAGGCATAGCTAGAGACATAGCAAATTCCACAGACATGATATTAGCAGAAGACCCTGAATCCACGAAGGCACTGCCGGTAGCAGACCTACCACCAAAAGAGACCTGAAAGGGAAGCAAGATTTTATTACGTTTCATATTTACGGGAAATACCTGTGCGCCCAAGTGACCTCCCCGATGATCACTTAGGCGCGGAAGTTTTATGGCTGCTTATTCTTACGCCTAGGACAGGTGTTCACTTGATGTTTGTCATCCCCACAATAGAAGCAGAGACCATTCTTCCTGCGGAACTCTCTACGTTGTTGGGGGGACACAGAGGCCCCGAGTTGCATAGGTACCTCCGAGTCTTCCGTGGAAGAGCGAAGCAACGGGACCTCGGGAGGCATCATGGGGGAGTCAGAGGGGAAAACACAAAACCGTTCAAGTTGTCGTTCCCTGAGACGTCGGTCAAGTCGTACCGCTAAAGCCATAACCTGGTCTAAGGAGTCAGAACAGGGATAGCTAACTAGCAGGTCTTTCAGGGCGTTCGACAGACCCAACCTAAACTGGCATCTTAAGGCAGGGTCATTCCACCGAGAAGCTACGCACCACTTCCTAAAATCAGAGCAATACTCCTCCACAGGTCTCTTACCCTGACGTAAGGTCACCAGCTGACTCTCGGCAAAGGCAGTCCTGTCAGTCTCGTCATAAATGAGTCCGAGAGCAGAAAAGAAACGGTCAACGGAGGAAAGTTCAGGGGCGTCAGGAGTCAGGGAGAAGGCCCATTCTTGGGGCCCTTCCTGGAGCCGGGACATAATTATACCAACCCGCTGGCTCTCAGAACCTGAGGAGTGGGGCTTTAAGCGAAATTAGAGCTTATAACTCTCCCGAAAGGAGAGAAAAGTCCTCCTGTCCCCTGAGAACCGGTCAGGCAACTTGAGGTGGGGTTCAAGAGGTGAGGTGAGGGGTACTACCATGGCAGCGTCAGGCTGGTTGACCCTCTGAGCCAGGGCCTGGACCTGTAGGGAGAGACCCTACATTTGCTGGGCCAGGGTCTCAAGGGGGTCCATAGTAGTGTCAGGGACCAGGGTAGACTAGGTATATGGGCTTGTGATTATGTAATGATGGGGGTAGGGAAACGGACAAGTGAGCCCTAATCTACCTGCCACTCTGTCCCTGCCTACTTGCAACGACCCGCCCTAGGCGACAGGGTACAACTGGGCGGCGGTCCCTACGCTCAGTAAGTGCACGAGACAAACAGACAAGGGTACACAAGCTAAGGGAAAAGGGGCAGTTGCCCACGGCAACACCGTGAGCAACAAGAGTGGTGAAAGAGCCGAGTCAAACCAGGAGAGAACGAGGTACCAAACGCAGAGCAGGAGAGTAGTCAGTAAGCCAGGGTCAGTATGGAGCAGGATCAAATAGTTAGAAGCTGTAGCTGGGCCAGGAAACCACACGAGAAGAATCACAAGCAAAGGAGGAACAGGAAAGGCAGGTATAAATAGACAGAGGGCGGGAGCTAGCTCCGTCTGGCCAGGCTGCGATAGGCTCTCCCACTCCTAAGCCTGCCATCCTGAGTGGTGGAAGATGGAGTCAGTCTCAGAGACATAGACTCAGGTGCAGACTGATTACCTATGGGCGTATACACAGAAGTTGTGCCTGGCAGATCCTTTACAGTACCCCCCCTTTTATGAGGGGCCACCGGACCCTTTCTAAGTGGACCTGGTTTATTGGGGAAACGAAGATGGAACCTCCTGACCAATACCCCAGCGTGAACATCCCGGGCGGGTACCCAAGTCCTCTCCTCAGGCCCGTATCCTCTCCAATGGACCAGGTACTGGAGGGAGCCTTGGACCATCTTGCTGTCCACAATCGTGGCCACCTCGAATTCCACCCCCTCAGGGGTGAGAACGGGAACAGGAGGTTTCCTCGAGGAAGCCAAGGATGGGGAGCAGCGTTTAAAGAGGGAGGCATGAAACACGTCGTGTATTCGAAAAGATGGGGGCAACTCCAGTCGGAAGGAGACAGGATTGAGGACTTCAATGACCTTATACGGCCCAATAAACCGGGGAGCAAACTTCTTGGACGGGACCTTAAGGCGCAAGTTCCTAGACGATAACCACACCAGATCCCCGACCATAAACAAGGGGTTAGCAGAACGTCTTCTATCAGCCTGAGTTTTTTGTACACTCTGGGACGCCTCTAGGTTCTTCTGAACTTGGGCCCAGACTGTGCACAGTTCCCGATGAACAACCTCTACCTCGGGATTGTTGGAACTACCAGGTGAAGCGGAGGAGAACCGTGGATTAAACCCAAAATTACAGAAAAAGGGGGAGACCCCTGACGAATTACTGACCCGGTTATTAAGGGAAAATTCGGCGAGGGGAATGAATGAGACCCAAACATATTGACAGTCAGAGATAAAACACCTTAAATATTGTTCTAGAGATTGATTAGTCCTCTCCGTTTGGCCATTAGTTTCAAGATGGAAGGCAGAGGAGAAGGACAGATCAATCTCCAACTTTTTACAGAAGGCTCTCCAAACAATGAAACAAATTGTACCCCTCTGTCCGAAACAATATTGACAGGGACCCCATGGAGACGCAGGATGTGTTTGACGAACAAGGTGGCTAACGTCTTGGCATTGTGTAGTTTCTTGAGGGGCACAAAGTGGCACATCTTACTGAAGCGGTCTACTACAACCCACACCACCAACTTGCCTTGAGATGGACGCAAATCGGTGATAAAATCCATGGAGATATGGGTCCAAGGTCTCTGGGGAATGGGCAAAGAACGTAGTAAGCCCGCTGGTCGGGACCTGGGAGTCTTGGACCTGGCACAAACCTCACAAGCGGCGACGTAGGCCTTAACGTCTTTAGGCAACCCAGGCCACCAATAGTTTCTGGCAATGAGGTGTTTGGTACCCAGGACGCCTGGATGACCAGATAGTGCGGAGTCATGACTTTCCCTAAGTACCCTTAGCCGGAATTGCAGGGGAACAAACAGCTTGTCCTCAGGAAGGTTCCCGGGAGCTGAACCTTGATCAGCCGCAATTTCAGAGACTAAATCAGAATCAATAGAAGAAATGATTATACCAGGAGGCAAAATACAAGCAGGATCTTCCTCCGAAGGAGGGCTGGCCATGAAGCTACGCGACAGTGCATCGGCCTTAATATTTTTAGACCCAGCCCTATAGGTAATCAAAAAGTTGAATCTGGTAAAAAATAGCGCCCATCGAGCTTGTCTCGGGTTTAGCCTCCGGGCAGATTCTAGGAAAACCAGATTCTTGTGGTCGGTAAGGACCGTTACCTGGTGCCTAGCCCCCTCCAGGAAGTGGCGCCACTCTTCAAATGCCCATTTAATGGCTAAGAGTTCGCGGTTGCCAATATCATAGTTACTCTCAGTGGGCGAAAACTTCCTGGAGAAGTAGGCACAGGGGCGGAGATGGGTGAGGGACCTGGTACCCTGGGACAAGACAGCCCCCACTCCCACCTTGGATGCGTCAACTTCCACGATAAATGGCTCCATTTGGTTGGGCTGAACCAGCACCGGGGCCGAGATAAAACACTTCTTAAGGACCTCAAAAGCCTGGACAGCCTCAGGAGGCCAGTGGAGAAGATCAGCACCTTTGCGAGTGAGGTCCGTAAGAGGCTTAGCGATGACCGAGAAGTTAGCAATAAATCTCCTGTAATAATTAGCGAACCCCAAGAAACACTGTAACGCCTTCAGGGAGGCAGGTTGGACCCATTCCGCCACAGCCTGGACCTTGGCGGGGTCCATGCGGAATTCATGAGGAGTGAGGATTTGACCCAAAAATGGTATCTCCTGTACCCCAAACACACATTTTTCGGTTTTAGCAAACAGTTTGTTTTCCCGAAGGACCTGGAGCACCTTCCTGACATGCTCAATGTGGGAGGACCAGTCCTTGGAAAACACCAGTATGTCATCAAGGTACACTACAAGAAATACCCCCAGGTAATCTCTTTAAATCTCATTTATGAAATTCTGGAAGACCGCAGGAGCATTACACAACCCAAAGGGCATGACGAGGTATTCGAAGTGACCTTCGGGCATGTTAAACGCAGTCTTCCACTCATCCCCCTCTTTGATGCGGATAAGGTTATACGCCCCCCGTAGATCAAACTTAGAGAACCATTGGGCCCCCTGAACCTGATTAAGGAGATCAGGAATCAAAGGAAGGGGATACTGGTTCCTTACAGTGACCTTATTCAAGTTACGGTAGTCAATGCATGGCCTAAGACCACCATCCTTCTTCCCTACGAAGAAGAAGCCAGCACCTACCGGAGAAGTAGAGGGGCGAATGTAACCCTTGGCCAGGCATTCCTGGATATACTCTCTCATGGCTTCACGTTCGGTACAAGAAAGATTAAATATCCTACCCTTAGGGAGCTTAGCTCCTGGTACCAATTCGATAGCGCAATCGTATTCTCTATGAGGAGGTAACACTTCGGAGGCCTCCTTAGAGAAAACATCAGCGAAGTCCTGAACAAACTCAGGTAGCGTGTTCACCTCCTCAGGGGGAGAAATAGAATTAACAGAAAAACATGACGTCAAGCATTCATTACCCCATTTGTAAGCTCCCCAGTATTCCAGTCAAACGTGGGATTGTGCAACTGCAACCAGGGAAGGCCTAAAACCAAATTGGACGATAATCCCTGCATCAACAGTACAGAGCACTGCTCCAAATGCATGGAGCCAACAAGGAGTTCAAAAACAGGGGTATGCTGTGTAAAATAACCATTAGCAAGAGGAGTGGAGTCGATACCCACTACCGGGACAGGTTTAGGCAAATCAATCAAAGGCATAGCTAGAGACATAGCAAATTCCACAGACATGATATTAGCAGAAGACCCTGAATCCACGAAGGCACTGCCGGTAGCAGACCTACCACCAAAAGAGACCTGAAAGGGAAGCAAGATTTTATTACGTTTCATATTTACGGGAAATACCTGTGCGCCCAAGTGACCTCCCCGATGATCACTTAGGCGCGGAAGTTTTATGGCTGCTTATTCTTACGCCTAGGACAGGTGTTCACTTGATGTTTGTCATCCCCACAATAGAAGCAGAGACCATTCTTCCTGCGGAACTCTCTACGTTGTTGGGGGGACACGGAGGCCCCGAGTTGCATAGGTACCTCCGAGTCTTCCGTGGAAGAGCGAAGCAACGGGACCTCGGGAGGCATCATGGGGGAGTCAGAGGGGAAAACACAAAACCGTTCAAGTTGTCGTTCCCTGAGACGTCGGTCAAGTCGTACCGCTAAAGCCATAACCTGGTCTAAGGAGTCAGAACAGGGATAGCTAACTAGCAGGTCTTTCAGGGCGTTCGACAGACCCAACCTAAACTGGCATCTTAAGGCAGGGTCATTCCACCGAGAAGCTACGCACCACTTCCTAAAATCAGAGCAATACTCCTCCACAGGTCTCTTACCCTGACGTAAGGTCACCAGCTGACTCTCGGCAAAGGCAGTCCTGTCAGTCTCGTCATAAATGAGTCCGAGAGCAGAAAAGAAACGGTCAACGGAGGAAAGTTCAGGGGCGTCAGGAGTCAGGGAGAAGGCCCATTCTTGGGGCCCTTCCTGGAGCCGGGACATAATTATACCAACCCGCTGGCTCTCAGAACCTGAGGAGTGGGGCTTTAAGCGAAAGTAGAGCTTATAACTCTCCCGAAAGGAGAGAAAAGTCCTCCTGTCCCCTGAGAACCGGTCAGGCAACTTGAGGTGGGGTTCAAGAGGTGAGGTGAGGGGTACTACCATGGCAGCGTCAGGCTGGTTGACCCTCTGAGCCAGGGCCTGGACCTGTAGGGAGAGACCCTACATTTGCTGGGCCAGGGTCTCAAGGGGGTCCATAGTAGTGTCAGGGACCAGGGTAGACTAGGTATATGGGCTTGTGATTATGTAATGATGGGGGTAGGGAAACGGACAAGTGAGCCCTAATCTACCTGCCACTCTGTCCCTGCCTACTTGCAACGACCCGCCCTAGGCGACAGGGTACAACTGGGCGGCGGTCCCTACGCTCAGTAAGTGCACGAGACAAACAGACAAGGGTACACAAGCTAAGGGAAAAGGGGCAGTTGCCCACGGCAACACCGTGAGCAACAAGAGTGGTGAAAGAGCCGAGTCAAACAAGGAGAGAACGAGGTACCAAACGCAGAGCAGGAGAGTAGTCAGTAAGCCAGGGTCAGTATGGAGCAGGATCAAATAGTTAGAAGCTGTAGCTGGGCCAGGAAACCACACGAGAAGAATCACAAGCAAAGGAGGAACAGGAAAGGCAGGTATAAATAGACAGAGGGCGGGAGCTAGCTCCGTCTGGCCAGGCTGCGATAGGCTCTCCCACTCCTAAGCCTGCCATCCTGAGTGGTGGAAGATGGAGTCAGTCTCAGAGACATAGACTCAGGTGCAGACTGATTACCTATGGGCGTATACACAGAAGTTGTGCCTGGCAGATCCTTTACAGTATTTGTATCTATGCTTTTATGTTGATTCCTTAACGTAATGATGTTGCATTTGGTACTATTTGCTATGTATACATTTGTACTGTACTTTCTACATAAAACGAGTTTAAAAAAAAATATCCTTCTAACTAACATCCTTCTTCCAATCACTTCTTCTGTAATTATATTCTTCTTTTAAAGGAGCAAATTTTATTCTCTGGCCCATTAGAGAGGCACATTATGTAAATTGTGGTGATAGTAATGTTTTTTTTTTACCGGTGGCTGTATTTGTGAGTTATCCACTCCCTTCTGGCCCTCAGCTGTGTCATGTGACCAGCAAGAAGACTCTCCACCTGCCACAGCGTCTCATGTGTGGACAGGAAGTCAGTTTCTCTATTCCTAAGGCTCTATGCACACGACCGTGCCCTTATTTACTGGCCGTGCTCCAATTATAAAGTATGGGAGCACGGTCTGTAAAACTATCCCTCCATGTTTCACACACTTGCACCCCATTATCCATTTATTTCTATTGAGGCACTTCACTCTGCCCCTATATTTCACTTATAGTATTACACTTGCACACACACTATTCGTTTATTATTTTTTACTACACATCCCATGCACCCCACACACCACTCCCCTCAAGACTAGTGGGAGTGGCTATTATTATTTAAAGCACCTGCTCACTCTCCTTCATCAGCTTTTCTGACCTGGCTGTGTCCATTTGTAAGTATGGCCTTTTTCGGTGTTTTTGTATATGTCCCCTTGTTTTTATCGGTTTTGTCTGTGCATCAGGAACATTCAGTTCCAGTTAAGGAGTTATGGACTCGCAAGTCTGGGGATCCTTGTCGTGGATTGCGAGCTTGCGTCCTTTTGGCAAAAATGATCACTAATACCCCAGGTATTTTTCATTATTACGTATATTCGCTTCTCTTGGACACAGCCGGGTCTTTGATGCTGTGAGAGCATGGTGTGTTGTTGTTTGGCATAGCAAGCAGGGTAGCCCGCTCTATGAACTATCAAGGCGTCACAAATAGGCTTCTACCTGGCTATACACGTTGTGCCTCATGACGTACACACTATCCCTCCATGTTTCACACACTTGCACCCCATTATCCATTTATTTCTATTGAGGCACTTCACTCATTACTGCCCCCTATATTTCACTTATAGTATTACACTTGCACACACACTATTCATTTATTATTTTTTATTACACATCCCATGCACCCCACACACCACTCCCCTCAAGACTAGTGGGAGTGGCTATTATTATTTAAAGCACCTGCTCACTCTCCTTCATCAGCGTTTCTGACCTGGCTGTGTCCATTTGTAAGTATATGTCCCCTTGTTTTTATCGGTTTTGTCATAGAAACTAATGGGTCCATAATTCCGGGCGATTTTACGGCCGTGTGCTTGGGTCCTTAGTATGACAGCCTCGAGGTGAGTCCTATAGGAATGAATGGAGAAACTAACTTCCTGCTTACACATGAGACGCTGTGACAGTTGGAGAGTCCTATTGCTGGTCACATGACACAGCTGACGACTAGAAGGAAGTGAATAACTCACAAATACAGCCACCGGTAAGAAAATTACCTTCACTACAATGTACATAATGTGCCTCTCTAATGGGCCAGAGAATAAAACCATTTTGTGGGAGTGCTTCTTTAAAAGAAGAATATAATTACAGTAGAAGTGATTGGAAGAAGGATGTTAGTGAAAAGAACACTGTGATAGAAAAAAGTATAAATCACTGGCAGAAGAAGGGTCATATGAAGAAAGAAAAATAATTGCAAAACAAGGTAGGATAAAAAAAAACCTTGCATTTTGCATATGACTTTTTATGTCCATCTAATACACAATACATGAAACTGTTTCGGAGAGTTTGTAACAATAATACTGAAGGCTTTCTGTACTAACCAAATCATGTATCTGCTAACTTGCTTTTGGTATTGATGCCAACATTATATTAGGATTCTCTACTGTAAATGTTAATTTACTGCAATTTTTTGGTTCGCTAATGAATAACATATATAACATATGCTCAGTTTATATCCGCCACCTGCCTCTGCATGAAATACAGATTTGGGTAATGCTTTTGATAGCCTAGTCCATAAACTGTGATGAATGTTTTGTTTGATGTAAAATATTTAGAATGAAAGTAGACGTCAAGACTACCTGAACTTCTGCTGCCCTAGAGCGTGACGTATTACCCTAAACCAGATGAAAAAGTCTGAAAGGTTTTATGTGAAAATGAGGAAAACTAAAGTAGTTGAGAAGGTAAAAAGAATTAAGTGTCAACGAAAGGTACAGATGTAGAAGAAAACAATTTAGGGGGTCAAATACTAGATCGAGACAGAAAGCCTAATACAATAGTTTCAAGAAAAGAAGTCATAGGGATAGATTGTAGAGGAAGATATACTGTGAAGATCCATGAGGAGATTGTAGAAAATATATTAAAGTAGTTTCAAGTGTGTTCACCTGCTGGACAGCAATCTTACAGCAAGCTATTTATTTATTTTTTTAGATATTTTGAGTGTCACAAATAGAGCTTGTTTTGAGCAAGTCTTTGTGCAGCTGTTTATGGCAAGGTTTATAGCTAACCGCTATGGATGTAAGTGCTGTGCTAAGAGAATGCCCTTCAACTGAATGCGAGAGCTAAAAATATGATAGAAGCCGATTTTACAAAGAAATAGAGAAACTAGCACAACGTGGACAATGTTGCAGTTATTCTGATATTGATTGATAATTTAGCTGCTGATCACTTACATGTTATTTCTACCCTCAAAGAATTACTAGAAATATACAAACTGGAAACTTCTTGACATATGGTATATACAGTAGTAATGTAGCGCTGGCGGCCGCCTTTCGCCGCATTTTGGCTTCAACTAGCGGCCGCCAGTTTCTATTACCTTTGTACCGGTGTCCTGCTACGGCTTCCCGGCGACACCGGCCTGTACTGCTCCAGTCTGTGCCTCGCTCCAGTAGGGTGCGGACGTGCTGGAGACCTCTTAAATGGCCAGCGGGCACCATTATATCCCTCTGTAGCCTATCCCTGTGCACCCTGCACTACATAAGTCCATCCTGTGCTTCTTCCTGTGCCTGAGCGTTGTTGTGTCTACCCATGTTCGTTATTGCAAATGGACCCTTAATTGTATCCTGTCTCCCTGTATTCCATATCCAGTAATTGTGTTTGTTCCTGAGCAAAGTCTAGTGTTGGAGTCGAGTTTATCCTCTGTGCCACGTGTCATCTGCAATGCCAAGTGTCATCTGCCACGCAAAGTGTCATCGGTGTCAAGTGTCATCTGTGCCAAGGTGTCTGCTACGCCAAGTGTCTGCTACGCCACGTGTCTTCTACGCCACATGTCTGTCAGAACTTCTATCCAGGTACTCTAGTTCTACAGACTTTCATTGACTGTAGTTTGGCCAGCTGCTACTCTGCTACAGCAGAGTGGCCATGTGGGTCCACATACCCCATAACCGTGACAAGTAACGCCACATTGGTAACTTGAACGTTGTATCATTAGAATCAACATTATTGGCTTTTTATACCTGTTAATTTATGTAAACCAGAATAAAGAATTGGAAAGGTAATGGCGGATGGTAGGGATGGGAAGGCGATAGTAGGGACTATTAGGCTGGGTTCACACGAGCACATTAACGTCCGTAATGGACGGACGTATTTCGGCCGGAAGTCCTGGACCGAACTCAGTGCAGGGAGCCGGGCTCCTAGCATCATAGTTATGTACGATGCTAGGAGTCCCTGCCTCTCTGCAGGACAACTGTCCCGTACTGTAATCATGTTTTCAGTACGGGACAGTAGTTCCACGGAGAGGCAGGGACTCCTAGCGTCGTATATAACTATGATGCTAGGAGCCCGGCTCCCTGCACTGAGTTCGGTCCGGTACTTGCGGCCGAAATACGTCCGTCCATTACGGACGTTAATGTGCTCGTGTGAGCCCAGCCTTAGAGCAATAGAGTACAAGCATTACTGTTATTTTCTACATCATTAAATTATATTTTATTTAAACAGCTTAATACTGTAGTCTTTCCTATGAACTATTTCTAGTATAAGCGGCAGGGAGAAACATCTGGCAATATTGCAGCCATTCTTTCCTCTTTTTATTTTAAATAGGTGCATTTCACATACCAGCACTGTGGGTATGTACTGGGCATGAACAGGCAATGGAGGGGGGTGGGTCACACAGACGCACATGCACAAACACAAGTTCATATACACATGCAAATACAAAAGCATACTTATTAGAAACATTGAATGCACCCATAACATTGACAGCTATAGTTGGTGTCCACCTAATAGACCCCCATATAAGTGCCAGACACAGTTTCTCTTCAACACTTCCACTCACATTGTCCAATAATATTTTTTGTTTTCTTTAAATGTTTTTACATATTAAAAAAATTTATTCTGTTTCTGTTTACACATAGATAATAGGCTTTTTATGAAGTTTTAGCACTTTATTGTATAGATTGTTTGATTAATTGAAAAAAAGTGTTAACATTTTTACAGTCATTAGATACAGCCTTGGACACAACTGCTACATCTTTGTGTTTGCTTTGCATTGCAGTTACAGCAGATTTGCACCTGCCCATTTATTTCACTTTGATAGGAGGTGCGGACTAACTTTGTCTTTTGCATTGACCTTTGAACATTTGGGGGTGGTGACTTTTGGTCGTGCTCTCCTCCAACCTGTCCAAGGATTTTTTGAATAAGTATATAATGAAACCGGTTGTTATCTATTCTATGTACATTTTGTAGGCCTAGGCCCGAGAGAGGTGAGTTTCCTGTTGTACAGGTATAATGTTTAATGTAGGGACCCATCTGTATGAGCCTCATTTGAAAGTATATTAAATACAGCAGCAAATCAATTAAAAATAATAAATCATTAAATGTATGCATATATCTTAGCACCTGCGGGGTGCTACTGCATCTTTCTGTTTGTTTGCTTTTGCATTGGAGTCACAGCAGATTAGCACCTGTCTATTTATTTCACTTTGTTAGGAGGTGCTGAATAACTTTTTCTTTTGCAGAAAATAAATTTTCCAGCAAAAATGTGAAATACAATGCCTTGCGAAATTATTTTCCTCTCCTCCTATGGTGCTGTTCCTGCTTTGTTGCATTACAACATGGAATTTAAATGGATTTTAAACTTGATTTTATGTAATGTAACAGACAAATTAGTCCAAACTGTTGCAGTGGAGTGAAAAAAAAATAACTAAAAGCAAAAAATGTATATATATATATATATATATATATATATATATAAAAAGTGCAATCAAAGTGTCACATGATCTGTCACATGATGTCAGTATAACACCTGTTCTGAAAGGACACTGAGTCCGCAACACCACTAAGCAAGCAACATGAAGACCAAGGAGATCTCCAAACAGGCCAGGGACAAAGTTGTGGAGAAGTATAGATCAGGGTTGGGTTACAAAAAGAATATCCCAAACTTTGAAAATCCCACAGATTACCATTTAATCCATTATAACAAAATGAAAAAAAATATGACACAACTACAAACCTGAGAAGAGAAGGACACCCACCAAAATTCACAGCCCGGGCAAAGACGGCCTTAATCAGAGATTCAACAAATACAACAATGATAACACTAAAGGAGCTCCAAAGATTCACAGCGGAGATGGAAGAACTGTCCACAAGACCACCGTACACTCCACAGAGTGGGGCTTTATGGAAGAGTGGTGCATTGCTTTAAGACAAAAATGAAAAAAAAACAGGTTTTGAGTTCGTTAAACAACCCATGGCTGACACATGGAAGAAGGTTCTATGGTTCATGGAAGAAGGTTCTCTGGTCAGATTAAATAAAAATTTAGCTTTCTGGCTTTAATGGGAAAAGTTCTGTGTGGCACAAACCCAACACTTCCCATCACCCCAAGATCACCATTCTCACAGTGAAGCATGATGGTGGTAGCATCATGCTGTGGGGATGCTTTTCATCGGCAGTGACTGAAAAATTTGTCAGGATTGAAGAAAATTTGTTTCCGTCGTCCACAGATTTGAATCACGTAATACACCGCACACTCTGTTTTTGAATATGCTTCAAATTTATTCAGTAATTGCATACAGCATTTCCAAGGGTTCATCAGATAACAGGTTAAATGTTTTTCGGTCAATTAGACCTTTATCAGACCTTCTAAAAATTTGACATAGTGACAATCATAATTCTATTCATATATATTTGTTGCATCTACTGTATATATGTGTCAATAAATCAAATAAATCACATAAACATTGTTTGCATTCAAAGTCAAGCATTCAGAAATGACTTTATATTTAAAAATAAGATAATAATAGTAATGGCGGTGAGTGGTAAGAGGGAGATACACAAGTAATGGTAAATATTTTAATCTAGATTACATCTAAGACATCAATGTTATATAAATGAAATGCACCTCCCACCAACATATCAAACGAAATATTTCCAATAGCTAAGGGATATGGTAAAATATACTCTTAATATATCATGTTTATTTAGAGTGTCAGGCAGGAAGTCAATATCCCAAAATCAAATGGAAAAGCTGAATATAAACACCAGCAGAATGACCAAGCGGAATAGCGAAGAACAAAAAACTTTTGAGGAAAATTAATTAGAATTACTAACTGGAATAACCAGAACATGTAGTGCTGGTTGGCAGGCGCAGGCAATATACACGCTATATAAGTTGTAGGAGAGAGTGCCATACCAGTGTACAGCTCAAGTTTAAATAGGGAAACCAGTCTTCTGATTGGTTCACATGTCAGCTGTCGTCACGTAGAATGGCTTCTCAAGAAATCCTAGCGTCACTGTATAACGAATGGTATGAACGGGTCACATGATCAGCGTCATGATGTAGCAACCAACAAAGACTTGACAAAGACCCCTCCATGAGTCTAAACATTGCATGCATTGTTAGGGGCTGTGTTAATAAATACTTATTTTTTGCCACATGGATGTTCTCACAAATTTTCTTATGGTGGACGTAAGGATATGAAGATTGAGATTTTTTGGAAGCTGATACATTTTTGCATCCCTTTGAATTTTTCAAGTGAGTAGTGAGTGCTGTGCTTTTGTAGCAACCAACGTCATGTGGGGCAGCTAGCCAGAAAACCACTTGCGTCATTATAGGGTGCAAAGGGTCACACACTGATGATATGCCTTTTAGGCGTAATCTATTCCATTGTAAATTGCAGACGCTATTGAGAAAAGACTGCGGAGCGTCATCATAGGACGTCCTGAGTCTCCCTCTTGTGAGATCAATATGAAAGTCCTGTATATGGTGCTAATATTGAGTAAACCATACAGCAGGATATGGCTGACTAGAGAATAAACCATCCACAGAGTCCAAAATATAATGGTATTACATACAATTAGATTTTTAAAGAGGTATATGGTACTAGTATTGAGTTGACCATATAGCTGAATATGGCTAACTAGAGAATAAACCAACCGCATAGTTCAATAAAATATAATGGTATTTTGTCAAATTAGATATTTAAAGAGGAACATATGCACAGCCTTAAAGAGGCTCTGTCACCAGATTTTGCAACCCCTATCTGCTATTGCAGCAGATAGGCGCTGCAATGTAGATTACAGTAACGTTTTTATTTTAAAAAAACGAGCATTTTTGGCCAAGTTATGACCATTTTTGTAGTTATGCAAATGAGGCTTGCAAAAGTCCAAGTGGGTGTGTTTAAAAGTAAAAGTCCAAGTGGGTGTGTATTATGTGCGTACATCGGGGCGTTTTTAATACTTTTACTAGCTGGGCGCTGTGAAGAGAAGTAACATCCTCTTCTCTTCAGAACGCCCAGCTTGTGACAGTGCAGATCTGTGACGTCACTCACAGGTCCTGCATCGTGACGGCCACATCGGCACCAGAGGCTACAGTTGATTCTGCAGCAGCAACAGCGTTTGCAGGTAAGTCGATCTTACCTGCAAACGCTGATGCTGCTGCAGAATCAACTGTAGCCTCTGCTGCCGATGTGGCCGTCACGATGCAGGACCTGTGAGTGACGTCACAGATCTGCACTGTCACAAGCTGGGCGTTCTGAAGAGAAGAGGATGTTACTTCTCTTCACAGCGCCCAGCTAGTAAAAGTATTAAAAACGCCCCGATGTACGCACCTAATACACGCCCACTTGGACTTTTACTTTTAAACACACCCACTTGGACTTTTGCAAGCCTCATTTGCATAATTACAAAAATGGTCATAACTTGGCCAAAAATGCTCGTTTTTTAAAAATAAAAACGTTACTGTAATCTACATTGCAGCGCCTATCTGCTGCAATAGCAGATAGGGGTTGCAAAATCTGGTGACAGAGCCTCTTTAAGACAATAAAAAAAAGTGAAAAAAAAAGATAAAAGAAGGGTAAAAATTCTACCTCCGCTGTCCAATTCGAGTGAGCCATGTTATCGTGCCTAGGGAAAAAAAAGTTAGGATATGAAAAAAAATATTTGGGATACATTCCATTGCCAATGTTACAAAAATGCAGCCAATTCGTAATCTCTATTTAGACCCTTAGGTTCCAGTGACTATATTGTGTGGATCCAATATGCCTCCTGGGTTTTCAACTCTTTGACCCAATCGCTAACACTATGGGGATTAGAACCTGTTCTAATATTTGGTATTTCAACTAGGGTATTTCATGATTGGCCTGATGGAAATGGAACAAAATTGGTAATAAAAGATTTTTAAATCCAATGTCTGATTTGAGTTTAGAAATGCAGTCATCTATATGCTGGATAGTTTCACCAACATATACGAGACTGCATGTACATTTGATCATATAGACCACAAAGGATGACCCACAGGTGAAGAAGCCTTTCACCTGGAAAGTACTTCCTGTCCTGGGGTAAACTTTATCACCCTTGGCTATATTACAGTTTCTAATTTTAAAAATGTCTGTTGTGGAAGTTTCGTTTCCGAACCCTCATCCACCCTAACTCATTTTTCAAGTTTTTCCCCAATTTGGATCAAGGTAGCGGGGTTTTTTGGAATTCAGGAATATCGGGTGTGCCTGACATTATCACCATAATGGACCTGGGTGGGGTAAGGTAACAAGTTTTTTACTTTGTTTAATAACCTCAGGTGATAACCTCTTCAGACATCTCTTCTAATCGTTTCTTTTTTAAGTTAGGTGAACCGACTATTCTATTTACTCGTTGTAACTGAGATTTAGGCAATGATAGTTTAGTAGCCTCAGAATGATTACTAGTATATGGCAGAAAATTATTGCGGCCTGTTTCAGAAGATCGGTAGAAAGACTGCCATGTACATCTTTTTTCGCCCATGTGTCTAAAAAGCTTACTTTTTATGCATCATAGTGAATTGTGAACTGGAGCTCTGGCCACACTGAGTTTAGAAATTTATGAAAGCAAAGTAAAGAGCCCAATGGTCATCCCAAATAGAAAATATGTTGTCAATATAGTCTTTCCATGCTATAGCATGTTTGACAAAAAGATTTGGATAGACAAAAGTTTCCTCGAAATTTGGCATATAGCAACTTTCATATGGGGGGGGGGGGCACATTAGACCCCATGATGGTCCCCCGCTTCTATATGTAGAATGAGTCATTAAAGAGAAAATAGTTCTTCTTCAGGACCAAGTCCATGTAAAAGGAATTTTTGTTACACTAAGTTTTTATGAAGAAAAATCCACTCTATATCTGAGGATCATAGAAGCAGAAAGAATGAAGCGGAAGGCAAGTATCCTAGTTACATGTAAGGACACACCTTGATTAAATACCCTTTATCCAAAGGGATTGAATATTAAAGAGGCTTTGTCACTAGTTTAGTAATGCCCAAGCGCTGTGACATTGATAATGCTAGTGAAAATTGTGTCCTAAAATGTTTATTATTTTAAAAGTTATGAGCTTTTTTCTAAATATGTAAATGAGCCTTTATTAGATATCTGGAAGGTAACACCATCTGTTCTCTTGAGGTGGAGCAACCTCACATCCTCTGACACTGTCCTATCAGCATGAAGCTGCTTCACACAGTGTGAGAGACTGAGGCTGGAGGGAAGGGGGATCACTTCAAATAGCCATAACCCCGGCTCCGGCTTCTAATCTTTCATATGACACCAGGATCGCAGTTCTAGCTGTGAAACAACCAGAGGTATCAATAGTTGAAAACACAGTGGGGAATGGAAGCTGTGTACTATATGATCAGTTGCTGGGCTGGGAAGAGAAGAACTCTATGATGCTCATTGGACAGCGTCATACATTAAACATTACACCGCCCAGAGTGAAAAGAAAGAGTCACCTCCCATTTGGCAAGTATAGCCAAATTAGCATATTTAGAAAAATGCTCATAACTTTGCAAATAGTAAAAGTCTCTGAAAAAAAATGACACTGTAGTTATCAGTTATCAGTATCATAGCGCCTATTAGATTAGTGAGAATGGCAGCAGCGTAGATAGCTAGTGGAAGGGGGGCAGAGGGGGTGGTGGCCCCGGGCTCACTGAGATGGTGGGGCCCAGGGCCGGTCCCCCAGCGATGGTGTGTCCCGATTTCAACTGTATCTGCATCCTCAGGTCACAGATGCAGTTGAATCCAATGCTGGAGCAGGGAACTGACGGCTCCTTGATCCAGCATTCAATGTGCAATGCCAGCTCCAACTGTGAGCGGCCTTGATGCAGACAGGTGCGATGTAGTAACGTCATCACGCCTGTCTGCACAGAGCCACACACTGCACAGAGCGGAGGAGCAGAGGGATCTCTGCCACTCGTCATGGGAACGGGAATAGGTAATTATTTATTTTTTTATTAGGCACTATGGGGCATTATACTGTGTAGGAGCAGCTATGGGGGCATTATACTGTGTAGGAGCAGCTATGGGGGCACTATACTGTATATGTAGCGTCCATGGCCACGGGCCGTCGGGTTTACTCACCTCCCGATGCCCGCAACCATGGATCTGTGAGCGCTGGTCTCCGTCTCCCACCTAGGAGACGCCAGCGCTCACTTCCGCCCTGTTCGGCTGTGTCCCGTAGGGTGCACGCGCACGCTCGCGCCCGGCCTTAAAGGGCCAGCGCGCGCAAATAGGAAATCGTCATCATCATCAACTGCCACGATTTCCTGGTCTATAAGAAGGCCCCTGGCCTTCTAATCCTTGCCTGAGCGCTGTTAGTTTTCCCAGTCTGTCTTGCAAATGGTCCCTTAGTGTTTCCCGTTCCTGTTGTTACCCGTGCCTTGTTCCCCGTTCCTATTTCCCGTGCTTTGCCTTAGTATCAAGTCCTATCACGTCCAGAGGAATCTGTCACGTCCTGTGTCATCTGCCACGTCCTGTCATCTGCCACGTCCGGAGGAATCTGCCACGTCCTGTGTCACCTGCCACGTCCAGAGGAATCTGCCACGTCCTGTGTCATCTGCCACGTCCAGAGAAATCTGCCACATCCTGTGTCATCTGCCACATCATGTGTCATCTGCCACGTCCGGAGGAATCTGCCATGGCCTGTGTCATCTGCCATGTCCAGAGGAATCTGCCACGCCCTGTGTCATCTGCCACGTCCTGTGTCATCTGCGACGTCCGGAGGAATCCACCACGTCCTGTGTCATCTGGCACGTCCAGAGGAAACCGCCACGTCTGGCGCAACTTGCGGCTCCTGTGTCATCCGTCACGTTTGGCGCCATCTGCTGCACTCATCTCATCTGTGCCAGAGCTTCGGTCACCGTCTGGACTATCCAGGTACCCTTGTGCGGGACATTGTATTTCTGGGGTTTCCTGTGGTTTGGCCAGCTGCCTTCCCGCAACGGCGGTACGGCCTAGTGGGTCCATTAACCCGCTCTGTGACAGTATATGAGCAGCTATGTGGCATTATACTGTATGTGGGCCGCTATGGGGAATTATACTGTGTGGGATGCACTATAAGGATATTATACTGTGTGGGGACAGCTATTGGGGCTATATAATGTCTAGGGACAGCTTTATACTGTGTGGAGGGCAGCTATGGGGGCATTATTCTTTGTGGGGAAGCACTATAGGGGCATTATACTGTGTGGGGCAGCTATAAGGGCAATATACTGAGTGGGGCCACTAAGGGGTCATTATACTGTGTGGAGACCAGTAAGGGGTCATTATACTGTGTGGGGGACACTAAGAGGTCATTATACTATGTGGGGGCACTAAGGGTCATTATAGTATGTGGGGGCAGCTATGGGAGCATTATTCTGTGTGGGGGCAGCTATAGGGGCAATATACTATGTGGAGCACACTAATGGGTCATTATACTGTGTGGGGGCCATTAAGAGGTCATTATACTATGTGGGGACACTAAGGGGTCATTATAGTATGTGGGGGCACTAAGGGGTGATTATAGTATGTGGTGGCAGCTATGGGAGCATTATTCTGTGTGATGGTAGATATAGGTGCATTATACTATGTGGAGCACAAAGGAGTCATTATACTGTGTGGGGGGCCCACTCAGATGTGTTTCGCCCCCCCTGTGCTAAACCCCTAGCTACGCCTCTGGAGACAGGGCATTCATAAACTAGTGACAGAGCTTCTTAAGGCTGGGTTCACACGACCATGTTACGTCCGTAATGGACGGAACGTATTTCGGCCGGAAGTCCTGGACCGAACACAGTGCAGGGAGCCGGGCTCCTAGCATCATAGTTATGTACGATGCTAGGAGTCCCTGCCTCGTTGCAGGACAACTGTTCCGTACTGTAATCATGTTTTCAGTACGGGACAGTTGTCCTGCAGCGAGGCAGGGACTCCTAGCATCGTATATAACTATGATGCTAGGAGCCCGGCTCCCTGCACTGTGTTCGGTCCGGGACTTCCGGCCGAAATACGTTCCGTCCATTACGGACGTAACATGGTTGTGTGAACCCAGCCTTAAGATCAAGATGGGTTCTTATAATGATATGAAAATGTATCCTTTTTTTTCCAATTTTTTTTTTTTTTACAAATGCATAATGTTTAAATGTGTAATAGACATTTTTTTTTTAACTTTTAGAATCTTAATGTTTTGGGTGATTGATATTGTATCACTTGATTGATGTAACAATTCTACAATTCTATTTTGTTCTCATATTACTTAGGCTAGATTCACATGAGCGTATGAAACTTCGGACATGAAAAACTACAGTTTTTCAAGTCTGAGGTGTATCCGTGCTGTACCCTGTGGGGCGCGTTATCACGCATCCCCCATAGACTAGAGTCTATGGAGGGATGCGTGAAGCACAAAAAAATAGGACATGTCCTATTTTTTAACGGTCCATTGAAACAACGGCCGTGTGAACGACCCCATCAAATTACATCAGTCCGTGTGACAGCCGTTGTTTTAATGGCTGTCACACGGACGTATTACAAGTTAGTTTGAATAAGGCCTTATTTGTACATTACATGAACTTTGAGAAAGGCTCTTGGACTGGTGTACTGGTTTTCTTCAGTACATATCTCTGTCTAAGTGGATACTGTCAGCAAATAATGTGGTGCCTCTGCATAGGTTGTCCCAACTGCAAGCATCACAGTAGTAACAGACAGTATCCACTTGGACAAAGGCACTTTTCCATTTTCATCTCCTGGTCCACCAAGACCAGGCTAAACTGCCAGTGCAAATAAAGTATTTGCAAAACATGTTAGAAAAAAATGCTTTGTTTTTAAGTTACTGCATGTGATTTTTTATTGTTTACAACACATGTCATATATATGTGTATTTTTTTAAATTAATTAAGTTCATATGTGACAAAATAGTTATAGAGTACATTGTATTATAAAACATCGGACCACTCTATTAGACAAGATTAATGCACTCGATGTGGAATGTGACAATTGTGTGGGTAAAATAATTGGAAGTTCCAAATCTATATTTTGCCCGAGGCTTCCTGTAACCTTAATCTGCTGAGCTCATTACTAGAAAGGTCATATCTGCTGCATTTTGCTAAATATATATTTGGTTTACATATTAAATGACTTGTCTTTAGATACAGAAAATTAGCATAAAGATTCACATGCCGAAATAATAAGAACATTAAAAGGCTGATTGTTCCCTCAAATATCTGTAGAGTATGAATCTTTCATACTTAGAAATTGGCATTATTTAGTGCATTTCTATGGACACAATTGACATACCAGTTGCACAACTTTAAAAGTAGCGCTGTATAGGGAATCTACATTAGTCATGTACTCCGAGACTAAAGATCCATGCACATGGCTGTATTACAGATCCATGTTGTCCAGATCCAAAACCCTTTTCTTGCAATCTCTGATGTATCATCCTAAGCAAAGTGCCATTGATTTGCATAGCCCTTTGATTAGAATGTAGTGTCATTTCAGATATTTCCTCGATGAAAATCACTGAGCATTGCTAAAGGCGATTGGGACGCACTGTCGTTTCAAAAGACAACAGAACTCTACCAGTCTCTTAGACAAATATAAATAGTTAAGGTAAAGCGGCAGGATCAGACTACACCGATTTTGTTTGTAGTCTGTTACCATGGAGACACATAGGTAATCATAGTGGTTGTAGATACAAAATGTTTGGATTTTTTAATCAAGATTATTTGCAAAGTTGCGTAATTTTTTTAATTTTAAATGGATTGGAGCAATTAAAAGATTTGTTGCAAAGGTGGATATATAATTTACTGTACATGATACTTGTGTATTCTTTTAAAATTGTTTTACAGTCTGTTAGAGTGACCAAATATGACGTAAACCAAGTATAAGTTTACTAGAGTCATTAACCTCAGAAATTGCCTGTTAACAGTGTCTCCGATTAGAGGCCAAATAAACGGTTCACTTAGTTCAAGTGGAAGATACATTTCATGGCTTTATGGTAGAATTGCTGCAAAGAAATACTACTGAGGAGTGAAATAATAAAAAAAAATTCAGATATTGGACATCAGACGAATGGAAATCTCTTTAGTTAATTTTTTTGGGTGATTTATGGTTCACAGAGATGATAAATACATCTAAATGTTTGAGTATGTCTGGAAATGTGGTTCACAATTTAAACCATAGGAGGATCATACCTCTCAATCAATATCTCTGCAAGATTGTTTTGTTACACAGACCTCTAAGACGTAGAGCTTATGCACATGTGCTCCAAAATGGAGTTTTTATCAGCATTTCTGATTGGATCAGGGGGCATTGCTTAAAATATTCTGCAAATTGAGATTCAAGTGTATGATTCAAGGCATGGATAAGTTGTGATAGTAAGGGGAAGCTACGAATGTAGCCATCTTTATCTTAACTCTGATAACTGCAGCGTGATATCACACAACAAAAGCCATTGAAAAGCCATTGGAGAAGTAAAGTTAAAGTTACTTGACACTGTGTATTTAATGCGTTAAAAGTCAAGATAAATATGGCTACATCTGTATGCTTGTGATACTCTTGATAATTTATTTTGAATTGAAAGCACACTTCTCCACTATGTCTACCAGAGTATTGTGCTGTGACACGCCAACCCATTTGATTTGCATTTTTTCTTTTACAACAACACATTTTCCCAAAACACATCTTCAGGCTGAGTAAGGGCTATTTGACCAAAGGAGAGCAATGGAGTGCTGCATCAGATGACCTGGCCTCTTGACCAAAACACAATGGAGATAGTTTGGGATGAGTTGTACTTTAAAATGAGGGAACTACTGCCAACTCGATCTCAGCATAGATGGGAATTTCTAGGAAAAGCATGTCATGAAGTTTGTTGAGAGAATGAGAGTGTGCAAAGCTATTCTCAAAGCAAAAAGATGACTACTTCGAAGAGTCTAAAATATAAGTTGCATTTGTAGCAATTTTCTGGTCATTGCATAATTCCTTTTGTGTTATTGTGCAGTTTTGATTGCTTTACTATTAACATAAAACTGGTAAATAGTATAAATCATGAAAATCCAACCCTTGAGAAGTTGTGCCCAAACTTTTGACTGATATATACTAGTATATATACTAGTATATTCACATTTCTGTCAGTTCTATAATTCCGCCACTTGGCGGCACTGTGCCATGATCTCTCAGCACTTTAGTGCTATAAGCAAGTGAATATATAAGCAACAGTCAAATGAAATAGGAGTGTTTTTCACAGTAAAAAAAGAAAGTTTGAATGGAAGTTAGGCAAGCATGCAAACATAAAAAGCGTTTCATGAAAAAAATGTCTCCATACACATTGGTAAAAGACATTAGCTACTCTTTAACTAGCTTTTTTTTTTTTTTATAAGCTGAATAATTAAGGTCAGGATCACACGCACACACGCAGGCACGCACGCACGCACGCACACACACACACAATTTTAATGCAGTTTTTGCTCAGAATTTAGAGCCAAACACTGGAGTGGACTTAACCCCTTAATGACCAGCCTATTTTAAACCTTAATGACCGAGCTATTTTTTACGTTTTTCCATCGTCGCATTCCAAGAGCTATAACTTTTTTATTTTTGCGTCGACATAGCTGTATAAGGACTTGTTTTTTGCAGGACAAGTTTTATTTTTTAGTAGCACCATTTTGGTGTACATATAATTTATTGATTAACTTTTATTAACTTTTTTTTGGGGTAATAGAAAAAACCCCAGCAATTTCGCCACTCTTTTTTTGCTTCCTTAATTTACTCCGTTTAGCGTGTGGTATAAATAACATGATAACTTTATTCAGCGGGTCGTTACGATTACGTCGATGTCAAATTTATATTGTTTTCTTTTTGTTTTACTACTTTTACACAGTAAAAACACAGTTTCCATATTTGAAAAGCCATAACCTTTTTATTTTTCTGCCGATGCAGCTGTATGGGGGCTTTTTTTTTGTGGGACGACTTGTAGTTTTCCTCGGTACCATTTTTAAGTAAATTCAACTTTTTTTTCACTTTTTATCACATTTTTTTGAAGGCAGGATGCACAGAAAACAGCAATTCTGGCATTGTTTTTTATTTTATTTTTTACAACGTTTTTTACAACGTTCGCCGAGCGGGTAAATAACATAATAGCTTTATAGTTGAGATCGTTATGGACGCGGTGATACCAAATAATTGTAACTTTTTTTATTTATTTATTTTTCATAATAAAGCATTTTGTAAGGGAAAAAAGTGGGTTTTTCATTGGGGGGGGGGGGGGGGGGTATTTATTTATCTATTTAATGTAAAGGATCTGCCAGGCACAGCTTCTGTGTCAACGCTCATAGGTAATCAGTCTGCACCTGCTTATATGTCTGTGAGACTGACTCCATCTTCCACCACTCAGGATGGCAGGCTTAGGAGTGGGAGAGCCTACCACAACCTGGCCAGACGGAGCTAGCTCCCGCCCTCTGTCTATTTATACCTGCCTTTCCTGTTCCTCCTTGCTTGTGATTCTTCTCGTTTGGTTTCCTGGCCCTGCTGCATCTTCTTGAACTATTTGTCCCTGCTTCATACTGACCCTGGCTTACTGACTGCTCTCCTGCTCTGCGTTTGGTACCTCGTATACTCCTGGTTTGACTCGGCTTGTTCACTACTCTCCTGCTCTGCGTTTGGTACCTCGTGCACTCCTGGTTTGACTCGTCTCGTTCACCACTCTTGTTGCTCACGGTGTTGCCGTGGGCAACGGCCCCATTTCCCTTAGCTTCTGTGTACCCTTGTCTGTTTGTCCGTCGTGCAATTATTGAGCATAGGGACTGTCGCCCAGTTGTACCCCGTCGCCTAGGGCGGGTCGTTGCAAGTAGGCAGGGACTGAGTGTCGGGTAGATTAGGGCTCACTTGTCTGTTTCCCTACCCCCGTCATTACATAATCACAAGCCCATATACCTAGTCTACCCTGGTCCCTGACACTACTATGGACCCCCTTGAGACCCTGGCTCAGCAAATGCAGGGTCTCTCCCTACAGGTCCAGGCCCTGGCTCAGAGGGTCAACCAGCCTGATGATACCATGGTAGTGCCCCTCACCTCACCTCTTGAACCCCACCTCAAGTTGCCTGACCGGTTCTCAGGGGACCGGAAGACTTTTCTCTCCTTTCGGGAGAGTTGTAGGCTCTATTTTCACTTAAAGCCCCACTCCTCTGAGAGCCAGCGGGTGGGTATAATTATGTCCCGGCTCCAGGACCGGCCCCAAGAATGGGCCTTCTCCTTGGCTCCTGACGCCCCTGAACTTTCCTCTGTTGATCTTTTCTTTTCTGCTCTCGGACTCATTTATGACGAGACTGACAAGACTGCCTTTGCCGAGAGTCAGCTGGTGACCTTACGTCAGGGTAAGAGACCTGTTGAGGAGTATTGTTCTGACTTTAGGAAGTGGTGCGTAGCTTCTCGGTGGAATGACCCTGCCTTAAGGTGCCTGTTTAGGTTGGGTCTGTCGAACGCCCTAAAAAACCTGCTAGTTAGCTATCCCTCTTCTGACTCCCTAGATCAGGTTATGGCTTTAGTGGTACGACTTGACTGACGTCTAAGGGAAAGACAACTTGAACGTTTTTGTGTTTTCTCCTCTGACTCCCCCATGATGCCTCCCGAGATTCCGTTGCTTCGTTCTTCCACGGAAGACTCGGAGGTACCTATGCAACTCGGGGCCTCCGTGTCCCCCCAACAACGTAGAGAGTTCCGCAGGAAGAATGGTCTCTGCTTCTATTGTGGGGATGACAAGCATCAAGTGAACAACTGTCCTAGGCATAGGAATAAGCAGCCGGAAAACTTCCGCGCCTAAGTGATCATCGTGGAGGTCACTTGGGCGCACAGGTATTTCCCGTAAATATGAAACGTAATAAAATCTTGCTTCCCTTTCAGGTCTCATTTGGTGGTAGGTCTGCTACCGGCAGTGCCTTCGTGGATTCAGGGTCTTCTGCTAATATCATGTCTGTGGAATTTGCTATGTCTCTAGCTATGCCTTTGATTGATTTGCCTAAACCTGTCACGGTAGTGGGTATCGACTCCACTCCTCTTGCTAATGGTTATTTTACACAGCATACCCCTGTTTTTGAACTCCTTGTTGGCTCCATGCATTTGGAGCAGTGCTATGAACTGTTGATGCAGGGATTATCGTCCGATTTGGTGTTAGGCCTTCCCTGGTTGAAGTTGCATAATCCCACGTTTGACTGGAATACTGGGGATGTTACCAAATGGGGTAATGAATGCTTGACGTCATGTTTTTCTGTTAATTCTATTTCTCCCCCTGAGGAGGTGAACACGCTACCTGAGTTTGTTCAGGACTTCACTGATGTTTTCTCTAAGGAGGCCTCCGAAGTGTTACCTCCTCATAGAGAATACGATTGCGCTATCGATTTGGTACCAGGAGCTAAGCTCCCTAAGGGTAGGATATTTAATCTCTCTTGTCCCGAGCATGAAGCCATGAGAGAGTATATCCAGGAATGCCTGGCCAAGGGTTACATTCGCCCCTCTACTTCTCCAGTAGGTGCTGGCTTCTTCTTCGTAGGGAAGAAGGATGGTGGTCTTAGGCCATGCATTGACTACCGTAACTTGAATAAGGTCACTGTAAGGAACCAGTATCCCCTTCCTTTGATTCCTGATCTCTTAAATTAGGTTCAGGAGGCCCAATGGTTCTCTAAGCTTGATCTACGGGGGGCGTATAACCTTATCCGCATCAAAGAGGGGGATGAGTGGAAGACTGCATTTAACATGCCCGAAGGTAATTTCGAATACCTCGTCATGCCCTTTGGGTTGTGTAATGCTCCCGCGGTCTTCCAGAATTTCATAAATGAGATTACCTGGGGGTATTTCTGGTAGTGTACCTTGATGAGATACTTGTGTTTTCCAAGGACTGGTCCTCCCACATTGAGCACGTCAGGAAGGTGCTCCAGGTCCTTCGGGAAAATAAACTGTTTGCGAAGACCGAAAAATGTGTGTTTGGGGTGCAGGAGATACCATTTTTGGGTCAAATCCTCACTCCTCATGAATTCCGCATGGACCCCGCCAAGGTCCAGGCTGTGGCGGAATGGGTCCAACCTGCCTCCCTGAAGGCGTTACAGTGCTTCCTGGGGTTCGCTAATTATTACAGGAGATTTATTGCTAACTTCTCGGTCATCGCTAAGCCTCTTACGGATCTCACTAGCAAAGGTGCTGATCTCCTCCACTGGCCTCCTGAGGCTGTCCAGGCTTTTGAGATCCTTAAAAAGTGCTTTATCTCGGCCCCGGTGCTGGTTCAGCCCAACCAAATGGAGCCATTTATCGTGGAGGTTGACGCGTCCGAGGTGGGAGTGGGGGCTGTCTTGTCCCAGGGTACCAGGTCCCTCACCCATCTCTGTCCCTGTGCCAACTTCTCCAGGAAGTTTTCGCCCACTGAGAGTAACTATGATATTGGCAACCGCGAACTCTTAGCCATTAAATGGGCATTTGAAGAGTGGCGCCACTTCCTGGAGGGGGCTAGGCACCAGGTAACGGTCCTTACCGATCACAAGAATCTGGTTTTCCTAGGATCTGCCCGGAAGCTAAACCCGAGACAAGCTCGATGGGCGTTATTTTTTACCAGATTCAACTTTTTGGTTACCTATAGGGCTGGGTCTAAAAATATTAAGGCTTATGCACTGTCGCATAGCTTCATGGCCAGCCCTCCTTCGGAGGAAGATCCTGCTTGTATTTTGCCTCCAGGTATAATCATTTCTTCTATTGATTCTGATTTAGTCTCTGAAATTGCGGCTGATCAAGGTTCAGCTCCCGGGAACCTTCCTGAGAACAAGCTGTTTGTTCCCCTGCAATTCCGGCTAAGGGTACTTAGGGAAAATCATGACTCCGCACCATCTGGTCATCCAGGCATCCTGGGTACCAAGCACCTCATTGGCAGAAACTATTGGTGGCCTGGGTTGCCTAAAGACGTTAAGGCCTACGTCGCCGCTTGTGAGGTTTGTGCTAGGTCCAAGACTCCCAGGTCCCGACCAGTGGACTTACTACGTTCTTTGCCCATTCCCCAGAGACCTTGGACCCATATCTCCATGGATTTTATCACCGATTTGCCTCCATCTCAAGGCAAGTCGGTGGTGTGGGTTGTAGTAGACCGCTTCAGTAAGATGTGCCACTTTGTGCCCCTCAAGAAACTACCCAATTGTAAAAGGGCTATATATAATATATAAATATAATATATGCTCACTACACACTCACTCACGTGTGTACAAGGGCTGGTATAATAGCTGGGTTTCACCTACTTGGTCGCCCATTATTGCTACCCCCTTTATAATCAGGGTCACTAGGGTTATGCCTAGTTCCCCTACCTTTTCCTTATACTAATGTCTACTTGCTTTGCTTTGCTTCTACGGAATAGGACCGTACAATAAATACAATTGTATAGTAAATAAAGGGTAATATTTATTACTAACTATAATCACACTTACATATAAAATACACAAACCAAACACAGAACACAGTAACTGATCACAGTATAGTATCAGTATACCCCAATACACATAACACGTTAATATATACTGAGTATACTCACACTATACGTAGTACAGTATAAACACGGTATCCTATGTTATGCCTCCACCCACATACCTAAACATACATATGAATACAGTTACGTTACAATCCAATACACGCTATCTAATATCACTTTCCCTATACTCTAAGGGTTCAGAAAGGGGTTATCAAGGGGAATGGGTTGCTGTGTAAATTGTGGGAAAGGGTTAAACAGGTACAGCAGGGCTAGCAAGTTACTCAGGGCAGCAAGGGTAAACAGGGACTCAGGGCTACAAGGGTTGAAGTAAGGAGGGGGAAATCATAACGTGTAGCTGCTGCTACACGTGGATACTTAGCAGTCCATGTGGTCTCTCAGGAAGGGCCATGAGCCAAGAGCAGGCCAGGAGGAAAGAGGAGACCCTTAGTGGAGCCAGGTAGCAGGAACAAAAGAGAGAGAGCTTTGGCAACATTTGTCCTTTTAAACCTCCCCGTGCACACCTGTGTGACCACACAGGCTCATGCACGTGAAAGGGAGGGGCCTGGGCCTCATGGTATCTAGTAGGGGGCTGGAAGGGCAGTTGGAACTTCCTTCTACCTGGATTAGTTCATTGTTTGTTTTACACCCCCCAGGGTGTCTGAGTAGATGACACCTTTCTGGAGGGACAAATACATATATATATATATATATATATATATATATATATATATATATATATATATACAAGAAGAAAATTCAGCAGCACTCCGATGATCAAGGTGAAAAAGTGAAGTTTATTGTGCCAACATGGCAAATGCAACGTTTCTGTCCCACCTTGGGACCTTTCTCAAGGTGGGAAACTTCACTTTTTCACCTTGATCATCGGAGTGCTGCTGAATTTTCTTCTTGGATATGTGTATGGTCTTTGGATCGGGACTATCAGCTGGCACCCTTCATTACTTGATCTCGTATTTGGAAACAGAGTGCTGCCGTCTTTCTACTGGTGTATAAATATATATATATATATATATATATATATATATATATATATATATATCTACACTACATGTACATAGATATAAATATATAAAACACTTCCCTTTACACCAATGCTAAGACGTTAGCTACCTTGTTTGTCAAACACATCCTGCGTCTCCATGGGGTCCCTGTCAATATTGTTTCTGACAGAGGGGTACAATTTGTTTCATTGTTTTGGAGAGCCTTCTGTAAAAAGTTGGAGATTGATCTGTTCTTCTCCTCTGCCTTCCATCCTGAAACTAATGGCCAAACTGAGAGGACTAATCAGTCTCTAGAACAATATTTAAGGTGTTTTATCTCTGACTGTCGATATGATTGGGTCTCATTCATTCCCCTCGCCGAATTTTCCCTTAATAACCGGGTCAGTAACTCGTCAGGGGTCTCCCCCTTTTTCTGTAATTTTGGGTTTAAGCCACGTTTCTCCTTCGTTTCACCTGGTAGTTCCAACAATCCCGAGGTAGAGGTCGTTCATCGGGAACTGTGTACAGTCTGGGCCCAGGTTCAGAAGAACCTAGAGGCGTCCCAGAGCATACAAAAAACTCAGGCAGATAGAAGACGTTCTGCTAACCCCTTGTTTATGGTCGGGGATCTGGTGTGGCTATCGTCAAAGAACTTGCGCCTTAAAGTCCCGTCCAAGAGGTTTGCTCCCCGGTTTATAGGGCCGTACAAGGTCATTGAAGTCCTCAATCCTGTCTCCTTCAGACTGGAGTTGCCCCCATCTTTTCGAGTACACGACGTGTTTCATGCCTCCCTCCTTAAACGCTGCTCCCGTCCTTGGCTCCCTTGAGGAAACCTCCTGTTCCCGTTCTCACCCCTGAGGGGGTAGAATTCGAGGTGGCCAAGATTGTGGACAGCAAGATGGTCCAAGGCTCCCTCCAGTACCTTGTCCATTGGAGAGGATACGGGCCTGAGGAGAGGACTTGGGTACCCGCCCGGGATGTTCACGCTGGGGTATTGGTCAGGAGGTTCCACCTTCGTTTCCCCAATAAACCAGGTCCACCTAGAAAGGGTCCGGTGGCCCCTCATAAAAGGGGGGGTACTGTAAAGGATCTGCCAGGCACAGCTTCTGTGTCAACGCCCATAGGTAATCAGTCTGCACCTGCTTCTATGTCTGTGAGACTGACTCCATCTTCCACCACTCAGGATGGCAGGCTTAGGAGTGGGAGAGCCTATCACAGCCTAGCCAGACGGAGCTAGCTCCCGCCCTCTGTCTATTTATACCTGCCTTTCCTGTTCCTCCTTGCTTGTGATTCTTCTCGTTTGGTTTCCTGGCCCTGCTGCATCTTCTTGAACTATTTGTCCCTGCTTCATACTGACCCTGGCTTACTGACTACTCTCCTGCTCTGCGTTTGGTACCTCGTATACTCCTGGTTTGACTCGGCTTGTTCACTACTTTCCTGCTCTGAGTTTGGTACCTCGTACACTCCTGGTTTGACTCGGCTCGTTCACCACTCTTGTTGCTCACGGTGTTGCCATAGGCAACTGCCCCATTTCCCTTAGTTTCTGTGTACCCTTGTCTGTTTGTCCGTCGTGCACTTATTGAGCGTAGGGACTGTCGCCCAGTTCTACCCCGTCGCCTAGAGCGGGTCGTTGCAAGAAGGCAGGGACTGAGTGGCGGGTAGATTAGGGCTCACTTGTCTGTTTCCCTACCCCCGTCATTACATTTAACTTTGTTAAACTTTTTTTTAACTTTTTCATTAGTCCCACTAGGGGACTTTACTATGCGATCGTTTGATCGCTTTTATAATACTTTTGTATTGCAGCATATTATTGCCTGTTAGTATAAAACTGACAGGCACCTGCTAGGTCATGCCTCTGGCATGACCTAGCAGGCATTAACTAGAGGCAGACCTGGGGGCCTTTCTAAGGCCCCCTGGCTGCCATAGAAAGCGCCGACACCGTGCGATCGCATGCAGGGGGCCGGCGGGGTGAGAGAGGCAGCCCCCACCCCCCCTCCAAAACCTCTTAGATGCGGTGCTCGCTATTGAGCGTGGCATCAAAAGGGTTAAACAAGGGTATTTCGATCCATCCGCTCGAGCAGCGTTGCTCCAGAGGTAGCTGAGAGCAGGGAGTTTTTCCTTTTCTTGCCGCTTATTTATTCTGATGCAGCGCCGTGAAAAGGCGCATGTATCAGAATAAAGCCAGTTAGTGGCCGCCGTGAAAAGGCGTATTGGCGGTCACTAACGGGTAGGCTATGTAAACCTTTGAAAGGCAATTATTCTTTTCTAAAATAAAAAGGTGTATCAGTGTGTTTTGTGTAACTTTGTAAATACTTTTTATTAAAAATTATTTTAACTTTTTTAGATACAGCTGCTCTGTATTCTCTGTACAGAGCAGCTGTAGCTAGCGCTATTCACTGAATCCGTCAGGCTCACTGACCTGACGGGTTCAGTGTCGGAGGGTCCTGTGTGTCTCTGGCACGCAAGTTCAACCTGTAATCTATCACATCTAAATTCATAACTTAGATGAGATAGATTACAGGTGGTTCCTGTGTGTCAGAGACATGCAGGACCCGCCGACAATGAACCCATCAGGTCAGCGGGACTGATGGATTCAGTGAATAGCGCTAGCTACAGCTGCTCTGTACAGAGAATACAGAGCAGCTGTATCTAAAAATGAATAGTTATTGATTTTAAAGGGGTTGTCCACTCAGGACATTTTAGTTGTCCTTTCAGAGCAACCTCTGTCCAAAGCCCAAAACTCCAAATGATGTGTGTTGCTAACTTAGGGTATGTGCACACGAGAAGTGGCTTTTACGTCTGAAAAGACAGACTGTTTTCAGGAGAAAACAGCTGCCTCGTTTCAGACGTAAAAGCTCCTCCTCGCATTATGCGAGGCGTCTGTGACACTCGTAAATCTTGAGCTGCTCTTCATTGACTTCAATGAAGAACGGCTCAAATTACGTTGCAAAGAAGTGCCCTGCACTTCTTTGCCGAGGCAGTAAATTTACGCGTCGTCGTTTGACAGCTGTCAAACGACGACGCGTAAATTACAGGTCGTCTGCACAGTACGTCGGCAAACCCATTCAAATGAATGGGCAGATGTTTGCCGACGTATTGTAGCCCTCTTTTCAGGCGTAAATCGAGGCATAATACGCCTCGTTTACGCCTGAAAATAGGTTGTGTGAACCCAGCCTTAAGGAGGATCTGTCACCAGATTTCACAATACAAACTGTCAACTTTATTAAATAGATCTCTTAGACCTGGTGAAGCTGGAGTACTTACTTATAACATCTGTATAAGAATGGCTGTATGATCCTTTCTCAATGTATTCCTGCTTGATATTAAAATGAACATTTCATGAGTCCAAGTGTATTCATAAGATAAACTCAATCTCCTAGATCTGACCAGCGTCCCTCCTCCACCGCTTGATGCTGAAATCTTGCACATACTCAGTACAAGCTACAGTACAGTCTCCCTGGCTCTGCGGTAAAATAAAGCAGTACATGGAGTTAGAAGCTGTAATTCCATACTTAGAGTGGAATTTATTAAGCACTCTATGCCAGATCTCTAGTGTAGAAACGTAAAATTTGCTTAAAAACTGAGTTTAGGTGCAACAATCTGGGGACTTTTGTATTCTTATGCCACATGCACCACTTCCAAAAAAGTGTGCTGGGTTCATAAAATAAAGCTAGAATTTGCGCAAAAAACGGACACAAATTATAGCAGAAATCTAGCGGATTTCCCTTTTGGGCACATGGACGGCCAAAGATGCACCTAATTTATTAAGAGGCAGTGCCATTTAATAAATTAAGCACATTTTACCCCAGCGATCTTTATATTTAGACAGGCATATAAAAAGTCAGCCGTAATAAATCTGAGATTGACATTACATCATTCATTTTCTTGGTCTCATGCATATATTTGGTTTGACAAAATGGTCATTTTATTATCAGGCAGGAAAACATATAACCGTATTATATAGACATTCTGGCATGGATTTTCAAAGTAAGTACATGAGTCTCATCAGGTCTAAGAAATTATTTTAATAATGTATGCAGTTTGTAATGTAAAATCTGCTGGCAGATCTTCTTTAAGGTTATGTTCACATGGCGGATTTTCATAAGTATTTAGATGCAGAAACCTTGCGTATTCCATGCCGAAATATGGAAAAAAAAAAAACACTTCAGAATACCTTCCTATAAATTTTAATGGGAAACTGCCCCATTGTTTACACAGGGCCAAATATTCTGCCCCCTGAAATTAAAACCATGTCATGTCACTTATCGACTCGGTTTCTGAGCGAAAACCATACTTGGTAGTCACACGCAGATTAGCCTTATTGAATGTGCGGATCTGCGGCAGATGAAGCTGAAAATCCGCATCAGAATTCTTGGATTTATGCCACGGATTCTTGGCCAAATCCACGATGGATTTTTCCACATGAAAAATACGGTGTCCGTACATGGCCTTACCATTTCATGACTGGAGTTTTTTTGGGCCTTTCACATGTTGGAATGCTGCATTCTAAGAGTATGTTCATCCCGGGCAGACATGCTGCTGATTTTCCGTCCGTATTTTAGATAATGTCATTCACATTTGAAAAATTAAGTACGGAAGCCTTATGGTAGGCTTAGATACAGGGTCTAACAGACCGTGTCACACATGGACCATGTGTCTAAGCCTACCACATGGTATTCTTAGATACATGGCCCATGTCTGATCCTGTCTGATGGGCCCTGACAGACAGGACAGTATCACACATGGGCCCTGTATCTAAGTCTACCACATGTGTTACTAATAGGTTTTTTTGTGTGTTTGTATTATTTTACAGGTTCGGTCGTTGGACTAAGTCGGATTCAAGGACTACTTTGATGACTGCTTTTTTTATTTTCAATAAAATGGTTAATGAGGTTTGTGTGTTTTTATTATTTCAATAAAATATTTTTTCTGTGTCTTTGTACTTTCTTTTAAACTTTATTACTAACGCTTTAGTAATGGCCGCTGGCTGATTGACTGCTGATTGCTTAGTGGAGGCTAACACTAACCCCCATTATTACCCTGGTACCCACCGCCACCAGGGGCACCGGGAAGAGCCTGGTACGATCCAATACCCGACCATCTGTAGCGATGGTGGGCACTGGGGCGGCCGCAAGCTGATATTATTAGGCTGGAAAAGGCCAAAAACAGTGGGCCTTCCCACCCTGGTAAAGCCAACCTGCTGCTATGTTGTATCTGGCTGGTTATAAAAATTGGAAGGAACCACGTGTCATTTAAAAAAAATAAAAAAATTAACTTTTTAAATAAATAATTGGAAAAAGCGACATGCCCCCCCCATTTTTCATAACCAGCCAGAGACAACATAGCAGCAGGATACGGGATACAGGAAACAGGGTATGGGAACACTGGGTACAGGATACAACTAAGGGTCCATTTGCTAAACGAACATAGGTAGACACAATAACGCTCAGGCACAGGAAGGAGGGCGGGACAGATTTAAGAGATCACCAGGGTGAGCGCACCCTATGGGAGCGAGCAGCGGGCGGAGACAGTACATGCCGGCGGAGAGGTAATAGAGGAGGGGAACGCCGGCACAGAGGTAATAGATGTTGGTGGCCGCCAAGGGAAGCTGGATAACGGCGATCGGTGGCCGACAGCTTTCCAGTTGTTGGTGGAAAAACTCCATAAAGATGTATTGTAGGAATAGTCACTATAATATGACTGCTTATTTGGAGCAATACGGATACAATATATGTTTTATAGAAACTCAGTGAGAACAGGAGTTAACAAGGGGCAATTTTCTGGGGCATTACTTACCATGTAGATGAATTGAGAAGCACTTCACAAAGTGCAAAATGAATTTAGCATGTGTCACCTGGTGGTCCTTGGACTTGGATGGATGGAATGCACTTTACTGCTCTCTTTGCCTCATTAGCAGAGTATTATAAGTCCTTGTGCACTTTGCTCAGTGTAATAAACCTGCTCTCACGCAGAAGTGACATCCCCGGTATCACATGACCCTTTTAATTAATTCAACCATTATTTGCGTTAAACAGTATAACATTGTCCTTTAAAATGGAAAACTTTATTATCTACATAAAAAAGGATTGTCTTAAGTGTGTAGGAAGGTTGAAATTGGTATGATTTTTCTCATTAAAAAGGCTTTTCAGCCTGAAACAATTATCACCTACCTACCTACCTACCTACCTAGATTAGTGGGTGTCTGACCGCTCGGTTGTTTCTGTCAATCACATAGACTTTGTGTTAAGTGGCAGCGCACATGCTTGACCGATGCTCCATTCAAACTCCTCCTTGCCGAGGTTCTAGCGATCAGTAGGGGTCAAAGTGGTCAAACCCCTACCGATCTTACATTGATCACCTATCCGGCCAGTTTTTCATGAAAGCATTTTGGAACTACATTTTTAAGGTAGTAGCTGCCAAAAAAAAAAATGTAATTTATACATTCTTGTCAGGATTCTGCCTCTTCGAGTACAACAAAACACAAACTTATATAAACAATGTCATGTCCATGTGGCCATGTGACAATCATGTAACCACACCATCCACATGCTTTGGCGTTGTGCATGCCTTTGCGCATAACTACTTTGCTGCTTATAGATAAATAAATACACTGTAGAAAACCACTTTTAATTAGTTAAACTTTCTCTTTAAATGAACACTAATTTTCAACAAACCTTGCATAAATCAATAGTTCAACCAAATACCAAATATAAGAAAATTTGAATTATATCTTATTATAGAAAAATGCGTCTTTCTCCACTTATCAGGCACTTCTCCCCCTTTCTTCCTCAACTGTTTACTCTATAAACACACTGAGGAATCTGGTAACAACTTCCCCAAGTAGTCTATTGAAAAGGGAGGGGAAGCAGGGTACAGTAGCAGAGTGAGAGAGAAGCAGAGAGACACACAGAGAGGCTGCAGCAGTTTCCTGGTAAGTGTTATATCTCCCCCAGTGCTGGATTCACAGCTACATTGCTCATTACTGCTGTATAATCTACTCCATGTTGCTGAAGCTTTTATATATATATATATATATATATATTAGGTAAAGAAAGGAGAGCAGGATTCTCCTCTTCTCTGTGTGTAGTGCATAGAAGACATGATAGCAGTTGGGCTTTGCCCGCTTGCTCAGGGAAAACGAAAAATTAGATATAGAGCCTGCAGAGGAGAAAACATAAGGAAATGAAATAGTGTTATTCCTCATGTACACAAATATAAAAGCTTATATAAAAAGACACCTGAAAGGTTAGGGAAGCTTTAAGAATACTATAGTAAGGTATAATGTTATTTAACCAGATGTGTTATCTTCCTATTATTAACTAACCTACATTGAAAAATAACAGCGAGAGTTTAAATGAATGCAATGGACAATACCACTGTCTCTATTTGTACTATTAATATAAATGTCCATATCATGTGTGATGCTCAGAGAAATTATAGATAATATTTAACTTTTATTAATATGCATTAAGATAGACATAAATATTAAAAAATCCTTGGATCCCTAGAAGAAGCCAGAATGCTGGCGAAACGCGCGTCGGGTGCTCAATCCTTTTAACTGCCCTTGGTGTAACACATGGCCTGAGCTGCCTTATTCAGGCCAATCGATTGATACATGCTATTGCTCCCTAAATATCCGGCTGACAGCTTACAGCGCGACTGTGCTGTTAGCGCAGCGCACCCTGCTGTCATAACACGAGCGGCTGGTTGTGTGATTCCTCCCAGCCGCCGCTCTAATCTGACCGCCGGTGTACTTGCCGTGCGGCTCCCTCTATGCTGCCCACTCCGTTTCAATACGGGAACAGGGCTACACGCTGAATTCAGATCCACTTACAGTGGACCTGTGCTTGGGTATAGAGCCTGTGCCGCGTCTCAGCTGACAACTGGGCGCGGGCACAGTCAGGGAACCACAGCTGATCTCCACGCTGCTGCTCTGATACACAGGGACAGCGGCGTGAGAGTGTAGCTGTCTGCTGACCATTCACACACATTGCGGCAGACACGCACGGAGGTGCGTTGGGATACTCACTCTGACTGACAGCATTGTCATGCCCTGCAGGAGACTACAGGCACGAGTGGTTCTTACTAATCTAACCCGTGCATCCTAAATACATGCTGCCGTTACTTCATATTGTAACCACTGTTTGTTCATATTAAAAATTGTTGCTTGCCAAACAGCTCGTTACACCACAACATTATTATCACGGTTTCCAGCATACCATAGCAGTGCAGCCCTGGGCTGCGACTTGCGCTCTTGCCTTGGCGCATTAGACACACAGCTACAGGGCGCAGCTTGTAGGCTCCTGTTCACATTATACCGCAGTGCAGCCACATGGTGGTGCAGCAGGCTACCATTGCCCAATCCTGCGCTACCGCCACTCCATATTCTAACCACTGCTTTGTAAGCATAGCATCTCATGTGTTCTTCGTATGAACACTTCTGATACAATTACTATATCCTAATTATACATGGCCTAGGTATGTGAGTTTGGGGGTCACTCACACATACCTCTTACACCAAGTATTTTTAAATATTTATCTCTATCTTAATGCATATTAATAAAAGTTAAATATCTCAGATCATATACTTTCTCCCACTTCCCTTCCCTCATACATATAGCTATACTGGGTGGTGTACACCAATGTGATCTGTCTACAACACTGTGTGATAGGTGGTCTGCCACACTTTGCTCAGAGAAATTATATAACCATACTATTTAGGCTTCGTTCACATCTGCGCTAGGGCTCAATTCCAACGTTCCGTCTGAGCTTTCCGTCGAGTCGGAGCCGTGACAGACACAAACGTAAACCATAGGTTTCCGTTTCCATTACCATTGATTTCAATGGTGACGGATCCGGTACCAATGGCTTCAGTTTGTCTCAGTTATGCAAGGGTTCCGTCGTTTTGACAGAATCAATACTGTAGTCGACTTCGCTATTCATTCTGTCAAAACGACAGAACCCTTGCACAACAGAGACAAACGGAAACCATCGAATCCGGCACCGGATCCATCACCATTGAAATCAATGGTGATGGAAACGGACACCTATGGTTTCCGTTTGTGTCTGTCAGGCCTACGTTCCGACGGAAAGCTCAGACGGCACGTCGGAACCGAGCCCTTGCGCAGATGCGATCAAAGCCTTACTACTACATCTGCTGGTCAGTTGGTTTTAATTGGGTTGAGTTATTTTTACAAGGATAACACACAAAGTGATGTCCCAGCACAAGTATAATGCACACAGTGCTATCACAGTACAGGGATAATGGTTGCCATAATGGACATAATGATGTCACCATGCAAATATAAGGCACACATTGATGTCACAGTGCAGGTATAATGCCGTGGTGTCACAGCATAGGAATAATGTCAAACAGGATGCTGAGGAAATGGCTAATCCACACAGCAGGGACACATCAAGTAACCATGTGCCTTAATAGCAAAACTTGGAATAGGGTCACATTCGAAGGGGTCGTACATCATTAGAAAAACATTGCTGTTTTCTTTCAGAAACAGTGCCACGCCTGTTACTCGCCTCCAGCTACGGTCCTGCCAACGGCCACGTCCAGTTGCTAGGCAACTAGATGCCTTCCCCTCTGGTGCCACTGCACAACATGGCTTCCTACTCCTTTTCGCCGACTGTGTTGGTTGTCATGGCAACCAGTAACCACTGGTGACATCATACCTGGCGGCGTATTTAAAGGAGAAGCTTCCATGGATCTAGGTACATCTTGTATTTTGCTCTTCTTCCTTTTGGGGTTTTAACGCTGTTTCTGACTCCTGATCTTGACCTTGATCTTGACCTAGCGTTGTTTTTGGATTATGCTCCTGTCTTACCCATTAGATTGTCGCCTGGCTCTTGTGGTTCTGCTGGTATCGACTCCAGGCCTGATTCGTGACTACTAATCTGTCTTATACGCTAGCTTGTTGCATCCTGACTGCTTATTCGTTGACGACCTCGGTTATGTTCTTGACTTCGCTACAAGCTCAACACTACAGCGAATCGGCCACTTATTAGTCATTATACTGAAACTGCCATGTGGGAATATGACAGGGAAAGTCTATTCCTCCTTGCGGGGGTTAAGAGTGATAAACGGAGAGATTACTTAGACTTGAAACCGCATTCAAGCCTGTGCCAAACCTGTTAGTGGATCCACTTCTCCGGAGAACAGGGTATTGCAGCTCAGCTTTATTAAAGGAGTTATCCCACAAAGTGTGTTAGCCTGCAAATTAAAGGCATAAACTTTGAGTCATTTTAATAAAGAAAGGTTTAAATCAATGTATTTCTTATCTTTTTCATAATTTATGATGCAGACAGTTTGTAGGATCCATTGCTGGAATGTAGGCGGCACGCAGCGCCGCACCAAGTGACGCTGTATCTCTCTCTTAGCAGTTCCAGTCCGGTCCTTTACCGATATGTATATCCCTCCCCATGCATCTAAAAAAATTGTCCTCCCATTGCCTGCCTAAGCTGTTCCATGTCCAGCCCTGATGCAGTTTCTTGTCTGCCATTGTGCTTGCTCAGCAGCTCCTTTGACAAGCAGAGAAGACTCTCTGCTGACCTCACCAGGGATCCCTCCGCATTGCCAAGACACAGCTGAGCAGAGGGAGAGCATCACAATAGCGCATTCTTTTCACAGTAAATACATTCAATAGAAACAGCAGGTGGCGCTATACAAAGATTAGTATTTGAATATCTTTTTAAATAGGATTTTTTTTTACATAAGTATAAATTTAAAACCAATATTCTTTGGGGGTCAACTACTTTTAAGTGATTGGGGCTGAGCTGCAATACCATACACAATCTCTGGACAGATGTGGCACTGGTTTATGAAGAAAGCAGCCATGACAGTCCTATTCCATCATTTACAATCATCACTAACTACACCTTACCTCTGAGAGCAAATGGGCCCCCTTAGTAGTTGCTAAGACTGTTACTCCAATGAGCAAAGATGTTTATGTAATATTACCCCCCCCCCCCCACATACATTGGCAAATGTAATGTAGTATACTGTAAACATGTGTAGTGACTTACCTAGTGCTGTATTTCACGGGACGCCACTCTGTTCCAGGCCACCGCAGGGTCATGTGATCTGTATTCTGACAACCAAAATCCTACAGCATCTGCTTTAGAAATCTATGAGACCTACATCAAGGCTTTTATAGACTTGTATTGAGAGCCTGACTCCCGGTCCCTACCGCAGACACTGTAGCACTGTAGGATACAGGGAGGACGAATGAAGATCATGTGACCCCATGTGGCCCGGAGCGGAGCGGCGTTCTGTGAAATATAGCACCAGGTAAATCAATATACATGTCTACATTACACTACATTACATTTCTAAAAGGTAAAACCTCGAGAGCTTCTTGAATGTTTGACAATTTAACAAATTGCTTTAGCTTTATATTAGATAATAAATACATTTACTCCATTCTACTTTGGCAATTAGCAATTTATTCTAAGCCGGAGAACTGATGCCGTGCAAGTATTTTCTTTTTTTAAGGAAAAAAAAATAGATGGCAGATCTAATTCTGTATCGTCTCAGATCAGCACTATCTCAGCCTAACAAATAAATCTTTATGTCAGAATTAAATACACTCTAGAAAGGCCATTTCAGCTCTTTTGTAAGATTTTTTTTCAATTGTGTGCAGTGATGGATATCTTTCGATGCTGGGTGATAGCTGCTGACATTAATTTATAAAAGGCTGCAATACTACTAATTGTAAGAAGTGTGTGGCATAGGATGAGTGTACATACAATATAATAATGAACACAAAGAAAGAAGAGGGGTAAACAGCGCAGATACATTGATGAAATTTATTTCATTTTCTGACATCAAAGTAATTGTCACTGCAAAATGATGCAGACTTTTAAATGTGCCTTGTAGATGTCAGAACAGTTTCCAAAACACAAGACTTTGTAGCACAGTAAATCAATGCACAGTATTTTACAAGAGCTAATGACACATCACGTCTGCATTTCAATAATATGGGAATTATGGACAAAAAAAATACCCTAAAATGAAATCAAACACAAAAAGACAAATCTAGATGTTGAAGGTGAAGTAAAGCTGTAGAAAAACTGTAAAAAATCCTACATCTGAAAACGCGAAGTATTACAGCCCACGCATGGTAAATAATTTGGAAAGTACATAGCTAATTGCACAAAATCCTTGATCAGTTCTCTATAAATAGGCCCTATGGTTGTGTTTGCATTTGAAAATAAAGGGGTTTTGACTGATGGGCTTTCATGCCATTTCAATCAGATAATTAGTAGAATAGAATTATTAACATTTGTTAGCACCCCAATAATTTCAAGAATGAGGGGGTCTAGTGACTCATTCTTGGTGGAAATGAAGTAATGCCGTCCCTCTCTATTGAATGAGAGATATGAAAACAGCTAAGTGCTTGAACCTCCCATTCCTTCTGTATTTCCTATTCTGTATACCATTCATTTCCATGTAGAGTGAATTTACATGTGCACCCTCTTCTCCACTGAAAGCAGGGATACAACCTCTTCATTCTTGGAATAGTAAGGTGTCCCAGCAGTTAAGCATTACCGATTACACATGTACGACATGTCTAAATGACTTGGCATTGAAGAGTTATTGTGAAAAATCCCTTTAAATTAAATCAGTAATTAGTATAAATGCTGCATTATGCAGTGCAGAGGCATACACTATGAAAGAGTCCTTAGCTGCTAACTGCAGACACAACCTCCATCTTCCCCCTGACCCAACAAGCATACCAAACACTAGCTCCCACCCAAAACTAGTCCCCTACTCGCTGTCAAATGAGATCAGATGAACTGTGGGGGTTGCGCTGTGGGTAGTAGCCAAGAGCTGATTTTGGATTGGTATCTGAAATGTGCTCTTCGGAAGGCATAGTTGGGCAATGGGCCTCCTATTCTACTGCAGGGAGGTGGTCTATACCTATGATCAACCCACCGCTTCAACAATGGACATACAATATGCAATCATAGTGTATTAGTGACTAAAATCAGATGTTTACATATATTGTGGCTTGTGTTCCTAATTCTGCAACTTTTCAAACCCTCTTTGTCAGTCCTCTGTGACATTCCACTATCATTTTCTATGGGTTTAAACAGTTATCTGTTGCACAGAAAATAGCCCTAGAAGATATTTTGAATAATTGGTTATGAAAAAAAATAAGAATTTGAGTACTTTCTTCCATAGTAACTTGAGGATTGATTAAAAAAAGGACCCAGTGAATCCTGTAAACTAGCACTGTACTATCAAATTATCTTTCATGGAAATGGGTTATTTCAATTACCACATTTTCAGATGCATTTTTTTTTTTTTCACTTTTACTTTATTTTTCCATCAGTGTTTTGTTTGAATTATTTACACAGCTTTTTTTTTTCCTAGGTAGCAGTCCAGCTGCCATTAGTAACTGGTTTGGTATCCACGAGGCAACCAAAATGAATGATCTGGTTCATAACATGTATCCCTTCTCCTCTGTCAACCACAGATTTCAATTTAGAATGACCATTTATTTATAAAGTTGAGCAAATATCCAAATACAAGTTTGCTTGTCATCAACATTTAACACCCTCTTCTTTCTATAACCGTGCTTATGGAAAATTATACATATTTATATACACGCATAAACAAATCAATTCAAAAGAAACTAGTCACAAATGCCAGTGCTTGATTAACATTGAACAACATCTGAAATATTCTTTAGATGTGCAGGTCATACCCACAAAGTAACCCCTAAGAAATAAATTAACAACAAAAACCCATAAAATGTACATACAGACATACAATTGACTTATTTTTGGTTTGATAACAATACCTTTGTAAGTACAAGGTATAGGGATCTGGCAGTGTTTAAAACACACGACAATGTCTGCAAAGATTATTCTTTATACACCCTGCACAGTCAAGAGAAAAAAACATCTCTCCATCATTTCATCTCAGCAGACAAATCAAAAGATTGTAACATTAAACTTTGGTTGTTTTGAAATGGACTATATACAGGCATAATTAAAATTCCATCATAAATTAAGCAAAGATTACATAATGAAAATCAAAATGAAATATTACATTTACAGCTCATTGTAAAGGAACATAAAGAATGTGTATTACATCGATTTCATTTTTGTTTTACCCTGTAAAAAAAAATCAATATCAAACACAAAGTGTCCTTGTTTAAAAACAAAACCATACATGAAAATCTTCATTGCATTAAGTTGCAACCTGTCCTGACCCAACACTTTCCTATCCGATGGGCAAAATAATTTCTTGGGAAAAAAAATTAACGGGAAAAGAGAGAGACCTTATAATAACAACAACGACAACAACAACAACAACAACAACATAAAAAAGGTATAAAATAAATATGGATTATAAAGCATTTGAATGAAGGTTAACATTTACCAAACTAGTAAGTTCTGTCTTATCACTTTCTATACATTACCCTAAAGATTTCTTATACTATGAGGTATTTGAAGGAATTGGTAAGAGGACTGCACGGCCTACATCCAGGCAATAGGTACTCAAAGCGATTGGCCAGGCGCAGGCAAGTGAGTGAGTAAGCATGAGAAGAGACTGCCGACAGCTACTACTAGCTAAAACTTTGGTTCATCAGCTAAAAGAGTGAAAAATAAAATCCTTTGGTATCGAAGAAATGTTCATTGCATGGCTGCACTGCAAAAGCACCACGGTGAAGAATTATTATTTTATCGGTATTATTATTATTATTATTAATAATATTATTATTATTATTATTTAATTAGTGGCCTTTCTAAGAGGCTGAGGTATTCAAAGACATATAAGGTGAGATAGAAGAGGTCAACAGCGGTTTAACACTTTGGTATAAGCAAGGCACTCGTCCTATGAGTTTACAAAGTCTGCAACATTTTTGCCTAAAGCTTTGTTTTTTCCTAGCATTGTTAATGGGTCTTTTCTTTTCCAGAAGGCATCAGATGATCGTAAATCAATGACCATGGTCTGGTTTACATAGGGTTAGTCAACCATCAACACTCTAGATATTGGTAAACTACAGTTCCTTGTTGCTGTGAATGAACTTGTATTTTGAGAACTGTAGCCCAAAAACAGCAGGAGGGCTGATAATTGCTTGTCTCGGACAGGGAAAGGAGAGGATATGTTAACGTCTAAAGTGGATGGAACCTCAAATGTAGAAGTAATCAAAAGTTTTTTTTCCTTAAAGGGTAGCTGTCATGTTAAACATGCTGTCCTATCTGGAGACAGCATGTTATAGGGAAGGAAGAGGTGAACAGATTGATATGTAGTTTTGTGCAAAAAGATTCAGGATAAACTGTAACTTCATTTAACTCCCTGCTCATTGTGGTCTGAAGAGTCCAGTGGACGGTCCTAACCATTGATTGACAGCCTTCCCTGTCTGAGTGCAAATACATAAATAGCTGTCAATCACTGAGTAGGACCGCCCACTGGCCGCTTAAGCCTAGAGTTACTGGGAATTAAATCAATCAATTATAGGTTACCCTATATATTTTCTCATCCAACTAAATATGAATGTGCTCAGCTCCTCCTGTCTTTTAAGATGCTGTCCACAGATCGAACTGCCTCCTGACAGGGAGACAATAGGTATGGAATACTATCTTAGCTTTTTGGTATTTTGAAATGTACATTTCCAACAACAGTTTGTTTTTTTGTTTTTTTTAGGGAAAATTGATGAGCCAGACCATGATCATGATAGGCCATCTGGTCTCTCTGCTATTGAGTCCATCAGTCCCAAGGGTGCTTTACAGCACCTCTGACCCTGAAGGGGTTAATTATAATATTTATGAAAAAAGAAAAGTGTTATATTTCTCAAAGGTCAGGGGTTATGGGTCAGGAGTCAGAGAAAGGTCGCCGAGTGCCTTTGGCAGACGAAGGCCGTGCAAGAAAAAAATCTTTGGTATTCTTTGGTATCATCAATGTGATTAAAATCACGAAATGGAAATTGAGTGAGGTAGCATCTTTGGTTCACACTATAAATAGTCGATCTTTACACTTTTTCTTTTCTTTTCTTTTTTTTTTACACACGGAAGCAGCTATTTCTTTGCTTCTTTGTCCTTTTAGGAAATTACCAAATGTATTGTAAAGCTAACCACACCACAATAGACCAGAAGGTCAGTACAATGAAATCAGCCTGACCTCTATGATAGGAAAATGAACGCACCATAAACGCTAATTAGGCAACACAGCCAAAGTACTTTCTCTTTGTTTGCTAAATGCATAGTTTTCTTTTCTTTTTTTTCTTCCTTTTTAAAATTGATCTGGTGTAAAAAAAAGAGATCTCTATTTGGGTTACTGATTTTCCAGCTTTAGTAAGCGGACTTGTCCTAAGACTCTTTGGTATACAAAAGAATGCAAATTTAAGCAGTACTGACAAAGAAAATTACATGATGAAACAACAAAACAAACACCCCTCTGAATAAAGTAAGAAAAAGATACTACTATATACAGTGAAATCTACTTCTTAGGTGTTGTTCTACCAATAATATTTCACTGTATATAGTTGTTTTTCATAAATGCTAAATTTCTTGTTCCTTTAAATTAGAAGTATTAGACATAAACACATTTGTGACCAAAAATGACCCATTCTTGTAATAGATCACAAAACTTTAGAGGCATGTACTAAGATCTAAATAATGCATTATGGTAGAATGCATTTTAGTTTGTCTGATCGTATAATCATAAGCTCTCCTTCACACGGGACAATAGTTTGTTGGTTGTAAACCACACCACTACTGAAAAATCAATGTAAAAACACTTAATCATTTCATATATCTATCATCAACAAAAACGTCACATTTGTACATATATTTTTGCTATGACAGTGGGGCATTATTTAAGGCATTGTCTCAGATTAGTTTAAAAAAAAAAAAAAAAGGTCTGATTCTTCGTTAAAAACAGTGCCACTCTTGTCCTTGAGCTGTGTCTGGAATTGCAGCGTAACCCCATTGACATGAAAGAATCTGAGTTGCCATACCAGACACAGCCAAGAGTGGCGCTGTTTCAGGGAAAAAACAGGACCATTTTCTAATCTCTGACAACTTCTTTAAAGAAGCAATTCTAGGTCTATTAGAGCATGTCCAGATGTGGTGGATTTGCTGCAGAATTCTGCTGTGGACAGACCACAGTGGAAATCCGCAACAGACTTTTTCTTATTTGGTTTCTTTTGCTTTTTAGGTTACTTAGTGCAGACGTTGCGGAAAATAACAGCGCAGAAACTAGCTTGCCGTGCGGAATTAAAATTCTGCAGCGTGCACAGTCAGTTGCCGAGAAGCAGCAGATTTTCACTGCGGATTTCAGCCTCTGCAGTGCAAAGACTTAAATTTGCAGCAAGTCCGCTGCAAAATCTGCCACATTTGCATAAACTGTGCAAAAATATGCAAATTTTGCTGCAATTTCTTTGCATGAATTTGCGGCAAAATCTGCAGCAGTAAATTTCCGCCACAGCTGATCTTGCCCTAAAACATCTAGAAAGGACAGATTCAGACGTGGCAGAAATGCTGTTGAATTCCGCTGCGGACAGTCCGCAGTGGAATTCTGCAGCAGCTGATTTTTGCATTTCTTTCTATACATTTTTTCAAAACTTAGTTCAGACGTTGCAGAAAATAACTGTGTGGAAATTAGTCTGAGGTGTAGATTTTTCCCTCCACAGCAATCTCATTAGGCTGGGTTCACACAGAGTTTTTTGCAGGAGGAAAATCTGCCTCAAAATTCAGTTTGGAATTTTGAGGCAGATTTTCCTCTGCCTGCATGCCGATTTTTGCAGCACCTTTTTTTGCCCGCGGCCATTGAGCGCCACATAAAACGCCGCAAAATACGCTTTCTCTGCCTCCCATTGATGTCAATGGAAGGTCAGAGGCGTAAATGCCAGAAGATAGGGCATGTCCCTTCTTTTTCCCACGAGCCGGTTTTTCCGCTCGCGGGAAAAAAACGCCTCCGCCTTCCGTTGAAATTGGAGGCATTTTCGGCCGTTTTTTGGTGCCTTTTGCGGCGCGGTTTCCACGTCAAAAAACTTGTCAAAAAACTCTGTGTGAACCCAGTCTTACATTGCGGAGAAGAAGCGGAATTTCACTGCGGATTTCAGCCTTTGCAATGCAAAAACTGAAATCTGTGGCAAGTCCGCTGTGTTTTCTGCAACGTCTGAATTACCTGTCAAATATGCAAATGTTGCTGCAGATTCGTTGCGTAATTGCCCCAAATCTGCACTAACATTTGCAGCGGAAAAATTCCGCCACGTCTGAACATGGCCTAAAGGGTGCAGTTTTTCCCATTGCAATTTTTTTTCAAATGACATCATAATAAGGCCTAAGCTAGAGAATTTTGTAATTTAAATTAATGTAGCATTGTCTAAAGTGTCTCAAAATAACAATTTTATCAATGCAATGTTTGGCTGTGAATTTATAAATTAACAAATAATTCTTGCACCTCTGGTTTGCGGCGGAAATAGAATGTAGCAGAAGACTGGCACAAAAGTGAAGGTGGCCTAACATTAATTTTCTTCAACTGGAAAAGCAATTGTTAACATGATCATACTAGAGTCTCACAAGCTAAATGATAAATAAAGGGGCTCTTCAGGAGTTTATAGTATGCGTAAAAATATTGTGATATGGTATACTATATCAAAATAAGGACAACTATACTTGTGAAAAAATCTTATTATGTACTGGTCTCTAGATAGTGCTATATTCATTGTTAGGGTAGGAACACACACACGGCGTGTTAAGGACACATACACTGCGTCAAGCTGCACAGCGTATCCGCCCTGAACACTGCAGGGAATGCCGTCCGAAAGACTGCACCACATTGTGGTGCATTTTTTCGGGCGGACTTTACTTTGCGGAAAGCAGTGCCGGAAAAAACCCAAAAAACTTTAATACCTACCCTCTCCCTCTCTTCTGCATAGTCCACCCACCTGGGATGATGTTACAGGCCATGTGACCGATGCAGCCTGTGATTGGCTGCAGCGGTCACATGGGATGAAACGTCATCCCAGGAGGCTGGACTGGAGAAGAAGCGGTGAACTTTGGGTAAGTATAACGTTTTTTTTTCTTAGTTGCGATTTTTGTGGCGTAATCGCTGTGATTCTGCCGCAAATGCCGCAACACACACCACTTTCTTGCAGGTTTAAGCACCCCATTGAATTCAATAGGGAAAACTCGCAACACAAGAGCAGCGATTCCGCATCATTAATTGACATGCTTCGGCTGATAAAACCGCACCGCAGGTCAATTTACGTGCGTTTTTTTTGCCGTTTTTTTCCCGCTGTGTAGGGATGACATTTGTTGAAATCTCACCCACACTGCTGCTACTGTAACACGCTTCGGATTTTCCACAATTAAATCCGTTGCGGAAGATCCACAGTGGTTAAGCCTAGTGTGTTCCTACCCTTAAGGCCTTATTCACACGAGCGTATTTCACATCCGTGTTACGCGCGTGAAAATAACGCACGTCACACGGACCTATGCAAGTCAATGGGGCCATTCAGACATTCAATGTTTTTCATGCAGCGTGTGACCGCTGCGTGAAACTCACTGCATGTCCTATACTTGTGCGTATTTTGCGCATCACACACCTATTGAAGGCAATGGGTGCGTAAAAATCACAGACATCACACAGACGCACATCCGTGTGCTGTGCGTGGTTCACACAACAGTTGCTAAAGAAATTAAGAGAAAAAGAAAACCACCTACTTCAGTTTATTTTGCTGACGTAAAAAACTCGTGACATACGGATGACAAGTCCCATACACTGATGTCACACGGAACTGCAACGCAGGAAATACGCTGCATTTTTTACGCGCGTAAAATGGACACGTTCGTGTGAATAAGGCCTAAGGCTGGATTCATAAATGCAGTTGTTTTTTTTTAAGCTAAAGCTAGGAGTAGAAAGAGAAGGAAGAAACAGTATAGAGAAATGACTTATGCGTCTCTTCCTTTCTTTATCCATGCCTGAATTTGGTTTAAAAAATAGATTGAAAACTGAATGTGTGAATCCAGCCTCACAATGCTGGGTTGCATACAGTCAGTTGTACAGTAGTCCAGGCAGTGGGTTTCACAGTTCTACTCTGAAACTACAAGTCCCGTTAGTGCATGTTCAAACGTGGCGGATTTGGAGTGGAATTTCAATACGGATTCCGCAACGCAAATTCACAGCAATTTACAGTACAAAACAAGTAAATGGGATTTTCAATATTCCATCCACATGTAGCGGAAAAAAATCTGTTGTGAAAAAAAGAAGAGCATGCAGAGGATTTTCAATTCCACAGCATTCTCAGTCTATTGCGGAGAAGCAGCACAATGTGCATGTTTCATATGGAGATTTTCACACAGATCTGTTGCGGATTAGCAGCAAAATCTGCAGCAGAAAAGGTCTTTTGTGTTTAAACATACCCTAAGAAGAACATTGTATCATTGCACACAGCCAGCAGAAATATAAAAGACACAGCTATCTGCATTGTGTGTGTGTATATATATATATATATATATATATATATACACACATACATACACATAGATATAATGTTTACAGTGACAATGGCTGTGTATAGCACAAGTAGGTAATCTGGTGCAAAAGAAAAATTAAATAGTTGCCCATGGCAACCAATCAGGTTACTGCTTACATTTTCCAAGGGGCCTCTGAAAAATGAGAGGTGGAATGTGATTGGTTGCCATGGGAAACGACTTCACTTTTCTTTTGCAAAGGTTTTGATATATATGAACCTTGTTTTGGCTGGGTGCGATCATCCTCCAATACATCAGCAAAAAATACACTTAGGCCATGTTCAGATATGGCAGATTTTTAATCCGCTGCAGATTTTGCTGCAAATTCGTGGCAATTATGCAACGAATCTGCAGCAATATTTATATTTTTGACAGTGTGTTCAGACATTGCAGATTTCACAGCGGACTTGCCACAGATTGGAAACACAGGCTGAAATCCACAGTGAAGATCCTCTGCTTCTCCGCTGGCGGCCATGCGTGATGCGTAATAAAAATTCTGCACCACAGCCTATTTTCTGCAATGACTTTTTCCACAACTTCTGCACTAAGTTACCTAAAGGCAATAGAAAGTAATGGAAAGAAAGTCTGCTGCGGATTTCACAGCAATTCCGCCATGTCTGAACATGCCCTTAGAGCAACACCGGCAGCAGTCTGTGAAAAGACATAAAGGGTAAAATAATCTACAGCCTGCACTCTCTGTCCATGGATAGGCATGGACATCTGTATTGGATACTAGACAATAACATTGTTTACATCTCCTGAAGCAGCCCCAGAGTAAAGAAACATGGCGGACCTGGAACATGATGTACATTAGGAAACGTTTTTTTAATCTTTCTGATTGCTTTGTAGTAAACACTTTATACTAGGACTAAACAACCCCCTTAAGGAGTCATTCTTGTGTATTGAGATGTATGGAGGACAGACACATATGTATTTTACAGCATGGAATAGTTACAATTGTGCATGAGTAAAGTATAGTTGTATGTCTTGAAGTTGCATCCCAGTAGAACATCATTGCTATTAGACATAACTCTTTGGTATCAGCAATGGATTTACTGGTTGCACAGCAAAACATTTACACTAGAAATTAGGCCATTGTTAAAAAACTGCAAAAATATGATATCAATTGATTCACTTTTTAAACTCTATGATTTTATAAATGTGCAATCTAGCTGTCTTTGGAATGAGATATCACTGAAAATTGTCACTGAAACTAAAATAATCGTTGAACGTCATGCCAGTGGAAATGGACAGGTATCCCAGCTGTGCAGTCTCTAATCTCGGTCAACAAATAAATTGTGTTTTTCATTAAAGTACATTGCATAAGGCAATAATATGATGCCTTGGGGACAGCAAGTGAAGTAAAAATTGGAGAAAGGCCTCTCTATGCTCTGTGTTAACCAAAACAGACAACTAGAAAACAGGTTTTACTTACATTAGTGAACTGGTTATCATTGCTGATTCATCGAGATGCCACCACCTAATAAAACCCGTTCACCCAATAAAGTAAAGGCTGTCAGTAGCTATTTAAATGAATGTATAGGAGGGGTAGGCAACCAGTGAGTATTCTGTAGTTGTGCAATCAATCATGGACACCATGCTTGGATTTGCAGTTCTACGACCAAAACCGCTGGTTGTCTAAGCCTGCTATGTAGAGTAAGTATAAAAAATAGAAGGCGGCTCTTGAACACATATTACACGTCTTTGGTTTGTTGTCGCTGCTCTTTGGATGTTGCTACCACATGATTAGAAACAGAAAATAAGAGCACAAATTTACTGGTGCATTCCTATTGCTGAAGGGCGCTGCATCAGCCTAGATCTTACAACAGGAAACCACCAAACCCATTCACTTCCCCTTAGTTTGTTATGATTATATTTGTATTATTAGGGCCTGTTCACATCAGCGTTGGGCTTCAGTTCATGGGTTCTTTTCCGTCGGGGGGGAACCATGAACGGAAAGCCAAACGGAAACCATAGCCTCCGTTTGCATTACCATTGATTTCAATGGTAATGCTTCAGTTGCAATTGGTTTCTGTTTGTTCTGTTCTGTAATGTTTCTGTTTTTGTAGTGTAGTCGACTACGCTATGTTTCCGCTAAAAAAAAAGAAATCTTACCAAACGGAAACAAACGGAAACCAATTGCAATGGAAGCATTACCATTGAAATCAATGGTAATGCAAACGGAGGCTATGGTTTCCGTTTTGTTTTCTGTTCATGGGTTCCCCTGACTAAAAGGTGTAACGAAACTCATGAACGCAAGGCCGACACTGATGTGAACAGGCCCTAATATATGCTATCATGTACCAAATAAGGTCATAGTGGCTGATAGAGTTGGAGCAAATAATTGACTAATCCTAAACCTGATTAAAATGAAGGGTGCTAAAAACAGAAACATTTTAAAGGTCCCACACACACACACACACACACACACACACACACACACACACACACACACACACACACACACACACACACACACACACACACACACACACACACACAAACACACACTCCCATACATACACAATAACACACATACACCCACCCCCACACGCACTGGATTCATGTTGACTATACAAAAGATTGGGACTGTGGCTTGTGGGTAGAAATATTATACAAACTGAAAATATTTGTGCTCGATTCAAGCAGATCGTACCCTTAAATAACTGCAATGAGAAACAAGTCCCTATTATTTAGTTTGCTTACAAATAACAGTCCTGTTTATAATGAATGTTTGTGTGTTTTCATTTTTATCTAGTAAGAAATTAGAATTGTTTATACCTACACTTCTTCATACAACATTATGTAAAAATATTACTGGAATATTAAAATCACTGGAATAAAACACCTGGAATACTATTCTAAACATGTTCTTTGGTATGTTGCACTTGTGGGAGAGGTTGTGTCACTCTTTTCTGAACAACTCTTAACAAACAAAGAGAATGCACAGGTCTAGGTGCCATTCAGTCATTTGAACACCATTGGCAAGTCCTAAAACCGCTAGGCTCAAATGACACAATTACACTCAGTTCTATTGAACTCAAGACGACTTGTTGGTCACACCATATCCCAACCTGTGGACAAGTTATGACCACGTTTCTTACCACTGGATTGTATACAGTACTGATACACCATACACCTTCATGTTTAAATGTGTGGTGGCAATGAATACCCATATCTGAAGAAGTCCATTCAATGACAAGAGACCACGATGCTCCAAACCACCAGACAGCAAACTACGATGAAGATTGAAATGATGATTGAAGGTGTAAGGCCAGTGGAATTTTGTTTCATCATCATTATCATTATTATTAGTATTATTGTTTTTTTTGCAAGTCGTTCTCCTGAAAAATGTCTTAAGAAGAAAAGTTCACCATACAGGAGAAATGAGTCTTTGGTTTCTTTGGATTTATAAATAATTTTGGTTTGAAATAGTTCTGAAAGTATAAACCTGCTATTGTGAGGTCCTTGTCCTTTGTAATAAAGCTTTTCCACCGAGGTTGTAGTTTCTTTTTTTATTTTATTATTATTTTTTTTTTGGTTTTTGTTTTGTTTTTTCCTTCATGCTTTGGTACAAGTGCTTGATGAAGATGATGTGTTTCCCGAGCTGCCCTCATCTTGCCACTTATCTAGACTCCTTCTGCGAGCATTCATGAAGAAGTTGCTGACTGTGCTGAGCTCCAAGCCAAGCTGCTGGGAAATAGTGATTTGTAACTCTTTGGATGGACGCTTATTTTCTTTGAATATTGCATGGAGAGTCCTCCGTTGGACATCTGTAAAGACCAACCTTGGCTTCTTTGGTGTATTCCCTCTGTCTTTACCATGATCTTGTTCTTTTCGTTTACATGCTGATAAAAGAAAAAGGAGAAAGGAAAAGAGAAGAAAAGGAAAAACTAAATAAAGAATATAACGTACCAGTGTAAATTTATAACATGCTGCAAAATTAGAAGTACAGCACAGTATTTCTTGTGATAATGAAGGATTGCAACATAGAGTAACGTTTATTATAAACAGATATCACAGCACTTCTCTTAATGTTAGTACCTAAGTAGATATTATTCTTCACCTTTTAAAGGGTAACTAAACATTCAACAAATACTGACATGTCAAAGTGACATGTCAGAAGTCTTTATTGGTGGGGATCCGTGCACTGAGACCCCCACGAATCATTAAAATGAAGCGGCACAAGCGCTGAGCCACTTCGGTTCTATTCAGCTTTTTCCGGAACGCCAATGTAGCGGTGTACGGGCCCATAGACTTTCTATTGAGTCCGTACACCGTTAAATCGATTTCCGGAAAAAGCCAAACAGAAACGAAGCGGCTCAGCGCTGACACGAGCGCTTCTGCCACTTTGTTTTATCGATTAGTAGGGGTGTCAGTGCTCGGACCCCCACCAATTAAAACTTCTGACATGTCACTATGACATGAGGACAGCATCCGTATGGCATGCTTGATAAAGACACCTGCGGAGCACTTTGATATTGGGATGTGTTAATAAACACTTATTTACTTTTGCCATACGGATGCTGTCCTCAAGTTTTTTGCAGAAATTGATTGTCCAGAAGGTATTGCTGGACTTGGAATTTGCATCCCGCTGAAATTAAGTAGTAATTAAGTAGTAATTCTCCGATCAAGTGTGTGCTGTGGACAACCAGTTTACCATATGTCACTATGACATGTCAGAAGTTTGCTGAACGTTTATTTACCCTTTAAGATGATCAGAAAAAAAGGTGTCCCCTGTGGCTCTTCATAAAGAAACCCTTTATGTCTCTCTAACAATCCACCAGAAATTGGAATCCATTATGTTAACTAGCTTAGTCACCTACATGCAATCTAACAGACAGTAGGTAGCTGCTTTCTGGGTGGCAATGGACTCCCTTAAAGAGGCTCTGTCACCAGTTTATTAATTTCCTATCTCCTAACTAATCTAATAGGCGCTATGATGTTGATAACTACAGTGAGATTTGTTTTTCTTAATATGCTAATGTGGCTCTAATAGCCAAATAGGAAGTGACTCTTTTCTTTTCTCTCTAGGCGGTGTAATGTTTTCTGTATGATGCTGACCAATCAGCATACAGCTTCTCCGTGATCTTATAGTATACGATCCTGGTGTCATATGAAAGATTAGAATCTCCTCTTTCATATGACTTCAGAACCGCTATTCTAGGTGGTCCACAGCCCAAGATATGGCTGTTTGAAGTGACCCCTCTTCTCTTCAGCCTCAGTCTCTCACACTGTGTGAAGCTGCTTCATGCTGATAGGACAGGGTCAGAGGCTGTGGGGGTAGCTCCACCTCAGGAGAATTGCTGCTGTTACCTCCCACTTGTCTACTATAGGCTCATTTAGAAATCAATGATGATGGAAACAGAAACCGATGGTTTCCGTTTGTGTCAGTCAGGGCTCTATTCTGACTGAAAGCTCAGACAGAACGTCAGAATAGAGCCCGAACGGATATGTGAACGAAGCCTAAGGACACATTCACACGTGCCGGAATTGCTGTTGCCTTCCGCTACTGACAGTCCGCAGTGGAATTCTGCAGCAGCCGTTTTTTACATTTGTTTCTATACATTTCTAGGAAAGTTAGTTCAGACGTGGCAGAAAATAACTGTGTGGAAATCAGGCTGCAGTGCAGAATTTTCCCTCCTCAGCATGCTCATGACGTTGCGGAGAAGAAGCGGAATTTCACGGCAGATTTCAGCCTTTGCAATGCAAAAACTGAAATCTGTGGCAAGTCCGCTGGGATATCCGCAACGTCTGAATTACCTGTCAAATATGCAAATGTTGGTGCAGATTTGTTGCGTAATTGCCCCAAATCTGCACCAACATTTGCAGCGGAAAAAATCAACCACGTCTGAACATGCCCTTAGGGTCTTTTTCAACACTGCAGCGCACCTGTGCAGTTGCAACTTATTCTAATGAGTACTGTCTTTTGTTTTTTATTTTCAGTAGTATAATATAACTAGTATGAGTAAATAATTTTACCCAATTTGAAAACCATTGCACTATTATTATTATTATTATTATTATTATAGTATTAAAATAGAATTTAAAGGGAGCATTGATGAATTTTACATTGTACTGTGAATTGATATTTAAGCAATAGTCTGTAAGGTGAAACTTAAACATAATTTAACATAAAATTAAACATAAACATTTTCTATATAGTCTGCTATAAACTATTATATCAAAGGTAAGTTCAAAATTGAACTGTGTGAACAAGGCCTTTCTTAGAACTATAATGTTGCATGAAATTGCTGTGTTAATACCAGGGCAGACAGGCTACTATATCCACAGGACAAACAGTGTAGCAGCACTGGGCCCTCCAGCCTTAGGGTCCATTCACACGAACGTGAATAACGTCCGTGTGCTGCACATGGAAATCACGCGCAGCACACGGACCCATTGATTTCAATGGAGCCGTTCACACATGCGTGAAACTCACTGCATGTCCTATATTGGTGCGTTTTCACGCACCTACGCGCCCATTGAAGTCAATTGGTGCGTGAAAACCACGCACAGCACACTGATGCACCTCTGTGTGCGGTGCGTAATTTGCACATCAATTCGATTGAAAATAAAACATTTTTTATAAAATGTGCTTTGCGAGTGCGTGAATAACACATGCCCCTCGCAAAGCGCACTGGTGCATAGTAACACACACGGACCAGATTCACGCGCGTTTTTCACATGCGTGAATCTGATACGCTCGCTTGAATGTAGCCTTACAGTTAAAAAGCTACGCTCGATAAAAGAGGTAATCATGAGCTGGGTTCAGGGGGCATCTGTGGCTGGCAATGTGGGCCATATCTGTAGCAGTGACTTTATAGGAAGCATTTGAGTCCCTTTTTGAGAATTTGTGGCTGGCAAACATCTTAAAGAGGCTCTGTCACCAGATTTTGCAACCCCTATCTGCTATTGCAGCAGATAGGCGCTGCAATGTAGATTACAGTAACGTTTTTATTTTTAAAAAACGAGCATTTTTGGCCAAGTTATGACCATTTTTGTAATTATGCAAATGAGGCTTGCAAAAGTCCAAGTGGGTGTGTTTAAAAGTACAAGTCCAAGTGGGTGTGTATTATGTGCGTACATCGGGGCGTTTTTAATACTTTCACTAGCTGGGCGCTCTGATGAGAAGTAACATCCTCTTCTCTTCAGAACGCCCAGCTTGTGACAGTGCAGATCTGTGACGTCACTCACAAGTCCTGCATCGTGACGGCCACATCGGCAGCAGAGGCTACAGTTGATTCTGCAGCAGCATCAGCGTTTGCAGGTAAGATCGACTTACCTGTAAACACTGATGCTGCTGCAGAATCAACTGTAGCCTCTGGTGCCGATGTGGCCGTCACGATGCAGGACCTGTGAGTGACGTCACAGATCTGCACTGTCACAAGCTGGGCGTTCTGAAGAGAAGAGGATGTTACTTCTCTTCACAGCGCCCAGCTAGTAAAAGTATTAAAAACGCCCCGATGTACGCACATAATACACACCCACTTGGACTTGTACTTTTAAACACACCCACTTGGACTTTTGCAAGCCTCATTTGCATAACTACAAAAATGGTCATAACTTGGCCAAAAATGCTCGTTTTTTTAAAATAAAAACGTTACTGTAATCTACATTGCAGCGCCTATCTGCTGCAATAGCAGATAGAGGTTGCAAAATCTGGTGACAGAGCCTCTTTAAGGAAACTTAAAGTTAACAAAACAAAAGTAATTAACTTGCTGTCATGAAATAATTGCACTGACCCGTCAATGTGATAAAATGACCTTAAGGGCACGATGTCCCATCTGATGATAGTTAACCACAATGTCATAGATATAAAGTGTAACTTACTATAACAGAAGTTACAGCAGAAATACAAAATGTGTTGGGCAACTACAACCGTCATAACACATAAAAAGCATCAGTATATAAGAAAACCAGGTTATAACTAAGTCACTTTTTGCCTTTCTTTCTATTTTATTTAGAGGAATATTTGAAGTTTACCAAAGGTTAAAGATTCTTCCACTTTTCAGATCAGTAATTAAAATTCCGAATTGGATTAGGAGCACAAACATGGCAAACGTTGGGGAAACTTGCACCCATATTAACCTTTATCTAAAGCTCTGCTCCGATATTTGCTCTGTAACACAAGTGGTAGACTTTTGCAACTAGGTATACATCTTTATATTGTAGCAGTTAAGCCTGTTTATGTGTAATAATATTATGGAATTATGGCAGGTACATTTCTATAACATGGATTTAATAGCCACTGGCTAAACTTGGAGCAAAGTCAACTCAGATAGCTTGAAATAATGTTCCATTCCTCTTGTATCTTTTGTTTAAGTAAGATTAATCAGCTAATAAGCACATAGTGACCTATCTCATCTGTGATAAGAAGGCGCCTCTTGGATTGTATTGCTGGTAGCAGTTGGGTCCAAGAGCTGCCTATTATCAGAGCTGTGACTATATATTACTCTGTAACATAAGACATATAGTTTGCTGACAACATGTCATACTCTTTAAAGACTGTATGTCTGCCAAGTTATCTTTAAGAATAATCAATATGACAAATCAATAGACAACGCCAATAATTTATATATAATAATAGTCTAACAATGTATCATTATTTTGGCCCAGTATCTACATAACCATTATCAGGCCACAAAGACTGATAATAAACTGTATTTAAAGAGAAGTTTTTTTATTCTTTATCTCAGGAGCACAAAGTTGCAAAGGTTTATAAAATGTTCTCTAACGCTAGTCCTCATACTGACATGTCAGAAGTTTTAAATGGTGGGGGTCCGAGCACAGAGACCCCCACCAATCGCTAAAACAAAGCAGCGGAATCGCTCGTGCGAGCGCTCAGCCACTTAGTTCCTGTTCGGCTTTTTCTGGAAAGCCGATGCTCTTAGATTTCCGGAAAAAGCTGCACACGAGCACTTCTACTGGTTCATTTTAGCGATTGGTGGGGGTCTCAGTGCTCGGACCCCCACCAATCAAAACTTCTGACATGTCACTATGACATGTCAGAAGTTTGTCAAACGTTTAGTTACCCTTTAACACTTAAAGAGGCTCTGTCACCACATTATAAGTGCCCTATCTTGTGCATAATATAATCGGCGCTGTAATTTAGATTACAGCAGTGTTTTTTATTTAGAAAAACGATCATTTTTGACGAAGTTATGACCTATTTTAGCTTTATGCTAATGACTTTCTTAATGAACAACTGGGCGTGTTTTACTTTTTGATCAAGTGGACGTTGTAAAGAGAAGTGTATAGCGCTGACCAATCAGCGTCATACACTTCTCTCCATTTATTTATACAGCACATAGTGATCTTACTAGATCACTGTGTGCAACCACATACACACACCTTAACAATACTCAAGTGTCCTGACAGTGAATAGAGATCACTACCAGCCAGGACGTGATGTCTATTCAGAATCCTGACACTTTGCTAACGTTTGCATGAGATTTACAGCACAGCAAGTGTAATCTCGTTTTAAATGACAGTTTACAGCGTAATCTCGCGAGATTACGCTGCTGTGCTGTAATTTCACACAAATGTTACCGAAGTGCCAGGATTCTGAATAGACATCCCGTCCTGGCTGGTAGTGATCTCTATTCACTGTCAGGACACTTAAGTAACGTTAATGTGTGTGTATGTGGCTGCACATAGTGATCTAGCTCTATGTGATGTGCTGTGTAGTGCTGTGAAGTGTATGACGCTGATTGGTCACTGATTGGTCAGCGTCATACACTTCTCTCCACAATGCCCACTTGGTCAAAAAGTAAAACACGCCCAGTTGTCTTTTAAGAAAGTCATTATCATAAAGCTAATATAGGTCATAACTCTGTCAAAAATTATAGTTTTTCTAAATAAAACCACTGCAGTTATCTACGTTACAGCACCGATCAGATTATGTAGGAGATAGGCCATTTATAATCTGGTGACAGAGCCTCTTAAAGACACATGCATAGAATTCGAAAAAAGGGTCTGCTGTTTTTTTCCTCCAGAAACTGGGTAATTTTTGTTTATAGACTAAGTTTACTCTTGCAGTCAAGTAAAGGGGCGCTGAGCTGCAATACCAAAAATAACCCATGGACAAGAGTGTCGCAGTTTCTGGAAAAAAGCAGATGATTTTTTATCTAATCCTGGAAAACCCTTTTAACATACATGTTCACTACAGCTAAAAGTGCATGTTATTTCAAAGAGTAGAGGTGATGTGGGATCAGTTCCCAACAAACACCCTCCATAGACTACATAAATTGATGGGATCCATCAACCTGTGGGCAGATTTCATCTATTGTGTCCTTCTTGTAGAAGCAATAATCATATTCGTCATGCATTAGCCCTATCACAGATGGTTATATAGTACATCTGTATATCTATTTGTGCTATCTACTTTTCTTTGTACTGAAGTGAGCTCCCCCTTGTCATATACAATACACAATCTGCTTCATGTGCCAAGATCTGAACTTTCCTGATTGCTTCCTCTTCTGCCGGGCCAGCAGCTTGGTACGTATATATGGCGCCGTCTGCTTACTCTCCTATTGATTTTTTTCATGCAACTTACTTTCCACTTGCACATTACACAACTCTAAAACCAACCTGCTCACCTAAAAACCATAATGAGTCAGTAGAATGAATGTCAACAGATATCCAAGCTAGTAATATCAGTGGATATACAATGCAAAGCTGACTCTGCCTTGATGTCTACAAAGCAATGATGGGATGAAGGGCAGTAGAAATTAATTATACATCTAGAAGAGGTCAAATAAGTGCCATTGTTTTTTTACATTGTCATTAAGATAAAAGTATCATAATATTTTTTTTGTCATGAAGGTAATACACAGTACAACAGTATAAGCATGTACAACTGATCTGCAAAACTCAGCACAATAGATAGATAGATGAATGCGGATGATAGATAGATAGATAGATAGATAGATAGATAGATAGATAGATAGATAGATAGATAGATAGATAGATAGATAGATAGATAGATAGATAGATAGATAGATAGATAGATAGATAGATAGATAAATTTTTTAAACTATTTTGTGGTTCCACTAGTTCTAATGACACAAACGGTCTTGGTTTGGAGAATACAGTTCTCCTTCTTTTTTTTTTTTTTTCTTTTTTTTTAACCTTTGCTTATAATTTATCTGGGGAAACACAGTTGCCCATTTTGACCAATGGGATACCAGGTCTCATTAGAATATTAAAGATTCTAATAATTGGTTGCTCTAGGTAATTGTCCCACTTTTGCTTTGCACTAGTCTTGATCTTGTGTGGTTGTTATCCTAAATGTACTAAGTAGCTGTTATTCTAATGTCATTGTATGATAGTGTTATTGTATTGTAAATCTCATGAATGCTTGATTGAAATTTAAATTGCTGTACAAAACCAGAGACAAATAAAGTAATAAAGGAATTATGATCTATGAATGGAATTATCAGTTATCCAATAATGTTCCTGAAATAAATACATAGTAGTAGTAGTAGTAGTAGTAGGGCAGAATAAAGTTGATTGCTATGTAAATCTAAACAATGCATACATTGATTAAATTAGCATTTAAGGCATTCCTGTTAATGCTGTACATATCATTTACTTATTTTTAACTTAACATTACATTTTTGACATTACATAGTGACAATATTGATATTTTAGATCTTATTTGTTACTATTTGCAAGTCATTTAATGTTATAGTGAATGTGATATACTGTGTAGCATTTTAAAGAATAGTATAATGGTAGTCTTATTATAAACAGCATATATGAGTTCTTAGAGAACCAAGCAAATTCATGCTTTGCAGTGCAGACTCCACCCTGATATACTGAATATAAATATGCCATTATGTTATATGCTACACCATTATGGCATACAGAAACTGGACCTACCATGGTTTTAGATTGTAGGTCTTCATATTTGTCACATATTAATAATAGGTGCATTTTCATTGTAGGTGAGAAGAAGAAAAGGAAAAAGAAAAACAAGCTATGTGGAATATCTCCTGAAGAAATGCAGTATATATATATACTCACACAAGTGATTAGACTGGGTGCTTTGTGTTGGATAACCGATTTTAACCAGGGAGTCTGCAGGCAACTGTCCAGAGTGCTGAAATACCGGATCGGCTGGTACCAAAGCTAGTTTAGTAAAGACATTAGATCATTTAAATGATTATAGACTCCACCTTATTGCAACAAATCAATAATTTCACTTTGTTATATAAAGTAATTATTATAAACAATATTCACCATACAAGTAAATGGAAAATTACATCAAAGTAAAGTTAGGCATGCAATTTTATTGAGTGAAAAGTGATGAGAGGGGAATATTGATGAAAACAGATAATAGAGGGTCAGTATAAAACTAGTGCACAGAAGGAACACTGATGTTGTCCACATTAACTAATAAGATGCCAAAGTTTCTATTATTTCCTACAAAATAACAAACAAAATCGTATTGATTACAATGGGCAGCACCAGTACTCTTATATACATACTAGTTTTTATATCTAAGTCTCAATGTGTAACGTGACCTTGAGAAGCAAATCTAGGGGAAAGTAGGGGCATGCCATATACCTAAAGGGAATGTATCATCAGAAATTCCATATTATTTAGGTTTTTATTTAAAATAAAATAAAAAATTAGTTGTTGGACTATCCACTTGCATTTGTTTTTAATATAAATATTGTAGTTTTCACACTGGCCACTAGCGGTCACCATTGGCTGATAAAGGCTTCCTGTTTTCTGCTACTCACTTGTCAGCTTTTTGCATATTTGCTGGCAAAAGATGAGGGAATAGTTTCCTTATCATTAAAGGACGAGTATCGCAGAAATTTTTTTTTTTATATCGATTTGCTTTTAATGTTTTATTAAAAATTGTTTTATTTATTTGTGTGTTTGTGTTTTACTTTTTTTTATTTTTGAACTTTTTCTTGTCTATGGGGGCTGCCATTTTTTTTTCCATCTCTGTATGTGTCGATTAACAAAATTCCAAATTGAAAGTCTTCGGCCGAGCGACGTCTGGCGCCATTTTCTTGTGGACCGGAAGCCGCGGCCGGACAGTAAGATTACTACTTCCGGTCGCGGATTCCGGACTTGTGTTCTGATGCAAGCACTTGGAGCGGAGGGAGCAGACGGAGTGGACGGACCGGAGGGAGTGGCGGCGGAAGGAGCAGGTAAGTTATTTCTGTGTATGTACGTGTTTTAGTGTGTGATTACTACTGTATGTAAACCTACTACACTGTGTGTTCGCTCAAAAACTGGCGACACACAGTGTAGGAGGTTTGAACGTTCAATCCCCTCCTTTCTCCTGGCACTAGCCAGGATAAGGGAGGGGAGATTCTGTGAGCTCATTAGAGCGAGTGTGTATTCTCAAATTTTGCAGCATAAAGCAATGTGGTTGCTTTACCACATGCCAATGCTGCAATTTTGGGAATTGCTCCATCTAGTGACCAGCACTGGGAAATGTTATAAATTAGAATCTAATTTATAATATTTCCTGACTCGTGAAAAAATTAAAAAAATTAGAACAATGTTTAATCATTGAAACACTAACTGTTTAACTAAAAAAAAAAAAAAAATTCTAGCGACACATTCCCTTTAAAGGGTATTGTACTGCTGGAGATCTAGATAAGGCAGGATAGTTAAGGCCCTTTTACACGGGCCAATGATCTGGCAAACGAGCGTTCATATGAACGCTCGTACCCGATCACTGCCCTGTCTAAACTGGGCAACGATCAGCTGATGCAGTACAAAATATTATTGTTGTCGGTAGTACATCTCCCTGTGTAAACACGGAGATGTGCTGCCGACATAATGAAAATGCATTGGGATGAGCGATCGCTGTTACGATCGCTCGTCCCCATACATTACTGATCATAGTTAATAGCAAACGAGCGCCAATCAACGAGCTGTCCGGAGATGTATGTCAGGAGATGTTAAACAAACATGTAAATATAGAGATAAATTAAAGAAAAACACATCTGTATAATAATCCATGACATTTATTTGTCAATTGACTCCAACTCCTTTTACCTGCCATTAAGCACCTACCCTCTATACTAACAAAAATGATGTGTAGAAAAGGCAGATCCAGCACTCGAATGTATAAAATGTCCGATTTTTATTTAGGTCATTTTAAAAACAGGGATAAAACAAAAGTCCCGGGACCACGCTTACGCGTTTCAGACCACTGGGGTCCTTAATCAAAGCTATGATTAAGGACCCCAGTGGTCTGAAACGCGTAAGCGTGGTCCCGGGATTTAGTTTCAATAGCCTGCAGTCGACACAGGATCAAGCTCAGGAGGATCTACGAGCACCTACAGCTTTTGGATTTTTTATACATACATTGGTATCAATCAAGCTTCATTAAAACGCATTGGAAAAACGCAATCAAGCATGTTGGTTATGAGGTGAGCAAAACTTTTGGTAAAACATTTTTTCACTTTACCCTCTATACTGTCTATACAGATAATACAGGGAGGAAGTGCGTCCTCCAATATGGCTGCCCCAGGAAAGTTTAAAAAAATAAATAGCCACAATATTTAAATAAAAGAACGAACAGATTATTTCCCTTACATCCAATTTATGAAACTAGAATTACATACATGAAACACTCCCTTTATGACATCATTGTAGATAGCAGAAAATAGGTGGTCAATAAAGAGAGACTGTATGATTAGCACTGAAGGGAAATGTTAAAAAAATATATCATATTCAAAGGGGCTGTGAGATGGAATGAGTAAAACATTATGTTTGGCATAAATGCTAAGTTAATGTACAAAGTGCCTTGCATGCTAATGGAAGGTACAGCTTTGAATTATAATGGGCAATAAATTTTTCTTGTTATACAAATGGTAATTTGAATTTAGTTATGGCAAATGATTTCAAATATGAACATCGATAAGCACATCCACATTACAAAAAGTGCAAGTTGTTGACTTTGAATAAATCGTTCCCAAGTGTAAAATCAACCCTCAATTGCCCATAGCTCATAGACGCCAATGGTGAACTGTATCTTTGGATGACACTAACTTACACATGATTAGATAGCTAGTGAGTTTAATAAAGGAAATATAACAGGCAACGAGATTATATCAATTTCCCCAACAGCATAGACTTGCCTATAGCCATAAGACTCCTACTCCGTTTGATCCCTACTGGTAAACCTGCAATTTATAGCAGGATCTTTTTTTCTCCTTGGATATCATGTCAAGGTAGATGCCAGGGGCATAACTAGAATTCATAGAGCCCCATAGTAAAGTCAGCAAGGGCTCCCACCCCCTTGACAGTGAACTGAACTGTAGTAATACAAATAGCAGCATAACTACTTTTCCTGGAACAGTAACCAAGGGATGTAGTTTCATATAAAGGATTTTCTGCTCAATGAAGAACATACTTAGTAGAGCGAGACAATAGCAGAACGCCACCACCGTGTTTGTTTCCACACCTGACAGAAGTATAATAAATGGCGCATAATAGGTGGGGGGCCCTATTACAGATTTTGCACTGGGGGCCTAGGAGCTTCAAGTTAGGCCTCTGATCCAATTTTATGGTAGACTGTTAGGTGCTTCTCAGCGCTATATCAGACCTCCAAAGTATAACAAAGAAATGTATGAAAAGGCTAACAAACAATACACACACCATAATGGATCTCCTAATTGTCCAAAATAATGTTGCTAAATAAAGGTAATAATATTATTTTGGATGATTAGGAAGATATGCAGATTGTGCTGTTTGTTTTCCCTTTCATCTAGGATAATGTGTATGTACATAGATACGTACTAATTTATTAATATGTTCATATATTCCTTCAGAGCTTTGATATATTGGCGGGTTTAGGGTAACATGGGTTTACACAGTGATTTTTCATGTTTTTAATACTTTGAATTGCATCCCAGCGTGTAAATATCCTCAGATTATTGTTGTTAACTGATAGCAGAAACGGCAATTCAAATTGATCTGTCATTTTAATAATGTGGTTGACAATTGGTATGTTTAAGCATAATTTTAGAATCTTGCTAAGGCGTGTGAATACACTTCAACTACGGTCGCTGTTAGGGCTCATTCAGACCAGTGTAATACTCGTCCGTGTGGTGTGCGTTGATTTCAATGGGGCTATTCACACTGCATGTCCTATATTGGTGCGTTTTCATGCACCTAGTCGCCCATTGAAGTCTATGGGTGCGTAAAAACCACGAACAGCTCACGGACGACATCCATGTGCTGTCCGTGTTTCACGCATCAAATACATAGAAAAGCAGAGAATAAATGTAATAAAAAAAGTGCTTGCACGGACGTGATAAATGCATGCCACACGCAAAGTACACTGATGCCAATACGCAATGCACACGGACAAGAAATGTAGGAAAAATACTGTGCATAGGAAAAACATTTTTGTGCGTGCAAATCGGACACACTCGTCTGAATGTAGCCTTAAGGTGCCTTTACATGCTTAGATGATACGCATGATTCTACTAATTTCGACCATCACCACATTAGTCGAAATCGCAGATGTTCAGGTATTCTTCAGAGAAGACCGGCAAATAACTGCGTGTAAATGCAATCGCTCGATGGTCTGGCATTTAAACCAACCATCTAGACTTTGGCGCCCCACCACTGTACCATGTGACTATGATTACAATTTCATTGCAATATCGAAGAATTGCCACATGTAAACACACGTCATTCAATTTCAAAATCAGTAACAAATAGTCGTGCGAATAGTATGCATTATTGAAGCGTGTCAAGGCACCCTTACAATTAGACAACTACATGCTAATTAAATAGTAAACTAAGTGTGAACACTCACTAAACTATCAAGAAATGTATTTACATACAGTGTGTGTGTGTGTGTGTGTGTGTGTGTGTGTGTGTGTGTGTGTGTGTGTGTGTGTGTGTATAGGCATAGCGTTTCATAGATTTGTAAAACATGCCATTGTGTTTTAGTTGTTTGAAAAAATTTGTATTACAATTAACAGTTATATTTTATCCTGTAAGAACGTAGTCATCTATTGCTTTTTCTATATTGTCATTGGTTGATAATATTAACTGTTTTTATGATACATTCTGAAAGTCTCTAAAGGAACGTAGTCGGTATGAAATGGTATTTGAAAATATCTCCTACTGCTATATCTCATTTAGATAAACATTAACTCTGAGCAAATGTGGCAATGCATTAGTTGGCTATAAATCAATCAGTCTACAAGGACACTGACAATATTCCAGTCCGCAGGTGGAGGACTTTCTCAGCCAGGGATTCTCCATCTGTCTTCTTATCGCTGAGCCTGCTCTTCCATAACCACAAAACCGACTATATTCTGCCTAAGTACACATTGAAGGAAATCTACATTTTCACTAAAGTGTAAGGCCTCATGCACACGACCATAGTGGTGTGCACGGCCGTGATTTGCAGCTTGGACGGCCACGGAATGACACCCGCGGGCAGCCCGCAAATTGCGGATCGTGCACATGGCCGTCTGTATTCATTTCTATGAGCCTGGATCGCAAAATACAGCCGTACTAAGACATGTCCTATCGTTTTGCTGTCCAGGCTCCCAGGCAATGCAAGGACCGTGGAAACCACAGTCATGTGCATGGGCCCATAGAAATGGGACCGCAATTCACCAGCAAAAACACGTTCGTGTGCGTGGGGCCTAACTTAACAAACCATCTGGATTCCCATTTATCAGTTCCGTCCTGCCAGTTGTTTTATGCCTGACCTGGACACTGATTAAATTTTTGGGCACTTTGCGCTCCATTGCAGTGACCTTAGCCGGACAGAAAACACTATATGCAACATCTGTCTATCAAGGGAAGGGAGACATCCGGTGTCACAATTGTAACATCGGATGCCAAAACTTCACCCTTAGGGAAGAATGGAATCAGTCCTGGCATCAGTTTCCCTCCGACTGTTCCACGCCGGAGCGAAACAAAACTGTATTGCTGGATATATGTGAAGGGAGCGTTACACATTTCTGTTTTTTAGCGCAAATTATAGGATTGACGTTCACATTCTTCATTATTAGGCTTGATTTGAGGATGTGATGGACACATCTAAATGCTTTCTGCTGAATATAATTAAAAAAATAACAACTAATCACCAGGGAAAACAATTGCCCAGCAGGTACCTAATGTTGGTGGTTAATATATTAATCCTGCCCCCTTATTCAGACTCATTTGACTCAGTATATCTGTGACAATTACCCGACAGTCTTCTTTTTTGCAATGATGGTTTAGTTACTTGTAGTTTATTATCATTCTATCCTTTCTGTTATGGAAATTATCACTTCCTGGTGAGCTGGGGCTGGGCCCGTGCTAATACACAGAAGCCAATCTGAACATGTAGGGCAGCAATGTAAAACCATGGGAGAGGAATAGAGTAGCACCAAAGGCCTCTGATGAAACATAAGGTTTTTTTCAGACAATCTCAGACTTTGTGTTCTTGTCCTAACATTTAATGGGCATGGCTTTTGTCTATCACAGTAGCAATTTGAAAGGGGTCTGTCAGGGGGCAACTTCCCTCTTGGTGTTTTTCATATTTACAGACAAGAAAATTATTAACTTTGCACTTTTTGAAGGCTAAATTGCCACAGCGATTGTTATGCTGCAAGAAGATACAGTCAGTCTGTAGAGTCCTTTAAACATTGCTGACTCCTGGATATTCATTTACAAAAAATACGTTATTCTACAGGCTACTTTTTTCTGATTGTCGATGTGCCAGAAGTTGGTGTTGCTGCACTGGCAAGTTGCTGTACTCTGCACCTAATGTAACGTAATGTGTAATGCATTATCAATCATTTGTAATCCTTATACTATTTGGTGCTTGTCTTCTGTAGTCATATCATATCTGGTAATAACCAATCCCATCATTAACGGGTAAAGCAGTGTTGGAGTATAGAAGCATATGCCATAGGTGCACCACTGTGTCTCAAATGTAATAGTAAAGGTTAGAAATCAGTAAATTCATTATTTCATATTGAGTTACAGCCCCACTGACTACAGACTGTTATTTAGAACAGTCTGAGATCTGCAAATGGGATCCAGAGGACAAAAGACCAGAAATAAGGCTATAGTCGCACAGAAGGTGGCAAAAAGTTCCGTAATTTAGGATCACTCCTGCAGCTACTTATCTATCTCCACTCAAAAACAAAATATTTACTATTGAATACACTTACAGGGGTTTTCCAACTTCTGACAACTGATGACCTATCCACCGGATAGGTCATCAGTACATGATCTGCGGGGGTCCGTCACCTGGGCCCCGCACAGATCAGCTGGTCTGGTGCCTCCGTGCACCGTACGTACAAGCCGGAAGCAGTTAGCTCTGGCCACGGAATAGTGGCCGAGCTGCAGTAATGCAGCGCTGCTTCTATTCAAGTGAATAGGAGCAGACCTGCAGCACGGCCGCTATGCTATGTACGGAGCCAACTGCTTCCGGGCTCTGTCCATAGCATTATGTGCCACAACATCCGGTGCCTGCTGGCCACCAGAGCGGCTTATAAGTGAGCGGTCTGGGTGTCGGACCCGCACTGATGACATACTGATGACCTATCCGGTGGATAGGTCATCAGTTGCCAGAAGTTGGACAACCCCTTTAACACTGTCATGCCATAGTCGTTTTTTAAGAGTCTAGGAAGCTTTGACTCCAGCCTTGCTGCAATTTTGTTAGACAACAAAAGTTACAAAGTTACTCAACTTTTCTGTAGATTAATTCTATATGTCAACTGTAAAAGAGTGATCAAAGGTGGACATACCCTTTAACCCCTTAAGGACACGGCCAATTTTGGCCCTGAGGACAGAACAATTTTTTATATTTCTCTCTTTGCATCCCGACGCTCATAACTCTTTTATTTTTTTGTACGACGTAGTTGTATGAGACTTTTTTTTTTTGCGGGACGAGTTGTAATTTATGTAGGTACCATTTTTTGGTACAAATACGTTATCATTTAATTTCTATAAATTTTTATTTTGGCGAAAATGCAGAAAAAAGCAGTTCCGCATCAGTTTTAATATATTTTTTTTATACACCATACACCGATCATATTATTTCATGTTTTGGGACTTATATTTGAAAAGTTTATTTATTATTAATAAATGTGTGTTTCTGTGTATTTTTTTTAACTTTTTATTTATTTATTTATCATTAATTTTTTTTTACATTCACTTAACTTTTTTTTTAATCCCATAAAGAGATTTATCATTTCTATTTTTATTTTGTAACTGTAATGTACTGGCATATATCTATATGCTAGTACATTAGCCTGTCTACTGATTATAAACAGGTAGTTGTTAGGGCATACCTAAGTATGCCCTAACAAAAGGAAATATGTTCAGACAGCCCTGGGGTCTTTCAATGGAATCTAGGCTGTCTGGCCATACAAGTTGTGGGCTTTGATCGCGTCACAGTTATCTTCTGTGACGCGATCAAAGTGCAGTCCCCTCTCCTTGAATGCCGCGCTCAGCTTTCATCGCGGCATTCAAAGGGTTAACGGCGGAGAGAAGATGTTTTTCTTGTCCTGTGTCGGCAACCAGTTAAAGAAGTACTCCTGCAAAAAACATTTTTGCTCATATATTGATAACTCACAAGCAATATTTTTGCAGTGTCATTTCTTTATTCCCAGCTCAGTTGCATCTATTCACTTTGGACGCTTTTATTATGGGCAGCTGTGTCCTGTGATCTCAGTCTGACCACAAAAATGCTTTCATGTGTAGACAGGAGGTAAGTCTCTTCTGTGAACTACATGATTACATCATCACCTATCAAATCCCTTCTAGCAGCTCTGAGACACTTCCTCTTCCCACCCATCTCCACCCTCCTTTGTTCTCTGTATGTGTTTCTATGCATAGAGGGCTGCTGAAGATCTTATTTCTGCCCTATCTAAGGGACCAGTAGTGCCGTCATATAATATGTGAGTCCATACAATGATTAATTGCAGATTTATAAAACTCCCCTGACTCATACCAATTGTCTATATTATCTGTGAGTGCTGTGTGCAGAGAATCCGGGGTATCTCTATGGGATGCTGCTCCTCAATGTCTCCTGTGTAAAAACTGACAGGGAAAAATGATTCACAAGGAGGAGGCAAAGGAGACAGGCTGAAGCTACATTACATAGGAATACACTTAGACTCTGCTGTGTAAGTTAGGGGATAGCAGTTTTACAGTATGCCACTGATCTATCACTAGCAGAATGCAGAGGAGACCAACTAAAGCTGCATCATATAGGAATACACTCAGACTCTGCAATGTACAAAAGTTCTATGTCACTTAGATTGGACTCAGAGGAGAGCAAGTGCAGTGGGATGAGACTTTGCCCCCACTGCAAAACCAGAGGCAAAATGGTAAAAGTAGTCTGCATTACAAGAACAGTATTAGCGCTGAAGAATGAAACCAAGATGGCAGACAACCCATAAATTTCACATCAACCAAAACAGGTATACACATGGCATAGACAAGAAATTCTACATTATTCTTTAATAATATCCTCTTCTGCACTATATACTGTAGGCAAAAAAATGCTAGAGGGATTCTTTAAGCTGCCTATACTCAAGCATGTTTTTGAAAGAGGGACCTCTGATACAGCTAATCTCCAGGAGAAATGATGGATTATACAGTTTAAAAGGTATCCTGTCCAATCCTTGATTACCCTGGTTATAGACAACGAGGGTTTTGTGCTCATACACATTAGATTGTCAATAGATCATATGGAAATTAACACAATCTTCAGAAAATTATTTAATGTATATGGCTAATTTTAGGCTTTAGGTAATTGGCTGTTAATGTAGGCAAAGTAGCTCTGTACATTATAAAGATCTGAAAAACGTATCCTCTGTTCTACAGTTAATGTGAATGAAGAGACATAATTTAAAAGCCCTGTCAATCCATGGAATATTTTGCATAGATTGTTGTGACTGTTATAAGGAATGGATATATTTGTCATATGTTCAGCGGTTCTTTCATTCCTTCTTATTTCATAACCCAACAAAATGCTTTTTGAATAACCAAACTCACTTACTCATCGCGCTTACAAGTGTCATACTCTGAGAAGACAAGATGAGACAAGTAAAGATGGTTTATGCTGGAAACCACAAAGTACAAGTACACTCTAATAATTTCTCTCTGTACAAACCAATGTGCGCTGAAAATAAAGGTAATATGAATGGCAAGGGTAATGTCTAAATGCGGTTTTACTGTAAGGCCTCTTGATACGGCATTCTAACAATTATTTAAATGCTTTATTGAACTGCCCTGAAGCATAAATTGAGTTTATGAATTAGAATTACTTGTGCAAATTACAATATCTACCTGTAATTTATTTGAGCTGATGTTCTCATAGAAGGGTATGCAATGTGCAGATGCCTGCCTTGCAGTGAAGCCTAGTGAACGTTTTGCAGATGTCTGAGCATCGGAATTATATTGTATGTATAATTGAAGTTTTGCAACCAAATAATGGTCTGCGCCCAGACTATTGTCTCCTCACAAAATGTGGACAAATAGCACATGATAAAATAATTCTTATTAATGTTCTCATCCACGGAAAAATTTCCCGTCCACGTCTATTACCATTGTCTATTTGTCAATTGACACCGATTTACTAAAAATTAGGAGTTGTGATCAGTTAACCGTTCAAAATCACTATGTGGCCAGCTTTATGCTCTGTTCAGACTTGTGTTAATTCTTTTCTATCAGGCTTCCATTGCCATTTTGAGGGTCAAAATAGTACGGCATGCTGAGCTATTGTATCACCTAAAAAACATACAGACCTGGCTGGAAATTGATGGACCTTTCATAAATGTTTGGGGGTAAAAAAAACTAAAATCTTATGCTATCATGACAGATCCTACTGGATCCTGTAAAAAGGGAAGCTATTACACGATCATAGAAACAGCCTTATTTATACATATGCCCCCAAAGGTGGACAAAGGGATCTTAGGGCCGTATACATGAAAAAATAATATGATAGGCCATATCCATTGTTTTATATACTATATATTCTTTTCAAAAGTAATAATGTTATTAAAATGATTGCTAAAGGCTGACTTAGAAGTGTTTTTCTTAACACAATAATATCCATATTACGCATATGTTTCATGTTATCTTGTATCAGAAAGTCTCAATGCATTTTTAAGTGTTCCTAAAGAAAGTTAAAGTAAAGAAGCACGTGTCTATTTACACTGACTTTGAATGTCCCTCAATGTCCTTGTACATGTAGATACAATTTACTAACATTTCTGTGTTTCTAGATAAATAAAAAGAATAACTAGAAGCTGTCAATACACTAGAACACATTAGAAAATGTAAATAAAGGGTCTCTTATGGGAAATGCCCTAAAAAAAAAAAGCAATAAAAGAGCCTAATCATATTGTCTAACATTCCTCAAAGGTGCAAAGAAAGCAATGGAAGATGGAGGAAGGAAATATCTGTTTGGTCATTATGTTTTTTACAAAAAATGTGGCTTGTCAGTGAACAACTATCAACTATTACAAAAAGTCCATTGGCCCTAGTTAACATGTGACTGGGTCATAGGAGACTGCCAGGACAGTTAAAGGTTCGTTCACATCTGCATCAGGGCTCCGTTCCGACGTTCCCTCGGAGCTTCCTGTCGGAACGGAGCCCTGACTGACACAAACATAGGTTTCCGTTTCCATCACCATTGATTTCAATGGTGAAGGATCCGGTGCCAATGGTTTCAGTTTGTCTACGTTGTGCAGGGGTTCCGTCGTTTTGACAGGATGAATACCGTAGTCGACTACGCTATTCATCCCGGAATACTGGCCTGTTTGATTGACTGGTGTATATGTTACAGTTTTTTTGTGTAACACAATGTATTCCAAGTGCATATATCCGTACTAGTTGCTGTAAGTGGCTAAATCGAGCATTTTGATCTTAAGATAATTGTTGTCATCATAATTCTGCTTTAACCAGAAATCCTCTTCATTCCCTGGCAGAGTAATAAATGGCCCTCCAATGCCAGGCTGCAATTGGTGATATAAAGGAATTCTTTGCTTTTCATTAAAAAATTGGCTGCATGATTTTTTTTATTCGAAAGTGTCCTTCTTTGTGGACCTGTGAGTCCTACAGCAATGCATTTGTTTGATGCTGTAATAGGCAGACTTTTGAATAAAAAGAGATTTGACAAAAAAATTAATAAACACTTGTTATAAAACTGAACGCGAGTAATTCAAAGGAAACGACACATTACAATCTGGAGGCAGCAGCCATTTGTTTTCTCGTCACCTTTGGCCTGCAGTTCTCTGCTCGGCATTGTCTTGCAGACCCTCACAGTAGTGACAGTGTTAATCTGCGGAGTCGTGTCCTCACTGGGCTAGATGTCTGCTGTACAAAAGGAAGCCAGGTTGTCAAGGAAACCATCTCTAGGCTCCCATGATAGATACTGTTGTTTATATTAATTTCACAACATGAATTATCATATCTGTCCACTTTAAATTAAAATTGCGCAGAATCACCAATGTTTTTAAATTTAGCGAGCAGAGGCAAAATTCTTAAAATGATTACCAGTCACAGGCCTCTTTATGTGTAAAATAGATTTATAGTGACCCACCTTCCTCTCACCTCAGGTCCCCTGTTATGTCTTCATGCAGCGCTGTCAACCAATATTTGGCACCGCAGATTTTACAGACATTCAATTAAAAGCTGCGGGTTCATGGGATACTTTACTTTATTGTCAAAAAAGCCAGAAAGTTAACATATTATATCAGACTTACTAGGATATGGTTTGCTATATAGGGACCCGGTGCTGTTTACGTGTCATTGCACCATTTGCACGCTAAACTTGACACCCTGTACTGTAATGATAGGCTTTATTTGCTGATAGAATCTGCGCTGGAATGTATTGCCTCTTTTTACTCTTGCATAGTATGGGCTCTAGAGGGTGGAGGTCTGGAGGTGAAGGACCTCCTGAGTCTGCAGCAAATGTATCAGTGTTACGTCTGCTCCTACTGTATAACAATTTCTGCCTCATTGAAAATGTAGGCCCATCTTGAAGCCAAATTAACGTTTATATTAAGAAATTAAAATGTAAGTGTTTGGTTAGTTTCATTAGTCCTGGGGTAGGCCCGAATTTGCGGACCTTATATGGGCACAGAAATGCATCCATATTTTTCTTGTGTGAAACTTGCTTTAACGAGAGTGCCCACTAGCTTAACACTTCAGAAGCAGCTTCTAAATGCCCTAATAGGCACCACATCTCATGACAGTGTTGCTTTCCATAGCAATTCAATAATATAAAACAATCTTTGTTCAGATAATAAAATACAGGAATATTCAGTTCCACTGGAGCTTCCTTTTCAGCATGTAGGCAGGCTACAGGTAGTTTTATGTCTTTAAAGGGAACCTGCCAATTAAAAATGCAGTTCAATCTGGGGGCAGCATGTTATAGAGCAAGAGGAGCTGAGCAGATTCAAGATAATTTGCAATTTATTCATTTAAACCTCTGCTCATTCTGGACTTGAAAGTCCAGTGGGCGGTCCTACACAGTGATTGACAGTCTTCCCTGTATGAGTGTGAATACAGAGATAGATGTCAATCAGTGATTAGGACCACCCACTAGACTTTTGAGCCCAGAATGAACAGAGGTTTAAATAAATAAATGACAAGTTATACTGAATCTTTTGCTACAAAACTATATATCAATCTGCTCAGTTCCACCCGATTCTATAACATGCTGCATTTTCAAAATCACAGGTTTCCTTTAATATTGAGTCCATTGGCAGCCTGCTGAAAGACATTAATGGCAAAAGCCAGCATATTATTATCATCAGGACCCTACAGCCTCGAAAGGGGAAGTTTCCGACAATAATATTATATCATGCACTTTCTATTAAATTCGGCTGAGATGTCATCACTGACTTCTTTAAGTACAGACAATTCTGTCATTATCAATATTGTTATAGTTCTTCTGATTTCTTTACTCTAGTTCTGCTCTAATCCGTTCAGTATCCAAAACGAATCATGTTTTACTTATTACATTAGAAGAATAATTAAAAGCAATCTAGTGATATTTACATGGTGGCCTTATTCTAATTTATACATGGACAGCCAATAAGTAGGCATATGCTTGGTTTCAAGGCAAGTTCTCACTAGTGCTGCAGGATAGCGTAGTACTAGTATGAACCACTATAGTTAAAAAGTTTCACCTTTGCATATACAGTAATTACTTCATATGCTTCAATTAGTCAAATTTCCCAGTTATAATTGGGAGTGATTGAGATAACAAGGGAAATCCCCAGCGAAAAATCATATAATAGAATTGCTGCATATGCAATTGTGCAATTGTCACCACTGTGAAGCTTCACTTTAAGTTATGACCTTGACTACAGTGGTATTTAATGACAGGTCATTGTGACTTTGTCTATACGCCACAGAGAATAAGCTCAAAAATGATTCTTCTCAAACAAGAACTAAGGCTTAAGGAATTTATTCAAGAACACTTATGTGTCTCTTGAGATCTAGTAATGGAAATCATTAGTATTCAGTAGTATTCTATTGAATTGAAAAGAAAAAAAAAGTAACACAAAGGTTTAATATTACACACATTTACATTTATTAGAAGCTTGAAGAGATGAATAAATGATCATAAAGGGCATTGTATTCATTGTGGACTGAGGTGATCTGTTTGCTGCATTTTTCGTTATTAATGAAATCCGTATTCATGTTTGAATCAGATACACATAATTGACCGGGCAGTGCTACCGAAAATGAATTATTCTCATATTTCTTTTTTGTAAGAAATATAATTTTGCATAGAATTAATTTCTATCACTACCTCTTCCCTGTTATAAGCATCACTGTTTAAAGTTATAACCTATGGCAGAATGTTTGTTAAATATATTTCCAACACTCAGCTTGTGAAGGCAGCTTTTAAAGTAGTGTCAGTTTTGAACGCTTTGTTAAGAGGATCCTCTGACAAAAAGCTGATCACAGGATGCCCCAACAATCAGTTATAATCTGTTAGTGAACTTGGCAGCAAGTGTTCAATTTCCCTGCAGCGCCATCAGAGGGGAAATGAAGCATTACACAGTTCTCATTTAAAGCAACGGTCTATCCCGTATGCATGGATGCGTGGGGTTCTCCTGAGAAACTCTATGCCCTGGTTAATAGCTATAGGTTCTGAATGGGAAACTCCTTTTTCATATTCACTTAGAATTCCCTAATAGAGTATATGAAAATACGTTTTCTAAACCAGACAACCTCTTAAATAGTCATAGCCCTCGGAAGAAGCTACATGCGAAACACGTGTTGGGGTTTGAATCCCCTCATAGCTTTGGCCTGTATGCCTCCTTATATTTTTTTTGTGATCTGGCTCTCATCATATAATATAATCGCCTTTTCTTGGATGTTTTCTATTTCCATTTTTCACTTTATGATATATGTAGCAGTTCTCATATACACTATTTGCACTTTATTATATGAGACTCCGGGACACGACCTATGTCGGGATCCTTTTTCATGGGTAATGTTACTGCTAATGTACTTGTTTTTAACTATATTGTCTCTCAATAAAACATTGTTTATTTTTCTCTAGAAATGGTTCATGTGTGATTTCTTATATAGGTGTTCAACGTCTTAAATATTTGCGTCACTGAGGATAAGACACACTTCAGATTTTGGACACTTGGGGGTCAAGCTTCATCTCTTAGGAGAAAATCTCTTTTTTCAAGTACTTTCTGGGGAAGTGCTCAGCATTATCCTGTATACAGCCCAATCTTTGGCATGATAATCACCCTGCATACTGCATGAAGGTATATTACTGTACATCACTGTAACAAAGAGTAATATTTAAGTGCATTATTTTATTTCATGATTTCAGACCTATACTCTTTACAGTTAATACCACTAAAACGGACATAAGTACCATTACACCTCTTGCACCCTTACCCATCATTGACTCATAGACATCCATAGACTATAGGACAAAGAGTGCATGTTTATGGAAAGGCTGTCATTTAATGTCTATGGCTAACATAATTAAACAAGGGCATATTTTAAGAATAAGTTTAGGGCATATAGATTTGGTTATTTTTCTCATATTCAATTTGCAATAAAGAAGAGCACATGACACCAGAGGACAGTGGGTATGATGTTATTTTAATCCTACTGATATTTTAGTCATTATTTACAAAAGGAAAACTCTGCCATCTCTTATCTTTGCTGCGTTGATTAAGTTAGTTCTCATGGTGTAAAGACAATAGCTTACTATTCACTTAGTTTATTCATTAACAAAGAAACTCTAATGTCACATTGAGTTGTATAGTCATAGTACTGAAAGTGAGCTAATGACCAGATATAGTTCAGTGACCCTTCGAGGGGTCACTCACTGCGATATCTCCACACACTTATTAATCATAAGGGCAGAGTTCATACCACGCGTGATGTCATCTTAATGCCATGTTGCCACTGACAAATGCAATTCCACTGCACATTCTTATTTCTATAGGGAACCCTATATTAAAGTACACAAATCGTATCCAACTGAGCTTTTCAGGATTGAGACTACTGTTATTCCATGAACTATAGTAGATGTAACAAAAATCAACTCAAACTTTGGGTACTAAAGCAATGAACAGTAATAAACCATTTTAAAATGTTTGGAGCATAAGTATTCTCTCTACATACGTGTGTCAGAACAACTATGAAGGATATAATAGGGCAGATATAATATCTTTAAAGCCAGGATGGCATTTGAGAGCAGATCGAATGGAAATTTCTTGAGTCCTCCTCTCCTTGCCATGCAAGTTCTAAATATTGCTTTGCAGTACAGCATGCATGGCATGCCTCAAAAGTACCAAAACGACACAGTTAGTTGGCCATTTGTAAGTAACTAGTATAGGTCTACTTGTGAAATGGTTTCTTGTAACCAATAGTGTTCACTTTATACAGATATAGCTTGGGCAAAGAACTGATTACTAGTTGATATCTTTTCAGACTACATATTTTTATGATAGCTGAGAATGGAGGCTGAATTTGTATAGTCTACTGTAACATGTGCTTATGCCATGCTAGATGTTTGGATATTATAAGTGGGAGTGTGGTGTGCATTGTATGGTCACCTACACAACTGTGATCTTCTAACATTTCCTTTCTGTCTTAGTAATCCAATAACACTTGGACACACTAAATGGCCCAATGTATGTGGACACCCAAGCTTCTTGCCTGTTGAACATTTTATTCCCAGACCCTTGTCATTAATATGAAATGAGTCCTTTGCTTTTCATCTATAACATCTTTCAGTCTTCTAGGAAGGCCACTAGATTCTATCCAGACACTAGATTATTAGTGATCTTGGGAACCCAGGTTAAGTGATAAGGCTTTGCTTTCAGTTTGCATTTTAATTTCTTCCTTAAAGAGGCTCTGTCACCAGATTTTGCAACCCCTATCTCCTATTGCAGCAGATTGGCGCTGCAATGTAGATAAGAGTAACGTTTTGTTTTTTTTTTTAAAACGAGCATTTTTGGCCAAGTTATGACCATTTTTATATTTATGCAAATGAGGCTTTCTTAAGTACAACTGGGCATGTTTAAAGTTATGTACAAGTGGGCGTGTATTGTGTGTGTACATCTGGGGGCGTTTTTACTTCTTTTACTAGCTGGGCGTTGTGAATAGAAGTGTATGATGCTGACGAATCAGCATCATCCACTTCTCTTCGTTAACACCCAGCTTCTGGCAGTGCACAGACACACAGCGTGTTCTCGAGAGATCGCGCTGTGACGTCACTTCCTGCCCCAGGTCCTACATCATGTCGGACGAGCGAGGACACAGCAGCAGCATCGGCGTTTGCAGGTAAGTCGATGTAGCCTCTGTCGCCTGGTGCCGATGTGTCCTCGCTCGTCCGACACGATGCAGGACCTGGGGCAGGAAGTGACGTCACAGCGTGATCTCTCGAGAACACGCTGTGTGTCTGTGCACTGCCAGAAGCTGGGTGTTAACGAAGAGAAGTGGATGATGCTGATTCGTCAGCATCATACACTTCTATTCACAACGCCCAGCTAGTAAAAGAAGTAAAAACGCCCAGATGTACACACACAATACACGCCCACTTGTAAATAACTTTAAACACGCCCAGTTGTACTTAAGAAAGCCTCATTTGCATAAATATAAAAATGCTCATAACTTGTCCAAAAATGCTCGTTTTTGAAAAAAACAAAAACTTTACTCTTATCTACATTGCAGCGCCGATCTGCTGCAATAGGAGATAGGGGTTGCAAAATCTGGTGACAGAGCCTCTTTAAGTGTTATGGTTATAAGTGCCCAAACCATATAAAACACAGCAAATTATTTTATGAGCCTAGATTTGTATAGGAGAAGCGTCAAGTACAAGTACAAAGTTGGAAGCACCGGCCCCCTCCCTAAAATATCATTCTATCATTTATACCTAGGACTTCACTGAAACTAAACCCAATCCATGAACAGCAACCACAGACCAATTTTTTCCCCCTCGACAATCTTTAGAAAGAAAACTGTTTATCCTCAAAACCAAGATTTATCCAGATGGGGAAAAATGATTCATCACTCATGAAAACATGTTTCAGCTCAGGGGTGGAATAGTAGTAGGCTTTATACCATGCCAGCCAATACTTTGTCTTACACTTGCAATCCAATGATCTCCCAATAAAATTGTTATGCTAAGTGTTGACAGATAATTTTTACATTTTTATGAGATTTAGTGGGTAACAATTCTTAGATTAGCTTTTGTTTCTCCATAACATATGTGCTTCACAATTACACCACTTACAGTTGACAGGGGCAGCTCTAGCATAGCAAAAAAATGGACAAACTGCATTGTTGGAAAATCAGCATGCAATGATGAAAAGTAACTTCAGTACAACTCATTCTTCGACTTATATTTTTCTATGGAAATTGAATGTCAGTGTACTTGATTTTATGTACCGGGGTACACCTGGGAGCAAAATAGTGGAAGAACAGTCATTAGAAGCGGTTTCCACATTCTGTTGGCCATAGAGTGTAAACTCTAGTTGCCTAGATAGGTTGGTAAAATGTTTGCCAATTATTAGCATTTGGTTACAAAAAGAAACAAATACCTCTGCCATATAATGTGAAGTCAATCAGAAGGACTGTCGGGTTTTCTATTGTTTCCCTTTGTTGCCAGAATTTTGCAATGTGTCTCATTCTAGGGGTATTAATTATCCCCCAAAAGAATTGTGAAAACTAATGACATTTAACCTGGAAAGATATTAAAATGACCATATTATTATTTTAAAGACAGGAAAACATAATGAATTTGATGTGGATAACTGATAATATATATAATACATTATTATATTTCCTGTATTGACTATTTGAACTTGTGTACTATATTATAAATAATGGGTAATTAATCCATGATTTCCAGTTAATCTATACATGAATACAATATGGTATGCTTGGTAAATGGATACAATAATATAGATGGCAAAGAGATAATCTGATGCATGGGATATTAACTAATGATCTCACTGAGGTGCTCTTCAATGTCATCTCATATTTATGACTTATTATATTCAGAAGCTTTTGTATGACAGAAGATGAAACTTGCGGTGATAATGTAATGACCTTACATAATCTCAGTGGATCAAGATTTTAGACAAATTCACAAAAGTTGCAGGGAATGTCACCTTAAAATAAAGATGTATCTGGAAAGATAAGGACATGAGTTGTTCCTTCTCTAAACTGTCTTTGTCTTCTACACAGAAACAGATGATGAGGGATGACAACAAATACAATGCCTTATGAGCTGCCACTGAGCTTTCCCTGGGCTCTGAATAGTATATAGCTGTCCAATGTTACGTGATGTAACAATGACTTCAGTTGTGCATCCGGTGCAACAGACATATTCCGGGCCCCGATGCACTCTATGTACAAGCAATAGCAGTAGTACAGCGATTACATAGAGCACAGCGGGGACAGTCACATGACGAAGAGTTGAGTCGTCATGAAGGAAGACTGTACCACTAGACTTCCGGTCCCTCGCCAGCGCTATAAAAATCAATTAAAATCTTAGAATCAGCGCAATGGGGGACTAAAATGTATATTAGCGAGTGTAGCACACTGCTGATACTTTTCAGTCCCCACATAAGCCCATTAATGTTTCTGCAACTCAAAGACACACCGAAGTTGCATTTTATTGCAACTTTGGTCAACTTACAACAGTCACAATCAATTATTGCATAACTTTTCTCATTACCCTCTGCTGAAGTATGATTCAAGCAGGGAAAATTTGCCCTCAGTCACAGCATGTAATTCAAGTAACATGGTCTGCCATTGGCTGGGATTACTTATCTGAAGTCATAGTAAGACTTCGTTCACATCTGCGCCAGGGTCCCGTTCCAACATTCCGTCTGAGCTTTCCATCGGAACGGGACCCTGACTGACACAAATGGAAACCATAGGTTTCCCTTTCCATTACCATTGATTTCAATGGTGACGGATCAGGTGCCATTGGTTTCCGTTTGCCTCCGTTGTACAAGGGTTTTGACGGAATCAATAGCATAGTCGACTACGCTACTGATTCCATCAAAACAATGGAGATGTGCTTCTGACAACGATAATATTTTGCTTTTTTAAAACGATACGATCAGCAGATGAACAAGCGTTTGCTCGTTCATTTGCTGACCGCTGCCCTGTTTACACAGGGCTATTATCGGCAATGAGTATTCTATGAACGCTTGCCTGTCCGATAATCGCCCAGTGTAAAACCCCCTTAACTTCCGATGTATTACCAGAAGTGACGTTACGATAATGAAGTGTAGTTTCACGCCCTACCCATGCGTTAGAAAATGAACAAGCCATCTACACACGACTGCTTTCCTGCTTGCTCTGTCATGGACAATCGGACGTGTATTGAACGAGTGACCCATATATACTGAACAAGTAGCGACAATCGGACGAATATTTTAACCACGGCTGACTCCTTTTCAGAAGATGACGGTGTGTCATAGGTTGGTTTAAATGATTGTTCACTTTAAAATTATACCTGAAGATTGTTCGTTATGATGGAAATTGGCAATTTTCTTCAACTTTGGTCTAATGTGTATGACCACCTTTTGATGCGCTAAATATTACACAATGACGTTTCCCAACTTGTCCAACATGGTTTTACGATCATTTCCTTTTTACCATTGGCCCTGACATGGTGATAGGTCAGAGAACTAGGTGATGTCTCGCCGACCATCTCCATATTTAAGGTCATGTTTCAATCATTGCTAGTTACAATAAAGTTAGTAATATCTTTCTTTGCATGCTTGTAAAACCAATAAAGCCACTTTGACAAGTAACAAGATGCAGCTTCTACCCACAGTGATTCTTGTTATTTTCTGTCTGAGGTATTGCAATAAGTAATAATAGAAGTACCTCAACAAATTGCATCACCATTGGATACAACAGTATAATTTTGTGTAGACAGGGGTGAACACATTACTTCAGACTTGATGTGCCAGTTAGATCACTCCAAGAACTAGTTTGATTTTTTTTAATGGCCAAATAATGAAAAATGTCCATGGTTGTCAGTGGCAGTGCCATGTGGACATCAAATCTATTTGTTTATTATAATAATTAATATATAAGCAATCATTTCTTACCGTGGTCCACTCTATTGTATTTCATGTTTGTAGGAGTATATATTTGAGTACCCCAGTTTTATAGTATGAGATTAAGTATAGCGCTGACATCAGATTTTTATTGTGAAAGCTGCTTAAGATTCCTGCTTCACCTCTAAGGGTACGACATCTTATATTATCACTTGAAGCTTGATAAAAATTCTCTGAACACGAGCTGATCAAAGAAATAACATTGCCCTCATTTATTATGATGCTATGTATTATAGATGACCACATACAGCTTTCCTTCTTATCCTGGCGTTGTTTCAGGGTCTTAAATATGTTACAACCAATCCAGAGTTAAAAATGAGTAATAATCAATGTGTAAAAGTGTTAAGATGTTTGGCCTCCTATATATTGCCTAATTCTTGCATACCCGCCTTCTTTTTACCGGACAAGATGACAGAGGCCTTATCAGTAAAAGTTGGAGATGGCAGAACGGTTAATTGCTATGGTGTAGTCAAGTAGTATTTAAAACAACCTGACATCATGGTATATGGTGCTTTCTTGCGTGATGGCAACAGGTGTACAGGAAGGTCAAACAGAATGTCTTTTCAAGAGTTGTAATGATCAGAATACATATGTCATGACTGAGACCCATCTGTCCCAACTAGATCAGAAGTAATTGTATTGTAGGGAGAATTACATTTATTAACAGAAGGTGAAGTACATGAGAGCTTAGTACTTACTTGGGAGATATACATTGTTGTATCCATTGGGAGTAGTCAGTTATCATAATAGGGTGAACAATTACCTTCAGAACC